>NW_020884934.1:2946307-3134822 GCF_003945725.1 Corapipo altera | reverse complement strand
TTCTTTTCTTTTCTTTTCTTTTCTTTTCTTTTCTTTTCTTTTCTTTTTTCTTTTTTCTTTCCCTTCCCTTTTCCCTTCCCTTCCCCTCCCTTCACTTATTTTCCTTTCTGCCCCTAAAGGCATTTTGGAATAAAATGCACCAGGAAAATACATTTTTAAGCACAATGTCCTTCCTGAGCATGAAGCAATTTTTAATTTCAGAGTTATGAAGTGCCAACAGCAGCCACTGATGCCGAGGGGGAGATGGGGAGAGGGGGAAGAAGCAGTTGCTCAACACCTCCAAAAATCTCACCCTGCATGAGCAGCAGAGTGAAAAGAATCCTGATTATTGATGCTGCTCTGGAAAAGCAGAGGACTGTTGATGTCAGACGAGTTGTTCAGCATTTTGTGCCCCAGCAGGCTGTCATTACTGTGTCAGTGATGTGCATTCTCCACGGCTCGCCCCAGGTACGCCAGAACCTGGCACTTACTTTTCTCCAAGGTCTTGTACCTAATGCAGTAGAACATGAAAAGCCAGTTCCACACATCTGGTGCAGGCAGGAAGAGTCACAAACACCCCTAACCAGCTCCACTGGAGAGCCACTTCTGCTCCACTGAGGCAGCTTTCACTCCTGTTCTTTCTCTCCCCACTGACCATTGTCCAGATGGCAAAAGGGACAGTGACAGAAATGCAAAAATAACAGTCCTTGGCTGGTCATGTAACAGCAGTGCAGGGAATCTTTTTGCCTAATATCCCACATAATTTTACACTTCTGCTTCTCTTGCTCCTCACTCTTTAAATACCCCCTGCAAGAGAGATGACAATGTGATGATGTTCCCCTTGGATTAACACCTCGGGCAGAAATTTCAGTTTCCCCTGCTTTTAACGTCTGCTTTTTTTGTGAGGTGTTAATGCAGGAAATTTGCCTAACTTGGAACTGATACACACAGTTTGAAGATAACCAGGGGCTAAAGAGGCAACAACTTCCTAAGGACTCTGGCTCTGTACACCTTGAGAGGCAGCTGAAGCCTAGGAGAGATAAAAAGAACTGCCAGAGCTCAAGGAGCCTTTGGACAATTCTCTGAGGCAGAAGGTGGGATTGTTGGGGTGCTCTGTGCAGGCCAGGAGTTAAACTCAATAGTCCTTGTGGGTCCCTTCCAACTTGGGTTATTCTGTGGTTCTGTGATTCCATGATTCTGAGGGATGGAGAGGTGGCTTGAAAACTGGGTTACATGAATTTCATAAGGAAACATTCTGCACCAGGACAGGTTCATCCTGAGGAGGTTATAGGACATTTCTAGCCCTGTGCTCAAGTTTTTGGTGTGTGGGAGCTCCCTGTGTGCTGGAAAGAGTCACAGCAGGAACATCTGACTTCACATACCCAGCTCATGCCCATGGAACCCACCACCCCTCCACTGAAATAAGCAGGAACATGTAGTATGTTGTATAAAGTCACTTTTCTTCCTCATGCAGAAAGAGATGGGAACATTAATATGAAGGTCTGAGATTAATCTGTTCCTTCACTGTTTTAGAAAAGTTTTCATGACTCCTGTGCTTGAAAGAAAATTTCCATCCCAGTTTATCCCACTGGAGTGGCTGCCTCAGTAACATCCTCCAGCAGCTCCTGCAATTAGCCACAAATTTACAGGTGCCAGACCTTCTTTAAAATGAAATTCCTGGAGCTGATTTGATGAAAAGTTTTACATCTCCAGACAAAACCTATCATTTGTGGTACTTCTGCTTCAACCTATTGGAGGTTCCATCACCATATTACATTTAATTTTCTTTTCTAAAAAGTCCTTAGGCTTTTATTTTTATCATTCCTGACATTCCTACTGTGAAGGGCTGCCCATCCTGAATCATAAGACTTTCACAAAGGTGACATGATAGTTCATTAAAGATAAGAACAACTGGGCAATAATTGTCTTCCGTTTTACCCCAGGTGCCTCAATGACTCCAGCAGGATTTCATAGGTGGGAATTAAAGCAAAACTTCAGTTTTACCTGCTTGCCTAGAACCTACATTAAGCGTTTAGCAGAGAAAATGCTCAGGGGAGATAAGGGCTGTTTTCAATTCAATTAACAATGTTTAATCTTCTGGTCTAATAAGATCATTGTGGTGATAAGGTTTATATTGTAGAAATAGTCTGGCATTTTTGAGGCATAACAGTAAATTTGCAGTTAAGTTCTAGTAATCAAAGGGGAAGGAATGAAAAGGGGACTCAGCCAAGCAAACCTAGAAATTCAAAATCTGTGCTGAGTTAGAACCAGAGTGAAGGGGGAGAGAGTGGTTTCTTTAGCGCAGCAGTTAATCTGACACTGAATGGACCTTCTTTAGCTCTAACCCCTTCTCTTCCCTCCTCTGCAGTGTCCCAAATAATCCTTATCTAAATATTTTATTCTGAGACGATGTTGCCTCTTATCTCGTTACACCATGTTTTTGTATTTGATCTTAATCTTCTTCTATTTAGCTCGTACCAGCCTCTGGCCTTTTCACATTTAAGGATTTTCTGTCTGCAGAAATTTCCCATTAGGAGTAGGGGGAAAGCAAAAAACATTTCTGTGGGTAAATAATCACAGAAGATATAAGGTTACATTTAGGGGGGAAAAAAATAAAAGATAAGGACATTTTAGCATGAATTCATTTTCCTAAAACTTAAAGACAAGTAATATAATTTATCTTTTTTTTAATGCTATTTTCCATGGGATGAAGGCAGGATGAAGGCAGTGCAGGGAAATTACACCAATTTACAATATTGCAACGCATCAGATTCCAGCCTCCTTCCTCCAGAGTGTGCCTCTAGCCCCCCATAAACAGCTCTGGAGTTCTCTGGAGGAAACATTTACTTTATAATTTCACCACAAACTGGAGAGTGAACATCAGCTCTAGTGCTGCTAAATTATTCCCCCCTCACAAAAGCAGCTGTGCAAGAACATTATCATTACAGATCTCAAACACGCTTTTTTTGTGGTTGTTACAAATTCTCATTTAAGACTGCTGATGAATATTAATTCTCATTATCCCAAAATACCACAGAATGTGCACTCAGTCATGAATTCCTCATAAAGACAATCAGATTTGTGGCCTTCCAGGACATGAAGGAGCTACAAGATGGAGAGAGATTATTTACAAGTGCCTGGAGGGACAGGGCAAGGGGGAATGGCTTCAAAATGAAAGAGAGTAGGGTTAGATGAGATATTAGGAAGAAATTGTTCCCTGTGAGGGTGGGGAGGCCCTGGCACAGGTTGCCCAGAGAAGCTGTGGCTGCCTCATCCCTGGAAGTGTCCAAGGCCAGGTTGGATGGGGCTTGGAGCAACCTGGGCTAGTGGCAGGTGCTGGATGATCTTGAAGGTCCCTTCCAACCCAAACCATTCTGTGATTCTGTGATTTCCTGTAGCCACTTGAGCTTGTTTTGGTGGAGGAGCCGCTCCTTCTCAGAGCTGAGTCTGTAACTGGAGGTAACTCACCTCTGTGCCTTGCAGAGCAGAGACAAAACCCTGGGGTTTGTGGTGGCCCCTCTCCGCTGGAAGGCCAAGACAGCCCACGTGCCAAACTGTCCTTTTCCTCACGTTAATCAGAGCAGGGAGTGGGATAAATAAATACAAACACAAGAACACATTTTCTTTAGCAACTGTGTGTTTGCTCTGAGCTTATCATGCTGCACAAAGCCAAGCTGGACTCAGAACACGGCTCCACTGGGCAGAGCTGCAGCTGCAGAGCACATAAGGGAAGCCAGGCTTTGCTCAACCTGGCTGCCACACGTAACAGCAGGACTGCAAGCACGGGTTTGGGATGTGTGTGGGATGTGTAGGGAGCTCAAGTTTAGTTTGGGAGCTCATCCTGAAGCCCAAGCCACTGATGGGCCATTACTTTTGCTGGCTAAGTGAAAAATCAGGATGTGTCCTGGTGCTTTTATCATGTTTCTCTTTGAGCAGAAGTGGCAATTATCGTACAGAAATATCTGCAAAAGCTGTGCAAAATATTTACTGTGAATGATGAGTCCTCAGGTTTTTATTTCCAGGATCTTGGCCTCAGGTTTCATAATTAATCAGAGATCTCCTCCCACTCAGCCACCCTCACACCAGGCTGCCTGAAGTTGTCTAAACCCAGAGAGAAGATGAAGACACCGGGGTCAGGCATAGCTGGGAGAGAAGAAAAATCTGCTGTAATGAATTCTACCCGGCTATTTCTTCATTTTCCTCTTGTAAAACAAACAAACAAACCCACTCAGGGCGTCCGTTTCCAACCAGTGCAGGCTGTGGGGTTTAATTAGCCAAAAGCTCCACAGACTGAGCCCTGCTGAGTGTGCAGTGCTGCAGTTGTGACCCAAGTTTTAGAGGAGACAGACAATTCCGAGCCTAATGAGTGTTTTAGTGGTGATGTGGAAGCAGGAGGAGCGTGCTGAACGTGTTCACTGCTTGATTAGCACCCCCTGTCCACAGCAAAGCCAGTCAAAAGATTGTTAAACCCTGCTGTGTTCTCAGGGACCAAATCAGCCAAACAAACAACTCCACTCCTTGTTGTTGACACGTCCCAGAAACAAAAGGTACAAGCTTGTGTGTTGCTCCCCTCGCTAATTTTGGTTCTGCAGACGAGGTTTTCCTCATCACAAATTCATTACAACACGGCAACAATAGAGAGGCAAAGCCAAATGAAACCTCCACATCAACCTGGGGAAGTACAGTCCATTTCCAACCCTTTCTTTTTTTCTTTTTGCGTTGGTAAACAGGCATGGCAGAGCTACAGGCTGATCCCAAATTGTGGTTAAGGAAGGCACAGTTTACTGTGCAAGAAGAGGGAAAGAATGACAGCAGAGGTGGGAAGAATGACCACTCCTCTCACAAAAGATGGACAATCTGTTCTCTGAATTATGGAAATATCCAGCTTAAATATAATAATTAGCAGAGAATGGAAATGGAAGTTTCTTTCATAACAAATAGTGATTACCAGGGAGGCATGGCTTTAGAGGTTAATGGGAGTTTGTAATGAATAGAGAACTCCAGAGTGGATGTACAGAGAGCAATTTAATCAGCCTGGGGGGGTCAGGGGTCATGGTCAGCTCCAATCAGAGCAGTGGAATATAAAACACATGTATTAAAATACCAATAAAGGAAAGAATGAAGCCAAAGTATAGGCTAGGAGTTAGTCACTGTGTTTCTCCAGACTGCATGGTGCCTCCAAATCAAAACCTATTCATTCCACTCACCCAGGAAGTCCAAACAAAAAAAAAAAATTACTTCTCCATATACTGGAAAAGCAGGGAAATTCTAAGACAAGCAGGGAAAAGGGATGGTGAGGGGAGGCCAGGATATGAGCAAGCAGAAGGTAAGGTTTGGCAGAAAGGGAGGAGAGGGTTTAATCTTCAAGGGAAAAGAAGAGTAAAGTAGAAAGCAGAAAAAAACAGAGTCCCACCGAGTGGGAGGAGGAGGGTGGTGCCTTCACATGTTCCAAAATCCCAACAATGTGAATTAGTCTTGCTCTGAGATTTTTGGACTCGGTCCATCTGTCTGTTAATACTTATCAGCCATATCTCATCCCTGAGCACCTGCAGAAACATTAATCCCAACACCAGCCTTCTCGGGGAGATTTGTCATGTTCTTGTCCTCACCTATAAATAGGACAGCAGAGAGGTGAGAAATGAGACCAGGCAGAAGGTCTTAAACTGTGTCTAAACAAGGTGTCAAGTGGTGTTTTAATTCATGTTAGGGAATGCTGAGGGGTTGCTGAACCTTCTCCCAATACAAACAAGTCTCAGCAAGCCATAATTTCTCCTCCTTCTTCCCAGCATAAACTGACATTTAGGCCAAAATTGCAATTAATAGCTGAGGAGGAGGGATCAGCCTTAATAATATAAAGAGAGAACCTTACGAAGAAGTATCAATCTGGCTGAGTACTAAAAAGGAGAGGGGGATGTCACTGTGGAGTCAGAGGTGTGTGACATGGGGTTATTGCAGGCTGGAGAGTATCCAAGGAAAGGGGAAATGAGGAGCCATCCCTCAGCTGCAAAGGGACACCTGTGTGGTTCAAGGCCCACTGCAATACGGATGTGGGAGCTGCTGATGAGGAAGACTGACTTCCCTTGCTGCAGCTGAGCCGTGGGCAGCAGCGGAACTCGCACTTCCATCCAAATATTTCACTGCATTTCCCCAAAGTGCTTCCAATATCTCATCACTTTCATTCCGAGCTGATTTGATTTTTCCGTAGTGCCACCAGCTGCTTCACACACAAAAACAGTGGCTGTGAACTTCAAAGTTTAGCAGTGGTTCTCACTGCACTTCCACGCCAGGGTTCCTGCAGGGGAAGGTGGAGAAGGGAAAGTAGCTTGCTAGGGACACATATCTCCTACATCTGTCCTGGAAAGGTCCTTGCCTTACCATGCAATACATTCTTCTGCATGTAGAAGCATAGGCATAACCCATCAGACCATAGGTCCACCTGATCAACTGCCCTGTTTCCAAAGCAGCCAGTGCCTAAGGGATGTAGTAGTGTAATGCTATGCCAACTGATATCCTTCCCCAGGATATTCCCAAAAGCCTCCCTCGTGCAATTTTCAGCTTAGAGCATTTCAGTATTATTGTATTTAATAGCCCTCAATGGATTTTGCTGCCAGTCATTTGTCCAAAACCACTTTGAGCCAGTGTTAACCAGTTGTAATGTGGTACAGCTCCCAGCCCTACACCTGAGCTGCACCTGGGTGAAGGACTGGCTCCTTCTTCAACCAGCTCCAGGGATGGATCTCTCATTTGACCCCTCTTAGCTCGTTTTTCTGTAAACTACCATTCCCTGTTCCCCCTTTCCTTGTCACTAGTGATTTAACACACTTCTCCCATATCCCTCTGCTGTCATTTCTTTCTCAGCCTGGGAAATCATTGCTCATACAGAAACTATCCCATGTGTCTGATTATCCTTCTTGTCCTTCTTGGTATTGTTTCTGTGTCAGTGCATCCCCTCCAAAGTGAGAGGGCCAGATGTGACAACACATTTGGGATGCAGGCACAGCATGAGTTTGGGTGACAGCAACATTCTGCTCTGTGTTTTGATCCTTCTGCCTTTCCCAGTAATCCTTAGTTTTCACTGTGTCAGTGTGATCAACAACAAGCACTGTGATGATGCTTCCATGCCGCAAATTATTAGAAACCTAAGAGCCCAATCTTGTGGGGTAGCAATCATTTAGAGGCCACCATTTCATATATGAAATTAGGATTGTTTCTCCCAGGGACACCACTCCACGCTTCCCTGCAATGAATTTCACTGACCACTTCATGGTTGCACCATTCACTCTGATGATGTCCTGCAGTTCTCACAATCAGCCTTGCATTCACTGCTCTGAATAACTTTGTGTGATCAGTGAATATTGTCACCTCGTTTTCCCCATTTTTGTGTTAATTAGGAGCACACTGAACAGCACAAGCTCCCCACACACATCCCCGCAGGACTCCACTCATGACCTTCTTCTACTGCCAAAGCTGACCATTAATTTTTGCTTTCTGTTCTCCTTCAATGAATCCATGCACAGACCTTCCTTCTGACCCTTGGCTGTTCAGTGCTGCAACAGCTGATGGTGAGGGACCTTGTAAAAACCACCTTAGGACGTTATCAATTAAAAGAATCACCCTTTACCTACGTGCCTGTGAATAGAAGTGTGTAAGTAGATACATTTTTTCAGTCTTCCAAAGCCACATCCCAAGGCAGGGAAGTTTCCAGCAGTGATTCACCACATGTCAACAGTGAAGTTCTCCCTGTCACCACGTGTGAAGCTTTACAACTGAATAATTCTGTAATTGCAGAGTGAATCCCTAACCTTCAGCACAGTTTATGCTGGTCAGGGCACTTCCAAAGAGCTGCTTTCACAGGAAATGCAAGAAAAAACTATGAAATAACTGAATGGGTGTTGAAACCTGCAAAGAAAATAAAATTTTCTGCCGAATTTTATGTTTGGTATTTCAGTTTGGATTTGGCATTCCCCTTTGGCAAAGCATTGTCTCTTTGCAACTATTTAAACATACATATATCACAACCTTCTTACTGCATTCATGTTTTAATTAACTGATTTTTTTTTAATCGGTTCAATAAAACTCCTATAAAGTCTGGGTTAGTGTAATTTAATCAGCTGCCTCTTTTTACCCAGCTTTTGGAAAATAGCAAGTAAAAGTAACACATCAGTTCTCTAAAGTACATAAGAAGGGGATCTGAGCTGGTGATTTGTGGCCCCAGCACTCTGGGGATTTTAAAGGCAAGGTATCACAAATGCTGGGGTCCAGCTCCTACCCATTACCTAAAGAGTGGAAAACAAGATTTTCTGCTTCTTCCAATACCAACTGGCTGCCACGTTGGGAGTGAACCAGACATTGGCCTGAACTAGGTGAATAAACTAAAATGAAAAAAAATAATCCCTCTACTGTCGGAAAAGACTCCTCTTGTCAGGGATTATTTGGAAGCTCAGCAGGTTATTTGGAACCTCAGCCACCCCCCAGCTCAGCTGTCTGCCTTTGGCCTAAAACCTCGGCACCAAAAATGTGCTGCTCTGTATTATCACCTTATAATCTGGTCTGCCATCACAAAGTAAGCGTTTAAAACACTCCTTAAGCTTTACTTTGCCACTGATTTTTAAATTAGAATCACAGAGTCGTGGAATACACTGAGTTGGAAGGGACCCACGAGGATCATCGAGCCACCCTGGTGAGGTCTGACCTCAGGCTCTTCTCCAGCTGAGCAAACCCAGTGCCCTCTTGTGGCCCCTCCAGACTCTTCTCCAGCCTCATGTCCCCCCTTCGGACACTCTAATAGCTTTAGATCTTTCTTATATTGTGGTGCCCAAACCTGCACCCAGTTGTTGCAGTGAGCAGCAGCAGACAGTTGAATAAACTTGACAGAAAACAGAGCAAAAAATGCTTTTCAGTGCTTATTTCAGACCAGACAACACTTTAAAAAGTATTCTTGCTTTATACAAGTTCTGGGCAAGACCAGCAGAGGTGATGAGCAGACATGGAGCCCTCTCAGACGAGTTTAACACGCTGTCCCTTACACTCCTCCACTGCAGTATTTAAATGTTTTATCTCTTCCCTGCACTCAGGATTATGTATTAGGAGAAGGAAGGATCTGGAAGATTGTTTTCCTGTGTTCTTGTTAAGCTTCTCTCTCTGAAGCCTGATGCCCATATGGCCTGTTAATAATGCAGCACCATAATTTAACACAGTTTGCCTTCAAATAAATCCCAAAGTAAGGATGGTCTGGGATAATGCCCAGTAAAATGAAGTGCATGGCCCAGAGGGAACAGAGAAGCAAATCAAACCATAAATGGGAAAAGATGGAGGAAAAATACAAGGCACCCCAAGCACTTTAGAATTATTATTAGTAATAATAATGTTATTATTATTATTTATTATTTCTATTTTGAGCTTTCATCCTGTCAGCTTAAATTAAAAAGAATTAGATCTTAGTATCCTCCAGCAGTTCCAGTGGCTTCCAGTGAGGTGCAAAGTTTTAACTGGAAAAATAAAGTGGGTGTTTTTTAAAAAAAAGTTTGTAATTTGTTCTAGTAGATGCTGGGAAGATGCCTCAAGGCAGCTGGTGAATCCTGAAGTCCACAGGGTTTAGCCCATCAGGGCTCTTCCAAAGGCCTCCAGTTTTCCAAAGAGAAAGCAAAAAGTTTTACTGAATGTGAAATTCAATTCCCTTCATGTGTTTCCAGGGATTAGCCCCCAACAGGAGCACTTTTTATTTGGTTTCTGCCCACGGCACCCCAGGTAACATAAATGCTTAAGTATCCAGAGGAGACAGAAATAATTATGTGACTCCGTGATATCTAAGCAGTAATAATGAAAAAGCTCCCTTTCTATTACCATTATAGAAAAACAAGACCCATTACTCACATAACATTTAACTCTCTTTCAATGTGGCATAAAGCTCTTCTGTCTCAGAGCATTAATAAAATGTAACTGCACTGCAGATGCTGTTGGGAAAGCAGATTTCCAGAGATTTCCTGAAATATCTGAACCTTTCTGCTGAAGCAGGAAGAGGTAACTGAAATATTATTGCAACAATGAAACTAATGGCTTTCCAAAAAAACCCTTTTCCCGAAGAGCACATTTGGCCTGAGAAACAGATTAAAAAATATGAGGCTCAGAAACTCAATATCAGTTTTAGTTCCTGTTCAAGAGAAATAAGGTCGTTCTCTCCCTTGAAGGACAAATGTAAGGAACTTTGCCCTTGTTTTTTGTCCCTTTTTTGGGAATTACACTCCAGGAGTGCCATAGAAGGGATGGAGGGAGCACAGTGGCAATGCCTGTAATAGGTTGTTTGGTCTGCAGGTCTTTGTGAGGAAACAGTAAAGGAACCTACTTCTGCAAACCTATTTTTTTTTGTAATTTATGTACATGTACACACACCCCACATGTCTATTTGCTAAAAATGTGCCTCAAATCAATTGCAGTAGTACACAGCCCAAATTTGGGGCCTCCTGAATGCCAGGAAACAGCTCATATCCTAATGAACCAGCCCAGCACTTCACTGCAGATTTCCTGATGAACCATTTGCTGTATTGATTACACGGCAACCTATGGAAAAACCTACATTAGCTATCCACAGAGAAGCTTAGGTTTGGGCTAAGGATTAATTTAAGAGTTTTTATGTGATTCAGGCAAATCTACTTTAGCTTTGCAAGACTATAACATTCCCAGGTTTGAGAGAATTTACTGTACAAAAATCCGCTTTTCCCCATACTTAGAGCGTGTACAAGAATATTATAAAGCATAATTCTTCATGATCTACTCAATGCTGTCGTGCCCCAGTTACACCAGATTTCAGAGATTTCAACTTTGCAGTTCCACCATTGCCAATGGACATATTTATTTCTGTTTATCTTTCGAAGTTTCTTCTAAAAGAAGCAGTAGCAGCACAGCATCGAGACAGATGACTAGGGAAGGAAGTGGACTCCCACAAAGGATTTGCACCCTTAGCATTTTCATGGCTGCTGACTCTTGAAGTCTCACTTTTGCAGTTCAGATTTTAAGTCACTGAACTGGAAGAACTTCGGGACAGGATGGTTTGATGCAGACATTGATTTTTTTTTTTTTTTTTTTTCCTGAGCACTGTCTGCAGAGAACAACAAGGAGAGATTTTAAAAGTACCTACAAATCCCTCAGATGGGACTGTATTCCACGAAGATTTCCTGTGCTACATCTACACAGGGAAGCAGCTAAAGGGGGTTTACCCATATATAATCAAACACTTTTGAGGCACAGAGGACGTTTCACACAAGACAACTGTCAGATGCATGTTTCTGTTAACCACATTTCTGTCTAGTAATGGCTTATGGTTTGTAATTATGAGTTCTCTTGTTTGCATTCACATCCAGTGGCTGTGAGCAGCAGAGGTTACAGCCCAGCTGGAATGAGTGTCTCCTTTGGAAGACCTCTATACCAATCCCATGGTAGCCCCTTGCCCATGGGGGCAGGTGGTGTAGCCCCCATCCCTGGAAGTGCCCAAGGAAGGACTGGATGTGGCACTCAGTGTTCAGGGCTGGGGGACAAGGTGGGGATCAGTCACAGCTTGGATTTGATGGTCTCAGAGGTCATTTCCAACCCAAATGATTCTGTGATTCTGAAATCCTAATCCCAGCAAAATGGATCCCATTTCTTGCTTTCCTTTTATCCATCCCAAGTAACCGATTTGTGTGTGAGTTCTGGGTGGGTTTCTGTTGCCTCCTGTGCTCACACAATTTTCCTCAAAACACACTTCTGCTAGGTCTGAATAGAGGCTTTGTTAGTGAATAGAGATACTTGAATTACACAGTTTAAAGTGTGTAGGTGTTGCATCTGTTAATTCATGCTTGTGGTATGTTTGGTTTGTGTCTTCAGTCCAGGGTTTGTGAATACTCTTTCCACTGGGTGCATTCAAAACAGGGCAGTGCTATTTGCAAGCCTTCTGGAGCTCTGTTTCACTGATTATTGTGCATTCCCAATAAATAGCACCGTATTTTAACTGGATTGGAGGGCAGTTGTGGGGTTGTTTTGGTGGGGTTTTTTTGCTTGCCAGGAAACAAGTTTAATAGAGATGTTCATTAAAGGCATGAAGCCAGAGCATGTTGAGGTTGTTGCCAGATGTTTGTTGCAAGTTAAATTCAGGCAAAGGACACAGCAAAAAACCCAAAAGATTCCCTCATTTAAATACACCTGCAAAGAACTGCTGTTTCCCTCAAACCCTGACTAGCAAACACTATTGGGATGCAGTGATTTTACCACTCCTCACAACCCCAGCTATTGCTCAGGGCATGCCCCAGTTGCTTTCACTTCTGGTTATGACCCAGCTAAGAAAAAATGATGGTTGTGGGTTTCTGAAGTTGCTTTCTCCACGAGCCACTAATGATGGCTTATTTGCACTGCTTTTTTATTTTATTAAGAGGACTGCATGTAGATTCTCAGGCGCCTTCTCTCTTCATGCTGCACAGTTCCACAACAATGTAAAACCCTAACTCATGGAAGATTAAATTAGATTTGAGAGATGCAAGGTCCCCAAAAAGAAAAGGGAACAAAAACCCTAATCAGCGTATTGTGGTCATGGAAGGCACTCTAAAGAAATTTAGTGCCGTGCAATACATATTTATAAGGCAGCATTTTACAGTCACACATTTTTTCCTGTTTGCTTATGTGGGATAACAAGTAGCACTGAGACATAAAATGCATTAGGAGACACCACAGAGCACAGAAATGGCAGATTCCTGCAGCACCAACCTGAGGCAGCTGCTTGTCCTGTGTCCCTTCTCTCCTCCCACTGAGAACTACTCTGCTTGGTTGTCACTCTGATGCTTTGCTTAATCCCCTGCACTTTTCTTTCTCTGTGCTGATAAAATAATCATTGTTTTAGGACCTGCTTTCTGCGACAAGCCAACCACAGGGGTGTAAATGTAGCTTCTTCCATGAGTCAGGGAACTCTTTCTGTTCCTGGTTGTTAAGAGAGGGCCGACCCAGGGCTGATGTGACTGAATGGTGTTGGTGACAGTCCTGCTAGTGGTGTTCAGTTCATGGGGCCAGGCTGGCACTAATCCCATGCAGTCCTTCTGAAATTCACGGCGTGTGGACATCAATCCCCCAGTACCGAGTGTTTTCAGCTGCACATCTGTTCCCACTGGACCACAACACTTGCTGATGGAGACAAAAGCACCAGCATGATAATCCAAGCTGTTCAGCCACATTATCCTCCCTCTGGGACTCAGGAACCCCGAGCTCGTTCCTACACAGTCCCTTCACTCATGAATCACTGGCACAGACAGGGCTGTGAAACAGCCACGGGTCTTTCACCATCTTTCTCCTGAACACCCAGTGCCCACTGGGAAAGCCACAGGTAAACAGGAAACTTTAGATCACCCCAGAAAGGTGAGCAAGGAGTTGGAAGGTTTATTTTTAGCTATTCGTGGATCCGTTTCCAATACAGAAATCTCCTTATCTCTCCAAACTGAGCTCTCCCTTCTGTACCTTGATACCACTGGGGTGTGTTAAGTTCTGGGAGATGTTACACTCTCTCCAAGAGACAAGAGCATTCTGCTCACAGTGAACAGTATTTCCAAAGAAAGTCCAGGCTGTTTCCAAACTGGATTGAGTCCAGTGAATTGTACTGTACTCTGCCTTTGCAGAGCTTTGCCTCTAAGTGGGTAAAAGATCATGTTAAAAATTCATTTCAGTCCCTACATCCACTGTCAGTGAGAGCCAGGAAAGTCATGCTTTGGAAATTGTGAGGACTTCCATCAAATCACTTACTGCTGCCAAATGCATAGAGTAACTTCATTAAGGCTGAAAAAAGAGAGCAATCATATGCAATCAGGGTCCTATTAGTAAGAGAGAAACTCATTATTGCAGTGACCCTACACCTTTCAGAAGGCACCAAAATTTTTTCTACAGAGAGATGGAAAAATAGCCTTTAATGAGTCACCTTTTGGCAATAAAGAACGAAACCTATCTGGACTTCAAGAACTCTGAAAGTTTTTCCAGTTTTAGGGAGTTTCAGACTCAGAATTGTTACCCATACTTGCTTGTTAAAGCAACAGAGTGGAATGGGCTGAGTGAGTAGGCTGGGGCAGCTCTCTGAGTTCTTCCCAAGAAGCTGTGGATCTTTCTGTGACAGACAGTCAGGGAAAAGGTTGCACCCTGAAAGTGTAAACCAACTTCTGTTGGACAAAATCAATGGAAATCTTGGTGAAATGTGAATTAGAGATGGCAATTGTCTTCCTCTTGAAAAAAACAAGCAGTTAAGAGGCAACTGAGGTTCCAGCATAGTGGAAATCCTCTTTCTTTATGACAAAGGAGGGTGTTGGTGAAACAATTCTGCTGCATACATCTCTTCTTTCATGGGGTCCCTGCTCAGAAAACTCTGTCTGCTCCAAAATGTGATGAGATTCTGGAATTTTTCATATTGATTCAGTTGTTTTCAAGAAGTCCCTCTCTAGTAATCCTCTGGGGTTTGGAGGTAACATTGTGCTGATTCTACAGTTCACAGAAAATAGTGGAAGGTTTGAATGGCTTTCCTTGGTGCAGAGCTCCACAAAACATTTCAGGAAAATTGTCAGAATCTGTAACATTTGTAAACCTTTTCCAGCTCACCTCCCTTCTATCCCTAGCTGAGGAATCAATAAGGTTTGTTGGGTCAGATAACCTAGGCTGGACTCTTCCTGTGCTCAGCATCTCAGCAAGGTTAACCAGCTCTGCAGGATGTAACTGAGAGCAGAGTTTAGGATACTCCAGGAAGAGTTTAACTCTCTGCTGTGTAGCCACTGTTACAGATTCCTTTAGTTCATCCCTGAGTAAAGAACTTACCATGACAAATCATATTCCTGTTAATTCACTTCCTGACAGTTTGTCCTACAATATTCTTGCTCCTTTTTGGAGAAAAAAAATGAAGCTTTCCACTGTATAGGTATAAAAATATTATCTCAAATGCCTTATTATTTTATAGCACCCACAGCATGCAGAATGTACAAATGCAGAATGCAAAGACAGTCTCTTCTTCTCCCTGCCAAAGCTTCAGTCATTCTTATGGTAGTTTCTCTCTCTTGATTGTTTGTCCAGCAATAAAGGTAACGTATTGTGGAATAAAGATAATACAGAGTGTGGAGAGGGGAAACACAGGTAAAAAATATGTGAAGAAGCCAAATTGTTGCTAGTGTAAGGTCTGGAGTTGCATTAGTAAATGTGGCTATGCCACTGCACTTATTTTGTACCCTCTCTGAGTGCACCACTGGCTACATCTTCGGAGGGCCTGATTTGCTCAGTGCTGGGAAATGAAGTGAAATCTGTGTCTGGAGTTCGTGCAGCTGCTGATCCAAAGTGAATGGCTGAAATTATTGCTCCCTCATCCCTGTGGATGTGATGAGGAGAGTGAACTGACCGTGTGCATGTTCCAAATCTGTTATCATGCGGAGTAGAATAGGTAGCTTTTATCACACTTGGTCTATTTCTGGCTCCAGCAAATGAAAATAAATCTGTCCTGTCACCTTAGCAGGCATGATTTCCCCTCCCTCTCATGGGCACTAAGTGTTTTTGACAAGAAAAGTACCTTATATTTGAGAAAAAGGGGAGGAAGCAAAAATAAACTTAGTGCAGTGTCTCAAAAATTCAGTCGACCTCACAATTCCAAATTAATCTGGGAAGCAGCAAAGCCCTGCATTCCTGGCCAACCCAAAATCCTCACCAGGGACCTGTGAGACACCAGGGGACCAGAAGGGCACCCACCTCATGAGTGAGACTCCCCCCAGGTTCCATCAGCCGAGCTGGCCCATCTGGGCTCAGCAATGATGGCAATTTTTCACCTCCCTGGATCTAATAATTTTCCCCCTCAAATTGAGCCTGATGCTGTTTCTGGCTCTTTCCCTTCTGGGTCAGGGCTGGCTGATCCCCAGGGACTCCAGTGCCAGCAAACATCCCTTGTTTGGCATGCTGGGCAGGTTTTCCTTGCCAAAGGAAAGTGTGCTCAGGGTGATCTGTGGAAGGAAGGTCCCCTCCTGAGTGATCTCTGTGCAACCACAGCAGCACAAAACAGAGCATCAAACAGGCAAGCAGGCTCTGGGGAAAGTGCTAGAAGCTGTGTTTGAAGGACTCCAGGAGCTCACTGCCTCACTTCAGCTGTTTGTCACAGCAACCACCACCAATTCCAGAGCATAAAAAAAAAACCACATAAAGCCAAACCAAGCATTGGGTGAGGAAGGTTGTGCTTTATGTAAGTAAAATGAATGAAGGTCGTGAAAGTTGGGTCCCCCACATGAGCAGCCAGCAGGGGAAATGGTGTCAAAGCTTTCCTGAGGTCTGGGTTGGCACATCCACAGCCTTTTCCTGCTCTCAAATCCTGACTGTAGGTAGGTCTGACAGGTTTCTGGGAGGAGGATTTTCACCTTTCCATGCAGGGGTCTGTGGGAGCATATGGTCTGTACCAGTGGCACCTTGCTCATCACAAAATCCCACAGGAACTCTGAAATTTAATGAATTCTTTGTGTATTTCTGATGACCACTCACACCTCTGGGTCAAAGACTCTCTGGTTTCCTTTTAAGTTAGTGGCATTTTATCAGGTTGATAATTCAGCTGTATGAGAATCCCCTCATATCAGCATTAGTTTTGTCAAATCCCTTATCCACTGCGTGAAAACAGACAGGCATTTTGCTGAAACAATAAATCCATTATGTCAACACAATTAATTCTTTTCACTGACTAAAACATTCTGTCGAGGAACAAAAGGCATTAGCTTAATATCTTTATCTAGTTGACAAAAAGCAAATTAGTTCAGAGTCTTTGATGTCATTGTGGTTTACGCCAAGGAAAATCCTTCCTGTTGACATCCCATTTTGTCATCACTTTGTGAGCAGTCAGGACATAGGGGCTTTAGCAGGGCTCTGCTGAGTGGCACGGGGACAGTCACTGCATCTGCTTGTCCCTGTATTTCCTTCTGTCTGTCTGGACTGGGGCTTTTGCAGAGAAATCTTTATAATTCTGTGCTTGTACCAGGCTGGTCTGTCCCCTGGGCCGGGGACCACCATTTGTCTCTGTGTTTATTTTTATAACACAAAAGGAAAGGAAAGGAAAGGGTTCCCCCCTCTGCTCTTGCAGCACCAGCAGTAAGTGCTTGATTTCTCTTGGTACCACTTTATGTCATTATAGCCCAAAATCACTTTTAAAGCCATTGATGAGCACAAGGGCTTTTGGGGCTCCAGGCGACTAAATGAGATCAGCTATCCATGCATGTCTCCATGTGCCTTAAGGAAAGTCCTCCTTTTCTCACATGTTTTTCCTACAGCCATTGAAAATTAGAAGCTCAAATTTCACAATATTTCCTCGGGGAATTACTTCATTACAAAGAGACCTCAGTTTTCACTGAAACTCTTAACAGTGGACTGCATATGCACAGAGAAAGGGAGTTTCACACTGCGGTGATGTTCTTTTTTTCCCCCTTTCTCCTCAGAAGAGGTGAATTATGTTAGGAGTTTTTAAACCAGTGAAGCAGTCAGTCCTGCCTCCAGGACTGAGTTTCCTTCAGCTCTGGCACTGGGACAGGGTTTGTGCAGCCCCTCCAGCACCTCATTTGGCCGAAAAAAATCAGAGGCTGCTCATTGTCTCCTCTGAGGAAGGTTCCCCTAAAGCTGCCCATTTTATTTTGTACACAAGCAGGTCAGCTTTGTCTTTTTTGCTGAATGGAAAGGTTGTCATGGAAAGGATTCTGGCTGAGATTTATCAAATCTGGGATTTATCAGATCAAAGCTAAACCTCTGGTCTGCCAGGGTGTGTGTCCCAGGTTTCCTTCTCTTCGGTGTCCCTCTGGAAATGGCCACAGTGGCACTTCTTTTCCTCTCTGTGAGAATAGAGATCTCTTGAGGGTGAAAAGGGCTGTGAAGTGCTGCTGTGTGCAGGAGCCTGGGTTAGAATGGAGCACAAATACACTTTTAGAAGATGGACATTTCACAGTGGTCACCTGGCATCCTCTCCAGCTTCCCTGTGTATCCTGAAAGGAGCAGGACACCACAGCCTTTGGACTGCTGTGGGTCCCACACACAGGGCTTCAAACACAGGTCAGGGCCACGTGAGATTCACCCCAGCTACACTTGCCTTATCTATGGAACTAATATTTATTAGCAGATTTAAGAGGTTCATTTTAAAAGAAAAAAGATAGAAAGAATTAAAAAGGTGCTTACAATAAACATTCAAGGAAAGTCCTCAAATTGTACTCCATCATATCTAACCCTCCTTCAGAGAGCATGCCTACGTTTCCTTTCCAAACTCTCAGCAGTGAGTTTTTTCTCCTTACACTGTCTAAAAGGCACCAGTGCAGCTCCACACGATGCAGATGGAATGATTGTGAATTGTGTGCCTATCAATAGACTCCTGATTAGCAATTTTTCTTCCCTTTATGCCTGCAGTGATTAAGCAATATCCAGCTGTTTCGTTCATTTTTTAGAAAAACTTTTTTTTCCCCCTCTTCTGCTGGAAAATGAAGTGTCTTGGTTGGTCTGTGATATGGCCCTCTGCTGTGGCCAAGCATTGTTTCAGAGGAGCTTGTGAGCCACAGCTGTGAGCTGAATTTCTAATTCAGCTCATGCATGTGGTTACCTTTAGGATGGCAAGTGATCCCTGCAAGATCAATAACACTGTGTTTAACTCCGTGCTCAGGGGCTCTGCTGCGCTGAGGCCAAAGTATGCAGAACCTCCAAAGCTGAATTCCTGGTGGGTAAATTCTGCAATCTCTTCGATTTTGTTGCAGTTTTAATATAACAGCCAAGGCTTTCTCATTTTTTAGGTGGCTGCTGTCCTCCCAGCATATTGGCCATGGCATTTTTTGGAGTGGTTGTCTCCACGCTCCCACATACCTCCCCTGTTGGATCAGCTCAGGAAGTCAGTCGCTTTTCTGGATTTTAGGAGTAGCACAGAAGTTGTCAGCAGCCTCAAATTACGTGAAAGCTATTTTGCTGATCTGTTTAATGAGATGCTTTTCCAGTGTGAGACAGATGTTGCCTGTACACACAGGCACGGAGAGGAACCAGGATCTCTGGAAACAGAATTACTGCCTTTGGGGAATATTCCACTCAAAGCACTTAGGAATGGCCCTGGGAAGCTGTCCTGGCTCATAGAGCTGAACTGAGGTGACTGGCCAGGGATTTTCCATCTCCAGTTGGAAACATTCCTGGTATTACCTGGAATGCTTCGATACTCTGAGGTTTTGCAGTGTTTCTGAAACTCACTGAAATCAGCTGCAAAATCTTGCTAAAACTTGAAATCATTCAATAGTCAAAGCCAGTCTGTCTGAGGTACTGCTGTACTATTTTACATGGCATTTGTACAGAGGCTCCCTTAAAAAGAAATAGTCTTATTTATCTAGTGTCCCTTTAGTTTGTTTTTCCACTTATTTGCCCGGTATATCAAATCTGCTCTACATAAACTATGCGTTCTTCCTAAACAGCAACATTAAGTTACACTTTTAACACAAACCATTTGCATCCCTGTGGATTTCCCACACCAGAACAAGCAGAGAACTCTCTCTGTGCTGCAGATCCAGCTCAATGCAGGGTTAACATGTGTGACTGTGGGAACCTGGCACAGCAGTAGCAAAATGGAAAACCCCCTCTGGAACAGGTGAGGGCCCGTGCCAGGAAAAACTGGCTCCATAATGGGGGGGTGTCTGTGCTGCCATGACCCACAGCCCTCCCTGCTGCAGGACAGCGGGGCTATTCAGCCTAAATATCCCAAATAAAGTAGCCCTGCCCTGCACTAACTACCCCACAACTGAATAAGACTGCACTTAAATGTCTCCTTTCCATTTCTCTCTCCAGTTCCCAACCACACTGCCCACCCTCCCACTCTGATCTTAAGTCTCCACAGTGATGTTCACGACCTTCCAACCCCTGCTCCTGCCCTAACACACTGGAACATCTTTTTGGGCCACCTACAGAAATAATGCCAATTATTACCATGTCCCTGCACTGCCTGTAAATCCACTCCTGCAGCTCCCTGGGGAAATGCAGAGAGCTGAGCCCACAGCTCCAACTCATCTGTGCTGCGCTGGGGTGAAGCTTCCCAGACCCAGCTGCTGCTTTCAAAATGCTGTGCAAATGTGCAACTTTAGCCCCACACAATCAGTGCTGTTTTACTTTTAACAACAGCTCTTTCTCTGCTTTTTAAACAGGAGGCAGGCAAACAAGGGTCATTAAACAACCTTTTCATTACCAGCCGCTGGCTTTCTCATGCTTTGTGATGTTTACAGGGGGCAGAAGATTGGATATTCTTATCTTTTCAAGTAACCTTTTTTTTTTTTTTTTGCTGTCTTTATCTCCTTTTCCTGGAGTATTCCAGTGCATAATTCAACTAATAGTCTGGTACTGCAGTGACCTCAAAGAAAGCTGATGCTCTTCCTCTGGTTGAGTCTTTTCGTTTCTTACTGGGGATCTAAAGGGCATTTTTAGTGCTGTACCAGGAACTTGTGGCAGAGGACGAAGTGGATTCACTCAACTGCATTTCTAGCAAAGCTTGCTTCCACATCCCTCTGCCTTCTCCAGCAGTCAAGTTTTTCCCCAAACTCTCTGGTATCATGGAGAACTGCAGAATGCTCCCCATGGCCATTTTTAGACAAACTTCAGTGCCCTTGTCGTGACCCACCCAGCCACTGCCTGGCCAGGGCTTGCCAGGAAGACTCAGCAGAAATCTGTAAATGGTCTTGGTGAGAGGCTGCTGGATCCCACACTGCCCTGCAGATCCTGCAAAAGCAATAGGGGAGGTGGAGATCAAGGTGGAAATCTTTCAAGATTTGCAAGTACAAAATCTGTTTCTTCTTTGTACAGTGTTTGCCTGCTGTCTGAAGCACTGGCACAGGTGATGGTGCAGAGCAGCTGGATGGCCTTGACCCTTTTACCAGTTAGGAGGTGTTATCCCTGTCCTGTCTCTCCTTCCTAAATCCTTGATGCGATCCTTGGGTCCCTTTGGAGCACAAAATAGCAGAAAAGACTGAGGGAGAATCCTTCTTCCTCCACCAGAGGAGAACCTTCTGGTCAGGAGCATCACTCCCAGTCTCAGTAGGGCTTAAACGACCACAGAGTTACTCGGCTCCCTAAGATCTCTTGAGGAGTTAATTAAAGGGGTTTAATCTCTGCTGAGACGAAGTGAATCCGAGTCTATCCCTGGAAATTACTTTCCCTAATGGAATGACGCAAACCCCAGCTCGGGCCGGATGGGATGCCTCCAGAGGATGAGGATGCTGCCTCCGGAGCGCGCCTGCCTGGGATTCATTTTCTCTTTCTTTGCTCCATCACAGCGAAAATCCCCGATTTTCAAGGGAACCGAAGCCCGGGAGCGCGGCGGGATTTGCGGGGGAAGAGGGACCCCCGCTGGCCGCGGCTGGAACGGAGATGCAGCCCCGGGGTTTTGGCAGCAGAGTGTGCCCAGATCGACCCGGGGAAAGCACCTGGGGGGCAGGAGCTGCTGAAACAGCTCCTCGGCCCCCTGCCCGGGGAGCCCGGGCACTCGGGGGCAGCGATGCTGCGGGACCGGAGGGCAGGGGCGCATCAGGAGGGGCAGGGAGAGCCACGGCGACCTGGAGGCCCGGGCGGGGGGGCTGTACTGCCTGTGCTGCCCTGGATGAGCGGGGCAAAGCCTTCGGCACGTCTGCGGGAAGTACACAGGGCAGCCAAAAGGAGACCTTCAAGGCTCACAGAGCTTCCACGGAGGAAACCCGAGGAGCCACGACCCGCCTGGGACCCCCCCGTGGCTGGAGAAGGCGTGAGGAGTTTTCTCTGGGAACGGAAGGGAAAGCTGCTGGAATTGGGTTTAAAATGCAGTGCCAGAGGCTACTCTCTGGCCCTGGCAGCAGCTGATCCTGGACAGCCCGTGTGTCTGTGCTGACCCTCAGTGTCCCCAGCGCTGTGTCCGTGGGCAAAGTGTCCCTGTGGCCGCGCTCCGAATGCACAGGGGGCGGCCTGGGCGGGCTGAGCAGCAGGAGAGCACCTTGTGCCCGCAATTCTTGCAGGCGCAGCGAGTGCAAAGGTTCATCCAGCACTTATTTAGGAACATGGAGCTGTGTGGAGAAGAGTTTGGCTTCCTCCTTTCCACACTCTGAGCACCCCAGGTGTTGATTAGGAGCCTGCTCTCCTTCCACGGGCAGCCTAGCACATATTTAATATTCTATTCACACCCCTCTGCAGATTTATGAATCTCAGTTTCCTCCTTTGATCTGGTTTCTGAAACATTAATTAATTTCAGGCCCTTTTGCTCCCTCTTTTTTTTCCTTCAATATGCTATTTCTAATTATTCTCTATTTCCTTATGTCACTTATTTTGTTTTAAACAATTTTCCCCCAAAACAAGATATTGGTATTCCCCTCTCTAAACTGTGCATGGAATTGCAGGAGGAAGTTTCCCTCTGTCTTCCTGTTTCCTGCTGGTGGTAGCAGAGCTTGAAAGCCAAAGCAGTGGGAAGGATTTCAGATCTGAAGCTGGAATACACATGTCACTTTGTCACCTCTTGTGTGCCTTCTATTGTAGCTGTGTGCTGTTTTCTGGCTGATGCCCTCACTCCCTGTCTTCACTTCGCCACTTCACTGGCTTCCTGAAGGTTTTGGATTAGTCTGGCAGTATTACAAGCTGAAAATAATCCTATCCTAAGTAGCAAACATTATATGGCTGCAGGAAGTGCCACTGCTGTAGGATCTGCTCCATACACCATACCCCATTTTAATGGCAACAATTATTCCCTCCCCCTCTTATTAAATTGATTGGAAACAGAACTGAAAGGAGAAAGCAAGCTGGACACCACAGCTGCACGTTCTGGACACAGAAATCCCAGCTGCTGTGACTTTTCTGCCCCCTTTACAAGAAATGATCCCTTACCACAACTAATTACTCCTTTACATTAACGAGGAGGAAGCATCACCCAGACTCATGGCTGAACATGTGAGCCCTCCACCAGCACCCCAAGGCCTGCTGCAGGACCCTGGGTGTACTCCTTCATTTGCCAAGCTTAAAATGGGAACAACTTACCCAGGCCCTACGGCTGCTCTAGGATTTCATCCTTGCAAAACCCTCAGGCTCATGCCCATGTACAACACAGAGGTGCTACATGTTATGAGGCCAAAAAAAAAGCAATTTTTGAAGGCTTTCTTTCACCCTGCTTCTCTCCCAGAATAAGGCAGAGACAGAGCAAGCTTCCAAAAGGCTGGGTCAGGTTCATTCAGCAGTGCTGACACGCTGACAGTCTTCAATTAACATGCAGGGCAGGTCTGGTGAGGGAAAGGATTCAAAAAGACAAGTCCAGTGTTCAGCAGAAACACCTCAGCAACTGCTGAGGATAAAATTAAAAGGAAAGCAAGTTGCCCGAGTGGCTGGGAGCAGGAACACGAGCTGTGGCAGGGTCACATCCTTGACCTGTTCTTTGCAGAGACAATACCTCAGAAACAAAGTCCTCCCTGTGCTCTCCTGCAGCCAGTGCAAGGAGAGCAAGTCTGCTGGAGGAGACAACAAAAGCAACTGGTTGGTAAAATGAGAGTTAAAGCACCTCCCAGACCTCCATGGTACAGGGTCCCAGTGCTCTCCCACTGCTGTTCTACTGCAGGCAAGACCCAGGCGCTGTGCAAGGCTCTTCTCACAGCTCTGGCAATGCCTTGTCTTCTAAAAAACCACTTCCCAAATGCCCACCAGCCCACCTTTTAGGGACAGCCTGCCAGAAGCCAAGCACAGAACCCACCTGCCTGTACACCAGCAGTCCTAGTTCCCCTAAGGAGTTCCCCTAAGGTGGGAGTCAGGGTCTCAGCTGGGGGCCCGGGAAGCTCCTGCTCAGGCTGCACAAAACAGCAACCCACAGCACACTCCTTGTGTCTGGGCTAAAATTCAGCACCCCGAGAGAAGAGGGGCTGGTCAAAGAACTGGCCAACAGAGAGAGCTCTTCCGGTGTAACTGGAATTCCTTCTGGAATTTGCTGCTTTTTATCTTGCATTTTAAAATGCACACTGAAGGTTCCTCGTGACCAGCCCAGAAGAAGAACCAGGCATGACTAGTTATGGATGTCATAAGGAAAATGGCAACACTCCCCTTGGAAAAACACGAGCTCAGCCTTACCTGAGGGCTCTTTCCTGAGCTTCAGCACCTGGCAGGTGAGGATGCAGGAACTCCTCCCTGTCACACCTTCTGTGTAAGGCCTGATATGTGATAAATGAGCTGCAAATACCTGTAATTTTTTTTTTCCAGTATTTTATTTCTGACAGGCATTTACAACGTTCCATTCATAGAACTAAAAACATAAAAATAGACCTTCTTTCAGCTTATAAAAGAAATATATAAGAACCTTTGACATAGACATGTCATGACATTATGTACAAGAGCCACGGTACCTTCCCAGTACCAGCCTTCCAGTATTTGAGCTCTGACTGTATCCACTGGGAACAGCCCAGGGCAAAAACCGCCGCTCCTCCAGCACGCTGGGACACAACTGACAGGTGGATGATATAAAACAATGCTGTGATCATACAAAGGGTATAGAAACTCTTCTAAAGCTTTTAGGAAAAGAAATAAGGAGATAGCAAAAAAGTTGATAGAGAAAGCTTTCATAAGGTCAAGTATAGTGCACCAGAAACCAGGGAAGGGAAGGGGGCAAGGGGAAAATGCTAAGTGGGACACACAGACAAGTGATGGATATTTTGGGGGAATAGTTTTTGTTATGTTTTAAAATATAGTCAGAGTGGATTTTATAAAATATAATCCTAAAGCTATTATAAAATTTCAGGTTTTCAAAGTACCTACTAATGTGTCAAACATCAATAGATACCATCAAAACAAAACAACAAAAAAGAGAATTTCATATAATCTTCCTTTTTTTTTTCTATAGGTGAAACTGCGGTGGGAAAAGCTATATAAATCTTAAAAAAAAAAGTGCTATTTTGTGTTTCGCATTTGGAAGTCTACTTAAAAACCACGAGATTTAAGTCACATTTTACCCTGTTTTAGATGTTTAAATAAAAGATTTCAAATGTTAAAGGTTTGCTTGTGTAGAGCTTGTTCGTACTCTATTGCAGTGGAAAAGCTTTTATAAAGGAATTAAAATACACTAGTTTCACCCACAGTAGGAGAGTGGATGAGGTCAGTTTTTTGGCCATGAATTCCCTGTCCCCTACACCCAAACTCTGCCAGAGAGAGTGGACCAGATGGATCTGTGGCTCCAGAGAGGTCCCACCACGGATCAGCTTGGTCCACCACAATTCAGTCATGTCATTTTATTTATTATTCTTTTTATTATCTAACTAAACTCCAGTCTCAAACATATACAATAATCCTTTTCCTCAAGAAAGTTATACCTAAATAAGAGTTTCCAGTTCATATTTTAATATAAAACCACCGTTCCTAACCCTCTGCAAAAAGCTAGTCCTGTATCCTAGACGTGGAGCTACGCTAACGCCGTAAGACTTTTATCCCTTTGTGCCCCTGCATCTCAGGTAAAATACAAAAAAATATTTCTTCAAGTGTTAAATTTGGATCTCTTTCAAGAGAGTTTGGCATCTTTATAACAGTATGTAAAACTAGAGCTTCCAACATTGACATTAAATTAGACCAGCCACAGACCGAGAAGACTTAACACAACATAAATCCCAAACCTTTCCTCACACATTCCTAAAATACATGTATATTTCTCTTACATTTAAAGAGGGAAAAAGTAGTAAGAATACTGCAACTGTACAGGTTAAAAAGGCAGTTTGCTCATGAAGGAGATGAACCTACGACCGACGGCTTTTACGGCTATAAACAAACCCCTCTGTCCTTGTGCTCTTGTTTTAAGCTAGTTTGCTGCACGTAGGTTAAGACATCCAGAGTAATTTGTTTTCCAGTGATTATGTTTTCTCCCCGTATTTTAATTTCAGCCCCTGATTACTTCAGAATAAATAAAATAGTGTGAAAGCCCTTGGTAACGTAAGACAGGACCTTAAGCTTAACCCGTTCCCGGTTTTGAGCGTTTTACAGTTGCCTAAAGTGTGGCCGCATGGCTTCGGACCGATTCAGCTGCCGAAATGGTGTGTGCAAGTGTGCAATCTATCGGGATCAGCTCTCCGTGGGATCGGGGAAGGGAGGGAGGGAGGGGTGGACGGGGAGACCTACGCATCCAGGTGGGGCAAGGGGGGCTTAGAGCTCCGTGTTGAGTTTCCTGCCGGGGACAAAGTCTTCGCGCCTGACCCAGATGACCTCCTCGCCGTGTCCGCCCTCCACGTCGCCGTTGATGCCGGACAGGGCCGCCTGCTTCTTGAGCTGGGTCATCCTGGCAGCGTGGGCGTCCCCCCGGCAGGGCTGGCCCGCGATGGAGGCCGCCTGCAGCCGCTCCCGCAGGTCCCGCTCGGCCGCGCCGCCCCGCACGGCCTCACAGTACTCGTCGTCGTCGCTGAGGATGTCCGTCTCCTTGATGTCCTCCTGCTCCTCGTACTGAGCGAGGTCAAACTGTTCCTCGACCCAGCGGTCAGTGTCCCCCCCGTGCGTGGGCTGCTGGGGCTCTTTTTCGGGGCTGCTCGTGTAGACGGCGTCTGAGTCAATGGTAAACCTGTTTCGGGCCAGCCGCCGCCTCCTCCTCCCAAGAGACTTGCTTGGGGCTGACACTGCGCACACACAAAGATAAAACCCCACAGGCTTTTTACACACGGTACAACTCCCTCGGGAAAGTTACTCTTCCAGGGGCCCTTTATTTAGCACCGCTGGGCACAGAGCCGGCAGACTCCCACGGATGACCTGGTCACTCCCTGCGAGCGAGTCACGCTCCACTCGGCTCCTCAGTACAGGTCTCTCTCCGGTTGAAAACACGGAGTTTCTGCTACTCAGATCCACAGTTTGGGATAATGGCCCACAAGGACTGTTCCTCCTGAGCGGTGGGCAGGCAGCCAGCACCAAGTGCATCTGTTCAGCTCAGCTTCTCACACGCAGTGCCTGCTGCCAGCACACCACAGAAACCAGCAGGCTCACACCTCGGTAAGGGAAATTGCTTTGTCTGGGGTGAGAGCAACACCACGGGTTTCCAAGTGGCTGCCTCGGTGCTGAAGATGCTGCAACTGCTGTGTTATTTACGGGGAATTACGTTCCTTGTCCAGGCTCTGCTACTGCCTCCCCCCACTCCCTCACTACTGGGGGAGAAACCAAACCCCAAAACTAGAAAATCTATCAGAAGTTCCTTACTCAGCGTCTACTCTACTAGCTTTTGCAACTGGCCCAGTTAGCAAATTCACATTTCCTGTGTTGGAACATCTTCACAAGAGGCTTGTGAGACAAAGCAGGGGATGAATCCTGCAGCTCTTTAAGTACACACACGCGTAGCTCCGTGGCCAGCAGTGAACTCCCAGGCTGGAGTTTCTCCCCCTCCACCAAACAGTGCCTTAGCACTTGGCAGGATGTATTTATCCAACTCTGCCTTGGGGGTGGGGTTACCTTTTAACATCCCTGAGCCTCACAAGGTGCATTAAGTACGACAAAGCTCAGCAGTTGCAAATTTTATCTGTAGGGAGAGGTCTGGACTTTGAGGGCAGGTTTTAATCTCTCCAGAATTCATCATGCAAATGATGAAAGTGAAAGGACGTTTGGCATCTACAGCAGGTTGGCCCCACAGGCCCAGGGAAGCAGCGCTGTGGTTTTTGGCCCTCCTCTGACTCTCCCTGCTTAGGATCTGAAGTGCCTGTGAGGCAGATTCCCAGCAGCACCCCGAGTGAGAAGCCATGCTGAGGATGGTGTTGTTCTGGCCTGCCCAGTACAGAAGAGGAACAGAAAGCCTGGTTGTCTACATTGCTGGATCTAATGAGCAGAACAAAAAATAAACAACAGACCAGAACAAAACACACAGTGGTGCTGTGTGCTGTTCACTTGGAAGCAAATGTTTTCTTCCCTCCATCATCTAGTGTCATGAAAATGAAAACCTGCTTCCCCCTGGGATTTTCTCATTGCTTTTGCCTGAAGTCAACAGAAAAGGAAAATCCACAGTTTAGGACAGGCCATTACAAAAATAATAGTATCAAGTGCATGTTTCTCCAAACGTGAGAATTGGGAGCATGAGCCCTTCAGCAGTGGAGCTGAAAAGGTTAAAAGGGAGGACATCCAAATCTGTCCCTTCAAACCAAGCCACTTGCTCAGGGAAGCTGATTTTTTTTTTTTGGTGCATTTTAGTTTAAAAGTGTTAGGGTCACCTCAAAATTCTGTACATGCTTTTAAGGAACAGGTAGCAGGGCTTCTGCTTTGTCCAGCTGAAACCCAGTTGCAGATTAAAGTGCACAGCCAATCGGTACCGACAGGAACCCCATTTCTCCCTTCCATGCCAGAAGGGCTGCTCTGAAGCTGAGCCTCGAATGCAAAGCAAGGGAAATAGAGGCAATTTAAGGCTCTCAAGGAGGTGAAGCATGGAAAACCAGCAGTTTTTACATACACAGGAGAGAATGCTAATCCTAATGTACAAGTAACAGACACCACCACATGTCCTACAACGGTGCTGGGGTTACTGGGATCTTGAAAGTCTGTAGCCCTACAGTACCTGCCCTGTTCATGGCTGGCCTTGCACCTTTTAGAGCACACAATCTTTTTCCACCAAAAGGAACATATTGCTGGGATGAGGGCAAGCTTTCAGTTTTAAGAAGCTGTCTCCTGTGTTTGTCCCGCAGGATGGAGTGCACTGCCTTCAGAAAGTCCTTCCTGTGTTCTGGTGAGCTGAAAAACAGGTGAGAATGCAAAAAAGGCAGCATTATCCCCTGGGAACTGCTAAAAGCTCGCCACAAATGAGATAAATAATGAGCAGTTCTGTGATTTAAGACAGTGCAAATCGACTGGCAGGCGCTTCTTGAACCGGTGTTTTCAAAGCAAAGCTAAATCTTTTGTCACTGCAAGGGGTATCCAAGGAAACCAATACACAGTTCATTAACAAAACATTTAGCCTTTCACCCTTCCCGAGGTTCCCTTTTCCTCCAGTGCCAAGCAAGCACTTCCCTGTGTCTGACACACACTGCACTGACCTGTGGGGGCTCATTAAATCTGTCTGGCTCCTGGGAACACACACCAAGCACAAGTCCTGCAAATCCCTACTACCTCACAGTAGGGACTGGCTTGGCATCAGCTCTGCTGGATCCTGATGAACGTGTGTTCCAAGTTCTTACTTGAATTCTTAAGCCACGTCAGGGCAACCACAACAACAATAATGGATGCTTCCTTAAGGAAAGGGCAATGCCCCAGATTGGCAGATTTTGGAACCTGGTGGCATGAAAGGTACCAGCTGAACACAACACACCAGTAGGATGCAATGTTGGAGTTTAACTGGATGTGAATGGAAAATTGTAATAAGGATATTCCCATAAAGGTACACGGCTGATCAAACATATGCCTTTATTTTCAGAGATCTTACAGAATTCTGTCAGTCAGAAGGAAGGTTTTTACACCCTCTCCCCGCTTCCCCTACTGGCTGTTCCCAGACTGCCTTAAAGGAAAGACATAGGCAAGCTGGGATCCAGAGGTGCCATGGAAGATAGGGACACACACACTTACCTACAGCAAAGGTGAAATGTCCTTTCTGGTCTGCCCTCAGACTCAGATTTAACGTGGACAATCTCACACACAGAATTGGTCTCTGCATCTAAAGGGAAAAGCAAGCAGAACTTCATGTAACAGCTTCTCATGGAAGTATTTATTCCATAATCCTGAAGAAATGGTTTAAGACCACCCAGGACAACAGACAATACGCTGCAAATAATATTAACTCATGGCTGAAAGGCAGCAGTGGGCAAGTGACTAATGAAACAACAGGCTCTTAAACTGGCAGTATTTTATATGCACCCACTCAGTTCCCATAAAAATATTTTAAAACCCCAACCCAAATGAACAAACAAAACCCACCAAATAAAAAAAAGCAAACCAAACAATTAAACAAAAACCAACAAAACCCGTGAAACAAATGAGCAAAAAACAATCCAGCTATTCAGGTGTTCCATGAAGCACTGTCACATTTTGGGTGGTGTAGCCCTGGCACAGGTTGCCCAGAGAAGCTGTGGCTGCCCCACCCCTGGAAGTGTCCAAGGCCAGGTTGGACAGGGCTTGGAGCAACATGGGATAGTGGAAGGTGTCCCTGCCCATGGTAGGGGGTGGGACTGAATGGGCTTTAAGTCCCTTCCAACCCAAACCATTTCATGATTTTATGATTTTACAACTACCTTCAGTGTTCTTTCCACTTATGCATTAGAAAGTGAGAAAACTGTATAAATTTGTGAAATTTTTCATACTATAAGCTCCCCATGAAGCTGGCAACCATGAGAACAAAAACCCACCAGTTCTGGTGTCTCACAGCTGCAAACTGCCTTCTAATCTCCAGAAGAGGAATAGAGTGAACCAGAGTCAGCAATTACTTTGCCTTGTTTTTCCAGAATGCCATGGGAACATTACCTGCACTGGCCAAGGCCCGAACCTGCAGGGCTTCCAAAGGTATCATGTGGCGAAATCGGAATGGATCCCAGTCTTCATAAATTGAAGCTCTATGTGATCCGCCCTGGAAGAATTTCAAAACACCATTAGGAAACCAGACACCCTGGGACAGTCAGACACAAGAAGCTCTCCACTGAGAGCTTCCAGCTACAGACCTGCTGCCATTCTGATTTTCTCACTGCAACACCTCACTGAGATTCCTCTCTGGGAAGATCTTGCTAAAATCTAGACTGAAGCACCCCATCAGCCTTCCAAAGTCAGTCAGACCAGTGCTGCATTCTCTCCTCCAGGTGAACATACACTCAGGAACACAGTTTTGTTTTGGCCCCTCTGAAGTCATCCTGTGGCCAGCTGGCTTTACCCACGTGAGCATTTCAAATCACACCTTGGTCTATGCCACAGGTGGGAATCACAAGTTTTCTGTGGCACTATAAACTGTGTCCCCTGTTGTAGGATGGGCTTACTGTCAAGCTGAGCTTTAAACTGGAGTCCCAAACTCCAGTGGGATCCCTGAGCCATACTGCAGGCACACCTAATTCAGGTGAGTAGAGCCAGCACTTGTTTGGTGGCACAAAACACCCAGGGCACTGTGTTTCACTGAGCAAGATGACAGACATTAAATATTTGCTTCACTGACCAAAGAATCAAACACAAGAGAGATGTTCACAGTATCTTGATTCATTCTACTCCCCAGTGTAGAATGGATGTGGCAGGGACATGAATAACTAGTCCAGCAGAGAGCTGAGGATAAAGTAAAGGAATGTTTGCTGCATTCAGGATGAACAGCACATTGCTCAGCACCACCCAACACCTCACACACCAAGGATCACACATGGAAAAGAACACTCCAGCTCCACAGCTGTATGGAAAGCAGATCCCAGTCACAGCCCCACAAATGCCCACAGCATCACCTAAGCAGTCCATTCAACTTACAAGTTTCTTCTTCTGTTTGGAGCCATCCTTGTATACAAGAACCACAGCAGTTTTGAACACTAGAGGAGAAAGTCAGAGATAAAAGTCATGTTGTCACAGAATCACAAAATCACAGAATGCCTGGTTTGGAAAGGACCCCTGGAGATCACCCAGTCCAACCCCCCTGCCAAGGCAGGGTCACCTGGAGCAGGTGAACTCATCCAGGTGGGTTTGGAATGTCTCCAGGCAGGGAGACCACACACCCTCCCCTGGCAGCTGTTCCTGTGCTCTGCCACCCTCCATGGAAAGAAGTTCTTCCTCATGGTGAGGTGGAATTTGTTGTGGTTTAGTTTATGGCCACTGCTTCTCATCCTGTCACTGGCACCACTGAACAGAGTCTGGCACCATCCTCTGTCATCCCTTGGAGACATTAATATGGATTGATGAGATCCCCTCTCAGCCTTCTCTTCTCCAGACTAACCAGGCCCAGCTCTCACAGTCTCCCCTCAAGAGAGTCCATAAGGCTGGGAATGGGTCTCCTGAATGCCCCAAGCACACAGGCCTTGCAGGTCCTCAGCCCTCACCTGAGCCAGAGAAGGAGGGCTTGGAGAAACCACCAGCCCTCTTGTATATTCTTCCCCAAAAAACTCCAAACTCAACAGCTTTTACCACACAAAACCAGGTTACTTCAAACTCAGTTGAAACTTAAAGAGTTTATGTTACCAGTTAGAGGAACAACTTAAACAGCAGCAGTTCTGTACAAATATTTGGAAAACTTAATTCCCCCTGGTTAATTTCACCTCAGAGTAATAAGCAGCATCCAGCTACACGTGGTCAGTCAGCAGGAGAGGCTGCACACGGACAGGATGTGAATTAAAAAGTGAGCACCACTGGCTGCCAGAGATGTAATCCCAGTATCTTTTTGCCACACTAAATCCACATGGAGCTGGAATTTGCCTTTCAAGACTCCAGTTTTCCTTGTGATCTCTTTCTTCAGTCCTCAAGCACATCCCCTTTGTTTTCAGACTGAACTGCAGGGACACTTAATTTTGGACATTTTATGAAAACAATTTAAAGATTCTGGGAGTAATTAAGAGTTGCTGCACATTCCTAGCAGCTTTCATGAAGTGTATGACCAGGTGCTTTCCCAGTTTACAGGAAAGCAGTAAATTTTTATATGCTCTTCCACAGCAAAGCTGAAAGAGTCTTCATTTGTTATCATTTTGGTATGTTAAAAAAATAATAACAACTATAATCATCATCATCATCGTCATTGTCACTGGCTTCCTAACCAGCATCACTTTCGGAAACAAGGTAAAAAACCAGTTGTGTGAGAAGAAATTTAGGAACAAATAGAACTTAGTATATTCTGCAGTACTTGATGTAATTTTTAAAGAGAGAGGCTGAGTTGTGAAGCAGAGTTACTTGGCATCGACTGGACTATCAAACCATATCTTTCCAGAGACAAATATATTAATATTAATACAGAGCTCACTATAACCTTGGACATGAGTTTAAGAAACTCTTGCACTATGGAGCAATCTCCAAATTCCTCCCCAGTTTTAGATCACCACAGAACAGAACTGACCATTGCGCAAAGAGACCAACACTTATAATTTCCAGCCAACCTTGCAGAAGGCAATTAATGCTCAGTTACCTTCAGTAAATATCTGCTAAGGTACACATGACATCTGAAATGAAAGTGATAGGATACAAACCAAACGCTGCCAGCTCAGGTTCCTTCTTCCACTTCCCCAGTGAAGCAGGAGGATTCAGCCATATCACTGTATTATGCAGGAGCAAATCCCCCATGGAAAGGTCGGCGACCTGTCAGCACGAAAAACACAAGCACAGAGACACAGTGTTTAATGAGTTCAAGGAATCTTATGGGAATTTCCAGTTCAAGAAACTTGCTTGAAGTTTAGTCCTGAACAAACAAAAAATACCCCACAAGTAAACCTTTGGAATATTTCAGAAGATGGCCACAAGCATGTGCAAACAGACTGTGACACTTAGCAACAGATCCGTGTCGATCCTTAACTGGTCAGCAATAAATTAGGATAAGTTAAACTCACAGAACAGTTCTTGCAATTTGGTGGGAAGTTAGGGCAAAAAACCAGATGTTTTCTTTGCCTTTTCATTTCTCCTTTGTCCATCTTCCTCCCAAGAAGATGGTTTGAAAATGTAAGCACAGCCCCTAATGTACATACTCAGTCTGGGGCAAAGTTTAGAGGTCTTTCTCTTTCTTTATGGTCCCCCAGAGTGACAAACTGAGTGCTACCCCACAGTCCAGGGGTCTGGGACTTTAAGACCCCTTCTAGGGGTCTCAGACAGTCAGCCAAAACTGAGCCACACCAGATCTTCGTGTGCATCACATGAGACCTCCAGCCCACAGCCCCAGGATCTCTCTCATGCACCAAACCCCCTAAAATGCCTTCTGAAAGAGAATCAGCAGTTTCTCACACACCACACTTCGCATTTTCATCTCTTCCAAGCCATTAAAGAGCCAAGGACAGCCTTGCCTCAGCAGGTCCGTTCAAACTGGTGGGGCCAGACAACTGATGTGAAAGGAGGAGAGTCAAGACAAGGATATCAAAATAGTGAAGGGCAGGTTAGGATGAGATTTTCACCCAAGCACAACACTGAAGGTCGATTGTCCACTACTTCTTTACATTAGTCCCACTCGCTGAACCATACATGGAAAAGCAGTTCTAGAATTGAATAGGGATTTATCTGTTTGCACCAGGATTCACTTCAATGGAACAACAGGAAAGGTAAATATTGGATACAGTTTAACATGCACGCTCCAGGCACCACAATAACAGCCTCTTCCTCTCCAAGTCTGTTACCTCTTTTTTCTCCCCTGTTTGTTCTGCTATCAGCTGGTCAAACACTGCCCCATACTCCTCATGGATCTTCTGCATTTCATTAATGTGGCTGGCAACCTTGTTCATCGTTTTGATGGCCACTGGAACAGAGACAGGATGAGAAGAAAAAGAATTTTAAGCCTCTGAGAAGAAAGATTCCAGGTCAGAAATTAAGCAGGGCAAAGCACATGGGGTTAACCCCTTACCATCAAGGTGATAATGTTCTTCACTGTCCACGTCAGTGAGAGCAAAGAGCTCCTTCAGCAGGAGAGGGTATTTCAGGATCCGCTGGATGGGTTTGATGAGGTAAGACTCCAGCGTGGAGGAGTGCTGCCGTCGGGGGTTCTGGGCATCCAGGAATGCCTTGAAAGCAGTGTCTGTCTTGGCTAGAAGATTAAAATGAAGCCATTGGATAAATCAAAAAAACCATAAAGTCACTTTTCCAGCTTTAAATTCATTTATCCAGAGGCATTTTGCAAGGAACTGTAGATTTATCGGGTCCACGGATTTAGTTTATGCCCTCCAGGTTTTGAGTCATTGACACTTTGCCTTGGACATGGTATTTAGGATTTCACAACAGGCACCCACCTCCACACCAATATAGGTAGGTTTTAATTTCACTGTCCACAACAGAACAGAATATCCTGAGTTGGAAGGGATCCAAAAAGATCATCCAGTCCAACTTCTGGCCCTGCTCAGGACACCCCAACAATCCCACCCTGTCCCTGACAGCACTGTCTAAACTCTCCTTGATCTTTGTCAGCCTTGGGGAGCCTGTTCAGTGCCCAACCACCCTCTGAGGGAAGAACCTTGTCCTGATATCCAGCCTAACCCTCTATGACACAGCTCCAGCTGTTCCCTGGGCCCTGTCCCTGCTCACAGGGAGCAGAGATCGGAGCTGCCCCTCAGAGGAAGCAGCACACAGTAACAAGCACTTTTGGCCTTGCAACTATTTTAGAGCAGCTCAAATTGTTTTAATCATCTGTTTCCTTTAAGCAAAGGCTCAAATTGGGTATTTATGAAAAGTCGCTGCTCCTAAGGCCAGTCTGACAGGTGTACCTACAATATTGACAAGCCTGGTTCTTGTTACCTCATTAAACCTTAAAATGCAGCTCTGAACAACCATCAGGAGCCAGTAAGGAGGCAGAAAAGCAGTACGCTTATGCTAGGACACCAGATTTTGGGAGCACAGGCAGCCTGGATACCTGATTGCCATCATCTTGCTACCTGACTGCTACTGAATTTATAAAAATGTCATTTTCTCTGTTGCTCCCCCTACTAGAACATAAGGAAGGAAGCAAGGAGGAGGTGGTATTTTTAGACACACAAGTTATTCAGTGTAGGAACAATTCCACACAATTGCTTTTATTAGAGTCACGTCCCCTGCCAAGGCTGGGTGGTTTTTTTGCAGACAGTCACCTGATTGCAATAAAGCAACTTCAGTTTCAAACCCAAAAGCCACCTGCACCTCAGCTGAGGACACCAAATTACACCTGAAATACACTCCCAGCTTTTTAAGAGATTTATCTCTGGCATGAAATTTTATGTTCTGCTTATGCCACAATTCAAGCACAACCATTTCTCATTTATACATACAGTCAGCAAAGAAAAATAAAAGCAAAATAACCAGATCTACCTAGTCTACAGGTTTAAAATTAAGGCCCAACAAAATGATTCCAAAAGGAAGCACGGATGTGACTAGCAACAAGTCATTCATTTATATATCCCACAGAGCTGCCAAATACTCTTTGCAGCATGAGGAATAAAAGTTTACAAGTAGAAATGAAAAAGGAAAAAGTGTGCAAAAAAATACAACAAAAAAAAGCCAAACCAACCAAGAAACAAAAACCCCAAAACTTTGACTGTCAGACATCCAGATGTTCTTTGAAAAATACGAGCTCCTCCCTGATGGCATCGCTCCTACAACTGGAACCATTTGTTTATTCAATGTCTTGGCCAAAAAGGAATTGCATGAAGCACTGGTAACTCTAAGAGAGTAACAGTTTCACAGTGGCAAAACATCACTCTGAGGCAAGTTGGCCCATGAGCATTTATAATCCAGAGCACAGTTCATTTATCTCCATCTCAGCAAGCCAAGCTCTGCTAGGAATTCAGACATGGAAATTTCTCAGGCAAGCTGGATTGAAGGCCAGAGGAAGAGGAGAAGGGAGAGGGAGCATGGTGAAGTTAAAATATTTAGGTAGCTTCCACAAAACATTCTCCCAGGCTGATCCTTTCCTAGTGGCTGCCAACATTCAACCACATTGGCTGAGGATTCAGTGGGATTGCTGCTGGCAAGGGTTCATGGCACAAACAATCCCAGGAGGATCCAGGGGTCATTACAAGCACCACCACTCCTGGTTCCAAAGTACACAGTGATCCATTAGCAAAAGCCACACTGGCCTTTTAGGAAACCTTTCCCACATGACTGAAAAGTGTCAGGGGAGAATAAATTAAGCATGGAAAGAAACACTCCATGCAAGGTTAACCACCTCCTGTGATGAGCTCCTCGGGTATTGTCCCATCGAGGGTGGTCCCAGAACACCCACGGCACAGAGCTCTCTGTGAGCCTCTCGGGCCAGATGGACTTACTTCCCTCCTGAAAAAGCACCCAGGCATGTGTGTGCCCCCACTGCTGCCCCACAACATAGTTTGGGGTGCAGTGGTCACCTCTCTCCATCCACAAGGCCAAGCTGTACCAGCCCAAACCGAGGTGTGGTTGCGATGACTCTCCCTGTCTTTGTCCAGCACGTGGCTCTCACCTTTCACCAGGACTTTGGGGACTTTCGTGTGGCTGGCACAGAAGGCACTGTACAGCTTGAACCGGTCAGCGTAGTACAGGAAGGATCCACCCAAGGAAAACAACACTTTCTAGGATTTAAAATTAAAAAAAGGCATTAGTAATTAAAGCACATGAAAGTGTTTAGTTCTTTTCCCCTCATATGAAGCTTCCACTGAGCTTTGGGATGACAGGACAATGCATTTTTACAGTGTTTTCACACCAGGACATTGACCTGTTGGAGCAAGTCCAGAAGAAGCCAAGTTGGGCAGAGGGATGGAGCAGCTCTGTTGTGAGGAAGGGCTGAGAGAATGGGATTGCTCAGCCTGGAGAAGAGAAGGCTCCAGGGTGATCTAATTGTGGCCTTCCAGGACCTGAAGGGAGCTACAAGAAAGATGGAGAGAGACTATTTTCAAGGGCCTGGGGTGACAGGACAAGGGGGAATGGTTTCACACTGACAGAGAGCAGGGTTAGGTGAGATATTGGGAAGAAATTCTTCCCTGTGAGGGTGGGGAGGCCCTGGCACAGGTTGCCCAGAGAAACTGTGGCTGCCCCATCCCTGGAAGTGTCCAAGGCCAGGTTGGAGCAACCTGGGATAGTGGAAGGTGTCCCTGCCTATGTCAGTGGGTGGAACTGGATGATCTTGAAGGTCCTTTTCACCCTAAACCATTCTGTGATTCTGTGATTCATCCACCAAGAAACAGGCCCAGCCTTGGTGTGTGGATTAACATATTAATTAACAATTATAATAATAATTAACATCATTAGCCAAGTCCCAGTCTGAAGACACCACTAACTCCAGAGGGACTGGGCTCACAGCTCCAGAGCTGTGTTTAAAAGTCTTATTGAGCTCAGAAATGACCAGAGGCCACTGAGAAGGCTGGATGGATCTGACATCAATGGGTCAAGACACTAAGGAGCTGTGCAAGCAACACACCCCTCTGTACAAACACACCCAGGCCTTCACTTCCTTGGACTGAGTTTGTGTTAGGGGACAAACACAGTCCTCCTCTAAGATGTCTTATCTTTTCCTCGGTGTTTGCTCTGTTACCCACTTAGGAACCAGACAACACTTGGGGGGGGGGCTGAGACAACACATGGGCAGCTTGGGGACAGGCAGGAGGGGGAACCAAACTGCAGAACTGAAACCACGGAGCCTCAGAGCCCCATATTTCACACACTGCTTCCAGACAGTGCCCACGGGGCAGAACTGAAAGTGAGGTTGGTCCACTTTTTATGGAAAGAGGTGGGAGCAGCAGCACTCAGAGGGCAGAGTTCTCTCCATTAGGAGGCCTCTCTGGTACTCCTCTCTCAAAGCTCACAGTAATCACAGAGGCTTCCTCCAGTCAAAAAAGTGTCTCTGTGCTCTCCATGAAGTGCACATTTCCTACGAGAGCTGTGTTCTAGTTCCATGAGAGCAGTGTTCATGATCGAGGCTCATTTTAAACAAACTCCCAATGGCAAAGACACACATGGACAAAAAGACAAAATCTTTCCGTAGTTCTTCCAGGGCTGTATATTAGCTGAAGAGAACCCCAGTGGAATTGCTATTATTCATCAAGCCATCCTGTCCTTTACCAAGGGGAGTGCTCAAAGCCAGAGCAAAATTCCCCAGAGAGAACACTCAGCTACCTGCCATATCTCCAGTACCAGTACAACTGCATTACAAAGAAAACAAAATTTGTTCCCAAATTTTCCTGGGTTTTATATGAAGTTTACATATCTGCAGTTTACATTTCTACCTGTGATGATGCACATCTGCTGAGAGCTGAAAGTATTTGCCACGTAGTTCCACTATGGATCAAAAGTCCAAATACAGAATTCAATGTGCTGTTCTGATCTGCAGCCCCAGTGGGCTTCTGTACATTAGACTTGTCAGAGCAAAGATTTTATGTAACTTTCCATTTCTAGCTTTTCCTGACAGCTCAAGGCAGGAAATCTGGCAGAAGGGCAAGAATAGCACCCAGAAGCACATGGTGTTACAGGTTTCTAGTGCTCTATATGGCTAAATGTAGCATAAATTTCAAGTGTAGCAGGATAATTTTCGAACAGCACCAGTATTAGCTGAAAATTAATCCTGACTGGGACCAGATGCATGTTTTTACATGAACAGTGACAATAGTCAGAAAAATATGATGAAGAGTGTCAAAGACTCCTCAAAGTGTAAACCATGAGATTACCTTAAATTGCTCAACTTTTTCAAGCTTTTCCAGGTCTGGAACCAGCCTTACTCCATCTTCCAGAGTTTTCAAGAACTCTACTTGGAATGCTACCATTTCAGTCAGATTCCCAAAGAGAACATCCAGCTAATGAGAGGAAAAAAAAAAAAAGACAAAATGCTGAAAATATCACTTGGTAGCTAAATCGTATTTTCTAGAGCTTCAGTAATTCTCAGTTGTATAATCAGGGTGATGTCAGGAAAAAACAACCTACACACTGTACATTATTGAGCACTACTTTTATACCCTCCTAAATTCACTATGTGAAAAAAAAATGGACTTAAAAATTTCAGGCAAGCAAGTCCAGCTGGGGGTGGGCAGAGAAGAGGGGCAGGTGAAAGCTCTCAGGCAAAAAGACAGTCAACAGTCAACATACCTCAACAGTCAACATACCTCATCTGGTGTGAGGAAAGTTTCTTTTTGTAGGGGCTTCAGGTATCTCTCCATTAGACAATTTAAGTCCTAAAAAGTCAGAAAAAGATGCCTACGTTGGTCCCTCAAAGTGCCTCTGTGGACATCTATTGAAGTGGCAAAGATCACTGCTTACCCAGTGCAAAATTCCTGAGAATTTTTCCTTTTCACACACAGGACAAAACAGTTGGATTTCACACAAAGGACAGCAAAAGGAAACATTTACACAGTTTTATTTCCAAAATCATTGAGCAGTGTCCCCCTGCATGCCAGCTAAGTAGCTTCACAACAGCAGCCTAAGAATTTGGAAAGCCTGCTTATTTCAGAGTTTTAAGTTACTATTTTAGGGTCAGACTGTAGAACTGAATGCAAGTTCACTAAGAGATACATGCACGAAGCAGAACTTGAAGTATTAGAGAAGAACCAACACAATTTTACTAGAAATAACAGACTGAAGCCAGACATGGAGCCCCCTTACCTTGACATAGGTGCGTTCTGTCTCCAGGAGCTCACAGATGACCTTCCGTAGCTTGTCTGCGTCTGTGAGTTGTCTCATGGTGGCCAGCTGGGGTCCTGCAAATTCCTGAGGGTGAGCACTGGAGTCAGAAGGGTTCATTTCATGCAGACTGCGACAGAAAGCAGCGACCTGCTCTGTGCTCTTGAAAAAGAAGGAAGAGGAAAGACCAGCGGTAATATTTTAAGTAAGAGTCACAGGAATGATGGAGCTGAGAAGCGTTTGCAGTTTAGCAGTTGCAGTTTGGGGACTTTTTAACGGGCACCAAAGTCCAGAAGCGTCTGTCCTGTCTCTCAGTGACTGAGGATAAGGGGGGAGGTGGGGGGGAACCCAAAAAAAAAAACAATTGCACAATTCAAATTAATTGAAGTGCTGTTCAATAGCATTCCTGGTTTCAGACATACAAGAATTTTAATTAAAATAGGCTCGTCCAGCAATCAAGACTGACAAACCAACAGAGGCCCAAGAATTGGGAACAAAAAATGACCATGCAAACAAAACACACACCCCAGCCCTCTGCCAGTTCCCTAATTGTTTGCTACAGTCCTGGGAATAGCTGTGTCAACACATCCGAGGAGATAACGCTGAGGCAAAACCCATTCAAGCTGGTTTTGGGGGAAGCAAAGCCATCCAGGGAGCCAAAGCCTCTCCAGGCTCCAAAAACAATTTCTTTGGGAAAGTAACTGTATACCTGATCTGTGCCTGGAAACATACCTTGCAGGGTGAATTTCCTCCCCAGAAGTCACATTTTGCAAAGCTGCTACATCAAGCTAATTTCTTTATATATAGACATCTGATTAAATATTAAAGCCAGTTATCCTTGCCTCACCTCCTTTGTTAGATCATTTTCTCACATCTTTCATTACACTGAAAAGTTTGGAGCAGGTAGGACCTCTGGTGTCAGCAACCACAGCCCCAGGCTCCTGGGGTTGCCAAAGCAGTAGTGTGCTCTGTCTCCATCCCTCCCAGAGACCTGGAGGGAAAGGAGCTGCTTCACTGGATCACACCTCTCTAATCCTACCATGGGATCTTGATCCAGATGCAGTGATTTCCCAGCACTGCCTCTATAGCCCTCCAGTTCATACTAAAAGTCCTGTGAGGAGCAGCTGAGGGAGCTGGGGGGGCTCAGCCTGGAGAAAAGGAGGCTCAGGGGGGACCTTCTGGCTCTGCAACTCCCTGACAGGAGGGGGGAGCTGAGGGGGTCAGGCTCTGCTCCCAGGGAGCAAGGGACAGGAGGAGAGGGAATGGCCTCCAGCTGGGCCAGGGGAGGGTCAGGTTGGACATCAGGAGGAATTTCTTCATGGAAAGGGTTGCTAAACATTGGAAGGGGCTGTCCAGGGAAGTGGTGGGGTCCCCATCCCTGGAGGTGCCCAAGGAAGGACTGGGCATGGCACTCAGTGCTCTGGGCTGGGGGACAAGGTGGGGATGGGACACAGGGTGGACTCAAGGGTCTCAGAGGGCTTTCTCTGCGATTCTGTAAAACAACTGACCCAAAATTAGCCTGTTCAAACAGAGAAATACAAGGGAGGAGGAAAAACTAACAAAATAAAGAAAAGAGAGAATAAACCACATCAACACCTTGCAGTTTGGAGTCAGAGCCCTTCACTCCCACCAGCTGGTAGTGCCAAAAAAACCTCCGCCTTTTTTAAGCCACACAGCTAATTCCCTCTCCATCCACCCACAATCCATGCTAGGGACAAGTAAGGATTTCCTGCCCTTACACAGTGGCTTTCCTTAGAGGTCTCTTATGGCTACAAATGCTCACAAGTGGTACCACTTCACAGCATATGAGTAAAGAGTTATTATGCAAAGGATCATTTTCTTCAGGACACAAGCGTAAGCAAGGAACTAACTGTGACTTACTGTCTATACAAAAAATGCCTCCTGGACACACTTTTTTACAGGGAAAATATGCACCTTCGGTTTCTGAGGTTTAACTCAGATGTGGAAGAAAGGAAAAATATTGCAAATTGAGGAGAGGAGGAAGCAGTGAGTTAAAAACAGTCTACTTGCAACTAACTCTGCTCCTGGTAATGGAACATGTCACAGAGTTAAGATTTATTAGTCAACATAACTCCTGTTATTTCTCAGCAAGTTTCCACCTATACTCACTGTACTTTAAGTATAAAGCACACACAAACTTTTAGATTACATTTGCATTTCCACAGGTGTGATCTGCATCCCAACAGCCCCAAACTCCCAAAAGGCAGTAGGTGAAAGCCTGGCTCCAGTGCAGGCAAAAAAACCCTCCCAAGTTACCTGCTCTGCTGGAAAGGGACACAGAACTGACAGTTCACATATGTTAATCTGAGCCTGCAGAGAAACCCAGAATACACAAGGGTTTGCTCAGAAATGTTTAGCTTGAAAACTATTTTGTAAACGAATATTTGAGGAAGACATATCCAGTGGTGTTTTGCTTTAAAGTCCAAATGTACAGATAAAACTAGTTGTAATGTATAAAACACAATATGGAATCAAGCTCCAGAAATAAGCCAACTGTTTCAAGCAGTTCATGCTTGATACCCCACACACTTCTCACCATCCTGTGCGTGCACTTGCAGTAAGTTCCAGGGAAAGATGGGTCACCCAGAAAGAGACAGTGAAAATCTACTTAGGGTGTGAAACACCAGCTAAGCAGTGAAGTTGAAAACTGGATAACTCACACAGGCACGTGGTCTGCCCCAGAAGGAGCAGTTTACACCCATATGTCAAAAAGGAAGTGTAGAAGACTTCTCAAAGCCTTATCTCCACTTGCACACGTAATAAACCACTCCTGGGATCCAGCCACGTCCAGCTCCAGCAGCAGCTGAACGTTGCCTCTCCTCAAGAACTGCCCACCTATCACTCACCCCACAGTCTCTGGACACTGACCCAGATGTCTTGCTGCTGTGCAAATGTGACTATAAATCAACCACCTTAGTCCATAAATAGTGGACATTCCAGGGCCTGTTGAGCTGCCTTGCAGGGCAGTGAGCTGCACACCAGGATCTGCCCTTGGGTAGGGAGGGCAAGGGACACATCTCAAGGTTCCTCCTAGGGGATTCCTTGCCAAAACAGATTCCCGGTTAGTGACCAGCAGCATGCTAGACTTGGAATTCTTAGCCAAGAGATCTACAGGATTGGCTTTAGACATAAACCCTTGACCAAGCCTGGGACTAGGAGTGGATCCAGCTGCACCTAAACCCCTCTCCGAGAAGGAGCTTAGAAAGCAACAGGGTCCTTTCTTAACCTCATGACTCAAAGGGAGGCCCCCCAACCACTTCATCTGACTCTGCCCGCTATGGAGTAAATAACCCAGTGTACCTTGCCATCAAGTCTTGTTAAACCACTGTCACATTGACCAACCAGCTTTACTTTATTGATATAAACTGGTAAGTTAGCAAATTATTGCTTCTCTGTTACAACTAAAGCGCACAACTCCACCTGTGATAACTGCTGTGTTTCATTCCTAAACATAATCCTGCCTACCTGGTATTTCCTTTAAAAAATCGATTTCCAGATAGAAAGCAGGTAAACATTGCACACAGGGTGCTTCAGGACACAGCTATTTTGATGAAAACTCTCAAACACATTTCACAAAAGCCTCTCTGTCCCCATTTTCCTGCAGAAAGTGGATAGAGCAGGGAAGGTCTGGAGCAGAAGCAGATCATTTTATCTCCCTACACCAGCTCTGTTTGCCAGCTGCAACAATGACAGCACTAAAGCAGGATTTCTCCAGGAGAATTATGGCATCACACTTCAAGGACAATTCTGCAAGCAATCCCTTCTAGCAACCCCAAAATGAGACTGAGGGCTGGCACAACTGGGCTGTGAAGTGGAGCAACCCTTCCTCTGCAGGGGTCTCAGCACAGGGGCTAAGCTCACATCCTTCCCATGCAGGAGGATCAAGTCCTTACACTCACCAAGCATGGGGCTGGGAGTTTTGGCTGCCTGCCCCGTAGTAGTGAAAGCAGAGTGCCATTTCTCATGTTTAAAGATGTACAGGTGCCTGGGCATCAGGCACCTGCCCCCTTGAATGGCACAGAGTACCCTCTGTTCCACCAGGGACAGCAAGCTCTAAGCAGCACTGACCTCCCAGACAAAACTCAGGCAAACTGCATCTCTTCAGGCGCTGCATGGTAAGAAGAAGCCTCAGCAGGGCACACACGTTACAGCTCAGCCTCGTAGTAACCCCCAAATTAACACCTCAGAAAAACCCATTTAACTGCTAACTCCTGAGCCCATCCCAAAGCACAGCAGGTCTGCTCACCAGGTACAGCAAACGGTACAGGGAGTCCCCGTCTCTCCCAGCGCCCTCAGTCCTGAGCTTACGGTTCAGCCTCCAAGGAGCCGACATCGCTGGGAAGGCAGGACTGCCAGGGCTGTCACTCATCCAGCAGGAAAACCCCAGTGCTGCGCACACTCAGCTGATCCAAAGGGCTTTCCCACTCCAGACAGAGCCCCTGTGCTCCTTCCTTGGTGTGCAGCTGGGATCTCTGCTGCAGCTCAGTGGGGAAGGGCAGTGCCCATCCTTCTCCAAGCAAAGCCTTCCCGTGGGTGTCACTTGCCGCCCGCTCACCACATCAGTGGGAATTCAGAGCCAGGCACCAGGAAAAGCTGAGACCTCAGGGCTGTTTTCAGAGGGAAACTTCAGCAGAGAGGCTGAAATGCAGCAAAGCAGCAAAGGCAGCCTGGGAATATCAATGTGTGTTGCCTGTGGCTGAGCAGGAGCCGATTGGCTCCGAACAGCACTGCTGAGGAATATTAAACATCTGAAGGGACAGAATTAAAAGAACTTAAAAGAGCCAGTTATGCTGCTGCAAAACCAACCCCTCAAATCCCTGTTTTAATCCTTTCACATCTATTTTGCAACACATTGAAGGTTTGGAGACTTAATTCTGGTCTCAAATAATGCTGCAGAGAGCAGACGACCTACTTTCTTGGAAAAGAAATACCTCTGAACGGTGTAAGCATGTGCTCACACAGCCCATCACAACAGCTCCCCCAAGCACAAGTGCTGCGAGGTAATTAGCCTTTAATGGAAGAGGCAGATGTCTTTAATTAGAAACGGGAAGAAATGAGTGTCCTGCAGTATTTTAACTGGGGATGCCTTTTAAAACACATCCCCAGTAAGTTCGAAGCGCTGTTACAAGAAAAAAAATACACAGAAAGACTGATTTTTGAGATGAAACACAACACCTGTCTTAGCCTTTGGTAACATGCAATGTTAAGAACTTGCACATATGCACAGTTTTCAGGGCGCCTTGTTTGAACCTCAGTTTATTCTACAATATTGAAAAGACCAAAAGAATCAGGTCACCACAGAGGAAAGTAACCATTGAAGAAATTACGCTGGTATGAAATGTTCCTGGTATTCTGTTGAAGAGAGATCGACAGAGAAGCATCCCCTGTCATAAACAGCTTGAAATTCCAGTTCACGTTAGATGAAAACAGGCCTGAAGAGGTGGCAGAGAGCAGATTTTCCTTTCCCCCACTCTCCTCCCTCCCAGCTCTCTCCTCCTTGGCTCCCACATGAAATAGGGAGAGAAAAGAAAGCCATAAGCCCACCCCAGGGCAAAGCAACTCGTAGAAAAACTGAAGGCCACTGCCAGTTGACTTTAAGTCACTGCCATGATTTAAAGAAAAAGGGTTGCACCCAGAAAGCTACTTGCTAGGATTCACAGAGATTTCAACCTGAGATAAGAGGGTGAAATTAGATAGGGGGTGAGTCCAGAGAACAACAGCTATCCCACACCACTGACACCTTGGAAACGGGTTTCTAGCATTTTATCAGAACAGTTCTACAGACACCTCATTTTTCCTTATTATATATTATATATATATAATTATTACTTTGACAATAGTGATGGAGAAGCAAATTCTACATTACCAGCCCTTTAGGATATACCTAAACCAAGCTTTGCAGAAAATGGAGGAATCCTCGGAGCTACTGCTGCACCCTCCAAATCCTTCACCACCACACCAACAGCTTGGAAGCTTTTGCAGATTAAGAAACAAATGCACCCACTACTAAGGAAACACACACCCACGTGCACACATGCTGGGCTGGGGGAAGGGACAGAGACAGCCGGAGGGGGGAGGAGGAGGAGGAGGGGGAGGAAAAGGAGGAGGAGAAGGGAAGACGCATTCGAAGACACATCCATGTACCTGTCACCTGCACGAGAAAGGTACCAAAAAGTCCCAAACCCAGCTTTTGGTAGGATTTCCCAGCGCTTACCTTCACACAAAGCCCGTGCTAGGAGAGCGGATGGAGGAGAGCTGCGGCGCTGCCTTCCTCTCCTTTTTCCATGAATTATTAATGCTCCCCTAGGATCGCTGGGGGAAGCTGGGAGCCGTCCTCCTCTGCAGCCGTGGGGTTGGCAGGATGCAGCCCTGCCCCAGGACCATGTTATCACCCCAAAGGCTATTTTCAGCTCTTTAATGCTGGTTCTGCCCTGAAAGAAGGCGAGCTCTGCATTTGGCTGGGAGGCTCCAACGCAGGTAAAATGGATTTCCTCTGCTGCCCAGCAGTGAATGGGTAAGAGCTCCTGCCCTGCTTTAGCCAAGAAGGGCAGAAATACAAAGGGAGCCTCTCCCAAACACCACCATCCGAGGGAGCCTGGAAGATGCGGCCGGGACGGTGATAAGGGGGAACGTGCCCTTCCTTGGGGGACGAGGGCAGAGCCTTTCCCTTCCCACGTACAAAAATAACCCCTGTAAAACAGCGCTGAGGACATCAGCTTAATCTGCTGTGCCATAATCCCAGGAGCATGGAAAGGTGTGGGAGTCCACGGACAGGAAAACACCTTTGTTTTTCTCCTCACTTGCACCAGCCCAGTGGTGGCTCCCCATGGAAAAACACCAACTGCAGAATCCTTGCTTCCCATGCAGATCAGCTTTCCCAAGCACACAGAAAAGCAAAAGGATTAGGAAAACCCTCCTGCTGATTGGGCCTTCCCCCCCCCCTCTGCTATATACTGGAATTATCTATAGGCACTGCAGAATAATTTGGGAGGTTCTGTAGTTTTCATTAGAAAGGAACCAGCAAGGAAGCCCACTGAGTACAGAGCTCTTCTGTGTGAGCAGGGACAGCAGCATCCATGACTTTGCCAAACTGAGAACATTGTATATGTACTGTATGTGCATGTGTCCTTTTTTTTATGAGACCATTTCAAGCAGCTTGTCCCACAACAAATGGAACACTCAGTAAAATGCCTCACTCCCCTCTACATCACACAAATATAGTACATGTATCTGCATTTCAAAAGAAAACACGTAGTGATGTCAACATTTCATTTACACGCAGGCAGAAGTTCCCCCCGTTGGAAACCAAGGCTCCTCAGAGCCAGGAGTTACTTTTCCAGTCTATGAATATTAAGCATTAAAGCTGCTAACGTGAATTTCTCAGTTTAACTAAATCTGCTGAGCCGCAGAGCTAATCGTGTAATCCTTACGCCTTCCCTCAGGCAACTACAGCTCCGAGGATGCAGGAGGCAGGATGCAAAATGGAACCCCACAGCCTGTCGAGCAGCTCAGAAATAGAAAGCCATGGGAAACACAGTGAGAACATTTATCCCCTGAGCAGCCATGTGTTATGCTCAGTGCTCTGCCACAGCTCCGGCCTTTGACAGAAGAGGCTCTGCTCAGAGCATATGAAAATCCCAAATATTTACAGTTAAAAATCCCGAAGTATCAACAAACACTTCTGCTCACTGAAGAAGAAATTATTTGTACTTACAAGAAAAAGATCTGTAATAAACCCTGGTAACAAACTGCAGGAGTAATCACCTTCTCTGCACGCATTTCATGCACTGGAATGTTTTCCCTTATCTGACTTCCACTGTCTGGCTATCAAAGACAAAACCACAGGCTGGAGGACAGAAGGGATCAGGAAACAAGAGGCCAAGGTCTTTTCCTTCCTTTCTCTAACGCAGAGTAGCACAGGGACCAACTCAGAGCTCACTACAACACATCTTAGTTAAAACAAGAGAAAACATCCACAAACTGATATCAGATTCTCATTAAATCATTATTTATGTAGAAAAATGGCTGTAAACTCTCACCATCACCTACGCAACAAACACCTCAAAGCAATCAGCACCTTCAAGACAATCTCACTCGATTCTGCCTCAAAAGCCACTAATCATCACACCTACTGTCCTGTGAAGGTCCCCAGCAGCGAGTGTGAACTACCAACCACTGCGAAACCATCCCTTAATCGACGGCAATTAGAAACCCATTTGCACAAGCTCTTAGTTATAATTGGAGGGTTTTGCTTCAGTTTGAGGTAGATGATTAGTTTGCATTTAAAGCCAGCATGTGTGCTTTAAGGAAATACAGTTTAACTTACATTCCTCCTATGCCTAGAAATCAAGGAAGAGTCATCATCATCATGGCTAGGCTTCGTGAACGAAGATTTGAGAACGTGGGTAGAGCCCAAGGAAGAGTAAGAAATCCTAATAATCCAAGTGGTCTTTTGGCTTAGCAGAGCTGCCCTGGTGAAGGACGTGATGAACCAGCCCGTGTAAAAACTATGTGGGAACATTATCACAAGATACTGGAGATGGGAACCGACCCTGGAAACAGGGCACAAGTCTTGCTTAAGAGGGAGTAAGTGATGTGCCATAATCAAAGCTGTAATTTGTTCCATTCAAGCTCATCTGTAAACACCTTGAAAGTAAGATCAGTCTTCCCAGGAGAGGTGCTCTAACCAGCACCTGGGCTGTGGCTGCACTGAGCTTCCATGTGAAAATGAAAGTTTCTCACCTTGCTCATCTTATCAGCCTCGTCAGACGACTCCAGGTCCTGCGTTTCTGCCTCCTCGGGAGCTGTGTCAGCAGAGCTGTCCGGGTCACCACAAAGGGAGTGCCCTGCCAAAATGGAGATGTGTGAAAACACAGCCAGAAACCCCCAAAAATCCAAAAATCTGGGTGCAACCACAGAGCTCCCGTGGAAGGCCAGGCCCCATCCCACACACAAGCACATTCCAACAGGACGTTGTGCCAGGGGCACTCAGTGACCTCAATGGAGGGTTTACAGCACCAGGTTTAACAACAGGTGTAAAAATAAACAGGTTATGGCCAGACACACTATTTAGTCAGAAACTACAAAAGCCAGTTCAGAGATAAGGCTAAAATGTCACATTGAAATTCTTACATTCAGCATTCGTTTCTTGGCTGGTGAGCAGTTGCCAAGGACCTTTATACCTCAGTGGTTTCAAATGGAAACTCTGGTATGCAGTGCAAGCCTTGGTCAGCCCTTCCCCTGGGTTAAAGTCAGACATGGTGACTCTAAATGGCTTGCAGCTTCGGCCTAAGACACCGGCTTCTGAGTCTCTGTGTTGATTTTTAAGGAAGCAAACCCAGTTTTAGCAATTTTAGGAGCCCATTACATTAACTGAACACTAGATCTCATTTCCATCACTACATGGCAATACCTCTGCACTCTGAGCACTCTCCTGGAGACTGTGTTGTTGATACAGCTGGTAACCTTTGTGACTTCTTGTCACCAAGTGACTAAAGAAGAGAACTAATCCCAGCCCCAGAGCCCTGTGCACAAGTAACTTTTTTCTGAGTTTTTCTCTGGCTCAGGTAGCTGTTAGAGGCAGTGTTACTACACCTTCGCCACTTTTCACATAAAACCAAATTTTATATCCATCCAGCTCCCAGCTATGGCAAACTACACGGACCAGTGATGGACTGAACTCTGCCAGGAATCTCCTGTGTGCCTCAAGCCAACATAAAGATATTTTACAGCAGCTGAGTCCACACGCTAATTCCTTTTATCCAGAAAGATGGAAAGAGACTATTTACAACAGCCTGGAGGGACAGGATAAGGAGGAATGGCTTCAAACTGACAGAGGGCAGGGTTAGGTGGGATATTGGAAGAAATTCCCAGTGAGGAAGGTGAGGCCCTGGCACAGGTTGCCCAGAGAAGGTGTGGATGCCCCATCCCTGGAAGTGTCCAAGGCCAGACTGGACAGAGCTTGGAGCAACCTGGGCTAGTGGAAGGTGTCCCTTTTAGACGCCATTATCAAAAATGATTTGCATGACTGTGCAAGATTTCCACTTTTTTGTGTCCAGAAATAATTTGGAAAAATTGAAATTCAGAAACTGAGAAATAAATTCAGAACATATTCTGCACACTGGGATGAAGCTAAAGTGGACATCAGTGAAATGAAAAGGACATAAAAGGTAGTTCAGAGCTGACCTTCTGGAAGACAGGCCTCTCTTCTGAAAAGGAAGGGTTTACTTTTGAAAAAGATGTGCCTGTAGGGGTTGTTTGGCAACACAAAATCTACCTGAAGAAGTGGAGGTTTTTTCTGTAAGAAGTTCATTTTTCTGAGCCTTGCCCAGATTTTATCAACTCGCACTATCAGCTTTCTGTTCTCCCTATTAATGTGTGAAAAAGAATTCTTAAACCTGTTAAGCTGTCCATTTCAAAAATAAGAGAAGTGCTGTGTGTCATAATCTGTGTGGGGCAGTCTGTTTTTCTTCATTGCAATTAGTTTCCCATTACAAGCTGTGTGAAATATACTTTACAGTGGTTTCTCAGCCCAAACCAAGGCAATTATTTTGGGGAGGTGGCTGCTTTCTGCTTTTAAGCAACCACTTTTTCTCTTCCTGAATGTTAAAACACCACTTAATCTGTTTCCTGCAGTATAAACACTTTTACCCAGCAGACAGCAATCTCTCACTCTAGCAGTCACACAGCACGTGTGCTCAGGGTATTTCTACTGTCCCCAGCTGCCAAAGCCAACTCGACTTTAGCAGCTTTATCTGCTGGTTGTTAAATGCAATCAGATCAATAATGCTGCACGTTCCTGCCTGTTAATACCTCCCAGTTACCGTCCCACTTCTGTCAGGTTCATTACATCACCTTCTTTTTGCCTGTAAATCTTTATTTAGCTCTGCCAGGAGCTCTGAGGAGAACGAGCTCGTTTCCTTCAGCAGCCCCTGAGTGCTGCCTGACCACTGCCATTCGCTGCCTTCACTTGACATTAAGGAATTAGAAAGGGAAATCCAAAAAGCTGCAGGAAAAGGGGGTCAAATCCACATGGCCACCAGCACAGATGGAGGTCACACAAGCTCCCAAGCTGCTCAGCAGTGTAATATCCATGACATTGTGACTAATGCCCATTAAATAACTGCCACTTATAGCCAGAACTAGGAAAATAAAAGGAAGTCTCATATCACTGGAGTAAAGGTGCTGGGGCTTAAAGGCTTGGAGAATCATGGAAAGCTTAAGCACCAGGCCAACACCTGGCTAAAATTTTCCACAGCTGCTGCTTCCAGTTTGCAGGGTTGGAGATTTTAACGAGACCTCCGTGATACCTGGTACCACTCTTAAAGCCAGCCTGCTTCTTGGTGCCAGACTAAATTTTTTTTTCAATGGAGTGGAAATGAAAACTCCAAGGCAAACTCTGCCAGCTGTGGTGCAAGGCTCAGAAGCATGAGCTCCACTAACCCAAAAGGCAGCCCACAAATCAGGAACCCTGCATCTAATTCCCAAGGGTGTGGAATGGGCAATGCTGGATTTAGTCCTCCCAGTGGCAGCAATGAGGATGTGCTGCCATGTGCCAGCAATGCCAGAAGCAACGACAGGTTCAGAGGGTTGAAAGTTTTGGTTTGTACCTTTAAGGTGCCTCAGTCTCTTGAGCAGGTTGTTCTACACAGCTCAGAGCCCCACACAACACCGAGGCAGAGCTCTGGCCATAAGCTAAAACACAAGTTCTACCTCACCATGAGGAAGAACTTCTTTCCACGGAGGGTGGCAGAGCACTGGAACAGCTACCCAGGGAGGATGTGGAGTCTCCCTGTCTGGAGACATTCCAGACCCACCTGGATGAGTTCCTGTATCTCCTGAGTGACCCTGCCCTGGCAGGGGGGTTGGACTGGGTGATCTCCAGAGGTCCCTTCCAACCCTGACTATTCTGGGATTCTGAGATTCTCTCTGCCATTAAACAAAACATTTTAATACAAATTGTTAAGGAACTGTCACTCAGATTAAATTTTTATTTAAGGTGACATTTTGCTATAAATCCACAATAAAAAATGTGAGTGTGCATTTTTTTCTTTCATGCAAAAGAATTCTGGTTAGCTCTGAAACACTGAAACATGAAAGAAGGAAACATCATTTTTACACTGGGGCATTTTGTCCCATTGGGAAGTCCCACAGAGCTGATAACTTCTCCAAAGACCTGGAAAACTGAGCTACAGCTGCCATAGTTTCAGTCAATCTGAACTAACTGGGAAACTAACTGCAATTCATAGAGAGCTATAGAACAATCCCATAAATCTCTTTCCATTTTGAATCTCAGAATCATTTAGGTCGGAAAAGACCTCCGGGATCATTGAGTACCCCCTGTGCCCGATGCCCACCTTGTCCCCCAGCCCAGAGCACTGAGTGCCACGTCCAGTCCTTCCTTGGACACCTCCAGGGATGGGGACTCCCTGGGCAGCCCCTTCCAAGGCCTGACCACCCTTTCCAGGAAGAAATTCCTCCTGATGTCCAACCTGACCCTCCCCTGGCACAGCTGGAGGCTGTTCCCTCTCCTCCTGTCCCTTGTTCCCTGGGAGCAGAGCCCGACACCCCCCAGCTCCCCCCTCCTGTCAGGGAGTTGCAGAGCCAGAAGTTCCCCCCTGAGCCTCCTTTTCTCCAGGCTGAGCTCCCCCCGCTCCCTCAGCTGCTCGTCATGTTCCAGCCCCTTCCCCAGCTCTGTTCCCTTCCCTGGACACACTCCAGCCCCTCCATGTCTTTCTTGAAGTGAAGGAACACTGTTGCTTCTCTTTCCATTCCAACGGTAATAAATTGTCAAATACAGAAAAATCTACAGTGAATGTCATTCAGTTCAGTCCCTCTCCTTGGGAAAAATGCAGATTCATTGCAACTTGCCTTGTACCAACTGTACTGTGGCCACTTTCCACCCTCCCCAGGCCAGGAGCTGAGTCAGTGCTTGAGGAGTCCATTGGGAATAAACAGGAGTTTCCATAGGCATACAAATGAAGTGTGTGCTCAGAGACCTTGGGACATCAGGAATTCAGTAACACCATTCTCACTCCGACAGGGGGCGCAGCAGCACCGCAGGAATTTTGGGAATTTGGGATGAAAAATGTAATTCTATTCCCCAAACCCTCCGATGGCTGCGGCAGGAAATGCTCCTGGAACTGTTAAATCAAGCCCTGAATGAGAACAGTACTTCTTCCTGAAATTATCCATCTTCCTCATGACAATAACCCTGAAGAAATTAAGGTTATTGTTGGCCTCAGCTCATTCTGAAATCCAAATTACTTATCCTAAGGGGACCTGTGACAGAACAAGGATGGAATAAAAAACAGTGGCCATCCTTACAGTGCAAAAAAAGTTTGTTTCAGCTTTATACCACAGACTTTAGAGCATGTAACTTCAGCCTCTGGGTGTTTTGTAAACAACAAAATAACAGATCCTCAGAAACACCTGGGTGTTTCCTATCCTAAATAGAGCCATACCAGATGGGGGGCACTTTCTTTTTTAGCCTTTATCCATTCTGCATGGTGATTTATACACTTTGCAGTTATCCCTGCAGAGTTATCCCTCATGCCAAAGGTCTCCAAAATACAGGAGCATGCAAAGCCTAAACCGCAGAAATTCTACCCCAGAGTTAAAAAAAAGGGAGTGAACTGTGGGGAGACCACAAACAAATACGGATACTACTCCCATTCCCAAATCCCCTTCTAATAGCAAAATATCATCTTGATGATTTGAGGCAGATTTGCTGTATTTCCAGCTTCCAGCTTCCTCTCACTCCCTGCACTGAGGGGAACAGAGTGGGGAGACAAAACACTCCTCTTGGGAAGGGGAGACAGATCTCACTGTGCCTTTTAGGCAATAAGGAAAACATGCTGCAAGGTTCCAGACAGAATGAGAGCTAATCCTCCTCAGCCAAATTTATGCAGGAGGGAAGACCGAGAGCCAGGAAAAGCAGTAAGAGATGAAAGGAACAAAACTTGTGGCTTTCCAAGCCCGATGCAGCACAAATTCCATGGGGGAAGTACAAATCATACCCAAGATGATACTTTTCACATCAACGAGAAGTAAAAAACCCAAGGTCATCTCAAGAATAACCTGTTAAGTAAAGTCACAGTGAAGTAATTGCTTGCCACAGAGCTGATTTGCAGCTCTGGCCCCAACCTCTGCATATACAAGGGAGCTTCAGATGATGAAAGAGCTGCAGGAGGTGTTGGATTTAACAGGAGCACCAGCAGTCACTTCAGGGAGGTCGACTCCCAGAAACGTAGCCCCGCTTTGCTCCTGGAGACCTCACACTGAGTAGCAAAGCAACAGGAAAGATTCCTTAAAAAAAAAAATGTACAGCATTTCAACAGCGTCTTTCTATTGAAAATACACAATATGATCTGCCTCATGCCCTTTTCTGCCTTCACAGCTGATGAAGAATTGCTAGTGAGGAAGATAACAATAAGACAGCACAATCAGTCAACTAGATCCTGGATTTCTGGGGAATGGATGTGCCTACAGGTGATGTGTATCTGCTGGCACTCTGGTCTATCAGTGTTTCACCCCCCTGATGAAAGGGAGGCTACACTGCTTGAGGACCAAAGACAGAATCTGTGTGCTATAAATAAAGCATTCAAGAGAAATCACAGAGCAGATCTGCCTGGCCAGCCAAACTGCCTGGAATCAACAGGGACACAAATAAATAGGTCAGTGGGTATTTCATACTTGACTGCTCTCTGCAAGAAGCTGTGTAGCTGAGACCAAAAACCTAAGACACAGCCATGATGTCTCAAATAAAAGCACTTTTTAAATCCTCTTTCTAAGATTTTGTGTGGTAACAAATCCCTGGGAAAGCAGAGGGACAGAAGAAGAAAGGCTTCAATAAAACACTGTGTTCTGCAAACACAGTGGGAAGTGGATGGGGAAGATCAAAAACATCTGCCTCCCAACTGCACACTTGGGTGCAGATCCTTGATTTCACTCCCACCTCAGGTTAAGTCATCCCAAATGAGAGCACTGGCATGGTTTAGCTTTAATCACCACCTGAACATGGTCCTCAGAGGCCTATTTCATATGGCAACTACAGGTGCTTCCAGAAGCTGCCAGAGACACCCCACACCTGCTGATGAGCTCCTGCTGGTTGAAGAAATATCCCTCTCCCTTTGAGGAGCAACAAAGGTGAATCCCACCTCAACATTTGCTGTGTTTTGAAGGAAAGCAAATGTCAGGAGAGCTCCAGCTTCTGTGTCGCCTGTGGCGTCAAAGGGAGAGTGAAGGAGCTGGGTGAGCACACCACAAGTGAAAGGCAGCTGCAGCCAGAGAAATACAAGGGAAAAGGAAGCCCTGAGGCTTAGCCCTGTTCATGGGGAGCTATTCAGGAAAGAGGTGGTTTGGCCCACCAGAAAATTCACATGGTCACAGCAGGACACGGGAAAACAAGGAGCTGTTCCACGCCACTGCGACAACTGCACAACCCAGCTTGGGCGAAGGTCACAAAGGAGGACAGGCATGACTCAAGTTGAGGGCAGCACAAAAGGAGTGTGTCTGCAAAGCAGCAGACGTGGGAGGTCTGTTTTTGCCATGAAATGCCCATCAGCCATGTCCTACATCTTTATTTCACATGGGGCAAGCAGGGATATTACTCTTCTGAAGGCACACGCTGGGATGCTTGGACACATTCGGCAAACCCTGCACTATCTCACCCTCAGCGAGGGAAAAGACCCTCCAAGACCCTCCAAATAATGCTGCAGAGAACTGACAGTAGCAGAGAAACTGCTTGTTGAGACCTGCTGTTGAGCCCCTGTGTTCCGGAATGTCACTGCTCTGCCTCAGGAATCACTACATCCCATAAATACAACAGTCCTAATTCCCAATTATTTGCACCCGGGGCAGACGCTCAGTGAAAAGTTAAGGTGTGAGGACTCAACACTCAGAGTTACAGCGACAAAGCCCAGGCAAGGACGAGAGGATGGGGCCTGTGAGGAGCTGCTGTTAAGTAGTGAATGGGGGCATCTTGTGGCCGTCTATAAAAATGTACACAACTACCTCGAGTTTTTCAGCACAAAAACCTAACTGGGAAAACTTCCATTGAAGTTAAAAGGGGAAAATGTCCTGAAAATGTTTCATTTTAACTGCCTTTGGGGGTTTAGCCCACATTCTTATATGAGGTTGCTTTTATCAGTCCCCTCAGAGGGATTTGCAATAAGCTGTTTTTGAAGCTTTCTTGTTCCCGCTTATTCCACTTGCTATGAATATCCCACTCCCAAAGCCAGCCTAGCTTCCAGCTTTCCCTTTCCCCCATTACATGTTCCCATCAGCTAAACATTTTTGCTAGGTCACTTTCAGGAAATATTACAGAATCCCAGAATCATTTAGGTTGGAAAAGACCTCTGAGATCCTTGAATCCAAATTTTGTCTGATCCCCACCTTGTCCCCCAGCCCAGAGCACTGAGTGCCACATCCAGTCCTTCCTTGAACACCTCCAGGGATGGGGACTCCACCACCTCCCTGGGCAGCCCCTTCCAATGCCTAACCATCCTTTCCATGAAGAAATTCTTCCTGATATCAAACTGAACCTCCCCTAGTGTGGCTTGAGGCCATTTCCTCTTGTCCTGTCAAATAACAGGATTCAAACAATAGGTTTTTAAGGAAAACCAGAGCATCCTGAAATGTTGCAGCAGGCTGTACCTCCCTGACCCTTTGCCTGCAGACATGACTCAGCTTGGTCTTGAGCCCAAGCAAACTGTCTTTCCCTGTGGGTCCTTCACTCGGGCTCAGCATCATGTTAATGCCCTCACAGCATCCTGGGTCAGCTCCAGTTTGCACCTGGACTCATCCCAGAAGCCCTGACACCAGGTGACTGCAGCACTTGGACATGTCCTGGGAGAAGGCTGAGTTAACACCAGTGAAGTGCATCAACAGCCCTGTGCCTGCTCCAGCTTTTTATTCCAAAAAGTTTCATAGTTGTCAAGACAATTATTTTGACATTTATGAAACCTTTGGCTTGAGGGAGGAAAAAAAAAAACCACAGTTATTTTGACATATCCAGATGCCATTTAGTTTTGGCTGAAAGTCAGAATTTACCTCAGCTCAAAATAGTTTTAATTAGCTAGAAACAACTTCATTTTGGCCATTCCATTAATTTTTCCTGCTTTTCAAATTATTCAAAAAAAAAAACTGAAGCAAGGAAGTATAACCAGTGTCCTCTTCTGTTTTCAGGTACAGGGGGACATTTAGAAGCTGGGCAAGTAAGACTTGACTAAGCAGGCAGGAAAGAGGAGCTTTCCAGTTATCCCACTGCAATTCCCAACACTGATGCCTTACATGCTAATGTCTAGCAACCACTAAGGAGGCAGTCCTGCTCTTCCTCAACCATTTCTTTTATCCAGCCTTTCCCTCAGGTTCTGTCCCTGGTCACAGAGAGCAGAGATTGGAGCTGCCCCTCAGGAGGAAGCTGAAGATCCCACTGAGCTCTGACCCCAGGCTCTTCTTCTCCAGCTGAACATTCCAAGTGCCCTCAGCTGCTCCTCATGTGGCCCCTCCAGACCCTTCACCATCCTCATGTCCCTGCTCTGGACACTCTCCAGTAGCATTTGATCTTTCTCACATTGTGGTTCCCAAAACTGCACACAAAATGCTTATACCCTCTTCCTTCCCTTGCCATGGGCAAGGGATTTTCCTGTGGGCAAATCCAGAGGTAAAGGCACCTCCTGAGCTGCCCATTAGTTCTCTGTGGGCACAGCTGGAGGATGTGACACGCATTTGGTGATGGCAAATGTGTCACAACCTGACCACGAACACACCCATCCTTCATTGGTACCACTGCTGACACCTTACAGCTTCCAGAGCCCCCCTGCATTATCTGCCCAGTGCACTCAGAGTGCAGTTCCCCTCCCTCCCACCACGGAATTTACACACAGGGATCAACGGGGCTACACCAGCATGTAGCAAATGTGAATCCTCCTCCTGGTGATTTCCACACTGAGCCCAGTACCTTGGCTGCCCCCAGCAAACACCAGGGTGCTGTCACCCAGCTCAGGGGGGTTCTCCAGGCGACGTGGGGGTGGCTGCAGCAGCTTCTGCCCTTCCTCTATCTCGGGGTGGGTGCGCACGGTGAGACACAGCGCAGGCTGCATCAGGGCATCCTTCAGCAGGGCTGAGTCCAGCTCCTCAGCAGCTCTCTTGTTGATCTCCACAATTTCATCACCAGCTTTCAGGCCTGTGACAGAGAGGAACAGGTAAGACTCGCACGGCAATGCTCCCCACAGACATCAAGGAGCTCAGTCGGGTGTGTGTGAAGTGCCAGTGCCTGTCTAGACAAAAAGTAATAATTTATGACTGCAAATGTAGTAGAATTTGATGGACTTTTGTGAGATCTGTTGTCTGATTCCTCCCGTAGGAAGTCCCTCACAATGTACCCGCAACAAGATACCCCCTTTGTCTTCACTCTGCAAGGGAACAGCTGCTGTGCCACACACCTCCCTACATAACACATCACTCCTAAATAAACAGATACAGAAGGACAGTCGGACTTGTGAGGTACTGCACACAGGATGCGGGAAGGTTGGAGCAGCTGGGCTGGCTTGATTCTTGCTTTTAACTTTCTATATAAGCTTTTATTTGAAGTGGTCACTGAGGAGAAGGGAAAACATGTCCTGCTCTGCCAAAGGTGTAGGACTTGGCACCTCCAGGCCTACCAGTCCTACCGGGGTGTCCCCCCGGCCCTTCTTGAATCCCATCCCAGCACACGGATCTTCAAAAAGCAAGTCTGAGCTCTTGGTAAGTTAGTAATGGTTTTTTTCCAGCCTGATTTCAGGAATTATTTATAGCAGCAGCGGCACCCAAGGGAAAAGGGGATCTGCTGAGGAAACAGCTGACTCCTGCACATCCAGGGGCAAGGCAGCGATGCTGATGGACAACGTCAGCCCTCTGAGGGGATATGGGAAACCTGACCTTCCCCATGGCCACCTGGGCCCACTCTCTGACCAAACATGCTGCACCAGGGTTTAATCCTAAATAAACTTTAGGGTCAGGCAGGCAGCAGCAAGTCAGGGTGCACAAGTGTTTGCAGCCCTGGATGTTGGATCATCCTGGTCACCATCCTGGCATTTACAGGGATGAGAGCTGGAATTCACAGGGTCCAAGGTGAGCTGCCCTCGTGCCACCCAGTCCTCTGGCAGGAGAGCCATGCAAAGGATGAGTCTTGCCACCTTCAAAGCCTGGATGAGAGGCCAGACTCCATGAGCCTGTGCTGTGAGCAGAGCTCAGCTGCATCCTCCGGGAAACACGGTACCTACCCACATTCAAGGAAAAATGTGGAAGGGAGGAGGCTAAAGAACTTCAGCCTTCTCTAGGAAAATGGAGACCTTTCTAAATAGGTGTAATTGTGCCCAGAAACTGTAGCGTGGAGTGTGGTTTTGGAGAGAATAGAGTGAACTAGATAGAATAGCTACAAAGTAAATGGACTGTAAAATCATATTTGAAAGAAGGACCAAACAAGGCAAGTCAAGCATTTCACATTATTTCATTTATTCTACTTAGTGATTCTGTGGCACAGTAGTAGCACACTAATAGGTCTGCAACCATAAATATTGTATCTGGGGCTTCATTTACCCTCTGTAAACCTTGTTTTGAATTATCTGGGATAAAGCATCGTGTCTGTCTCAGTACAGTCAAGGACCTCAAACTCCAACAACAGAATGTCTCGCTAACGCAGACCAACAGAAGAAACAAAAAGATAAATCATAAAAATTACTAGAAGAAAGTAAAGTTTTCTAATTGGAGAAACAATTGGGAATGAAATGCTGTATCTCATCTGGTGAGACTCACTGTAGGAAGTGTAGTCAAATATAGACATGCATGTAAATAATGGGATGCAGAGGGAGTTTCCACCCCTGCTTTCAGTGAACTCGGGGGTATCTTGTCACAACATCCTGCCACGTGCTGTTCATACAAAAGTGGCTTTTCAGATCAATTCTGAAGAGCAACATAACCCTGAGTTCTCATCAGATGTTTTAGCACTCCAGCCCCACAGGAGGCAGTCTGTGTTCACACATCCATTCAAACTGTTCTTCAAACAGTAACTAAAAGCAGAACAGGGAAGCCCTGCTGAAACCCCCTCCACCCTCACCCTCACATTTGTTTTGCTCCCCACAGGAAGCCCCCAGGGTTTCATTTCCCTGTGGCAGGCTGGCAGAGAGCCCCCCAACCCCCTGCTCAGGGCTTTTGGCAGGATATTCATCCTGTTAGCCAGGGAATTGTACGGGGCCAACCCAGGGTGATGAGGGACAGGAAAGAGAAAGATGGTCTTGTCAAGCTTAACAAACACACACAGCAGCCTCCAGAACCACCTATGTGGTCTTCTGAAGTTGGGGTTAGAGGCCACAGCTGGGTGAAACCCCAGGCTGTTCCCCATGCCCTGACCACAGCTTCTTCCTTCCCCATTTTGCTGTCCCTGCACTGTGCCACTTCTGCCCCTCGCTCCCTGTCACATAAACCAGCTCCACCTGCCAGGGGGTCACAAAAACTGCCACAGCAGTTTTCTATCAAGCCAGGGAGCCGGGCTGGCTCAGAGTGCCAGAGTCAGCACAAGGCCAAGGGATGGAGCAGACCAGCTTTCGGAACAGCTTTTGGCAACAGCCAACTGCTGAATAAGCGCTGTGAGACCATATAACCTCTCGCCAAGAAAACCCTGAAGGTGTTTCTGAGGACTCTGCGTCTTCTCACTCCTCATGCTGCCCATGTTCTACTTCAAAATCTGGTTAGTTTTCAGCTGCCCAGCTCCCTGAGCAGCCCAGCCCATGCAGCAGCACGGGCACATCGGGAATGGCAATGAATGGGAAAAGTAGTGAGGGCATGGCAGTGTCAGGGCTGGCCTCAGCTTGGATAAAATGCAGCTAAACCATATCCTGCTCTATCGCAGGATAAGCTGGCAGCCCAGTTATCCCTGCTGGCTTCTGGTCCAAGCGTGGCCATGCTTACTGCAAAGGCTGGAAGCAGAACCAGAGGCAGCAATCCCAATCACTGGGAGCACTGTGATGCTTCTACTGTATTTGTTCATGCTGCAGTGTCTCACTTGAGAGGGCCTCTGCTCCTCTTTCTGGCTGGAAGGGACACGCTGACCCCGCTACACACACAGCAACTCCAAACTGAGAGGGTGACCGTGCACAGCACAGCTGATCCCAAGAGCAGGACAGCCCTGTATCCAGCACCAAAGGTTCTTCCCAGAAGTCCCTATTTGCTTTTGGACTGGGACCCTTGGTGTGTTTGTAAAGCTCCCATTCCTACAAGCTCATGGTCTACACCAGGATTAAACCAACAGTAACAAAACCACTTTGGAAAGTGTTTTACCTTTTTTGAAAGCTAGGCCTGTCTCCTTGACGCCGTTCACGTAGAGCCGACGAATCCCTTCTTCTTCCACGGAGGACAGAGAGAAACCTGGGAAGATACCCAGACAGCTGGTGAGGAAAAGCCTGTCCTAACAACCAGAGACACTACAGAGCAGGCTGTGCTTCCCTGCAGCGAGCAGTCGGGAATCCCTCCCTTCCCCTTTCCCTTAAATCTTTGTAGACATTACGGGAAAGTCAAACAATGAAAGCGGCTTGAACAAAAAACCTGAACTGAATTTCTGAGTTTATATATAAATCAACTACAGCCTCATTTGAGGATACCACAGCTGCAAAACATTGGAACAGACTTCCAATTCTGTCACCACAAAAGGTCTCTTCAGGAAGTTTTGGTGTCTGCAGACAAAAGCTGCACAGAGCTGTGGTTTGGGACACACACCGACAGCAGCTGGGAACGGGAGAGCTCTGGCTGATGTGCCACCCTGAACTCAGACAAGGCACACCACCTCCTGCTAAAGCACAGGGCTGACTTCTACTTTTTCAGATTCCTGGGCTGGACAAGTTGGTAAAAATGCTACTTTCTCTTTTCCCCTTTATTTTCAGCTGCTTATGGCACAAGCTGTTTTTTGCCAAGTCTCAGCTCAGTGCACATTTTGTGCTACACAAGAGACCCACAGAACAGCCTTATAGTGGAAGTACTGACACAGCCTTAATTTAAACAGAGCAAATGGTACTGTTACATTTTGTTTGGGTAACTTTCCTGCCATTTGTGTGTGACACTGTAAGATAACAACGTGTAAAGGAAATACAAGGAGCCTGGTTAAATGTGGGTTGTTTATTTACTGTTGAGAGTTATCTAAAGCAGAACATTTGCCTTTCTGAAACTTCACTGCTCCCTGAATGAGTGCAGGCAACCATTTGCTCTCTCTTCTTCTGACTAGAAAAACATTTACAAACCTCTGGGGGGAGTCTCTTGTTTGACATGGAATCAGCCACCAGCCAAGAGGTGCAGATGTACTGGGAGCCTATTCTGACCTTAGGATTCCCTTCAAGTTAATCCTTATGGCTGAGAGTTATTTTTTTATCCATCATATAAAAAAAAGGGAAGAAGAAAAGAGGGGGAAGAACGTGGCAGCCTAGAAGTGAGAAGCATATGGCCTTCCATGACTTACTGAGCTACTTGGAACCTGCATGTGAGCTCCTCAGGCTGAATCAAATGAAATTTGTGAAGCTCACTCAACACTCCAGCTTTGGCAGAAAGAAAACCCCTCAACTAAAAGAGCAGCTGTAAAATATAGTAGTTACTGGCTGTCATCACCACAAAGCCTACCTGGAAAACCCTTATCCAGAAGCATAGCAGAGCATGCCCAAGACAGCAGTTTGAGTCAGCTCAAATGATCAGTTCCCAATACCACCACCCTTCTGCAACTGAAATGCTGGTGTGAAGCCAAACACCACACAGGTAAAAAACCAGGCTGAGCTGCAGCTCACTGGGGCTTAACTGTGAGATCAGAATGCCCAAGCAGTCCCAAGCTCCACCTCTCCTATGGGGAAAGGCTGAGGGAGTTGGGATTGTTCAGCCTGGAGAAAGAGAAGGTGACCTAATTGCAGCCTTCAAGGACCTGAAGGGAGCCCACAAGAAAGATGGAAAGAGGCATTTCCAAGGGCCTGGAGAGACAGGACAAGGGGGAATGGCTTCAAACTGACAGAGGGCAGGGTTAGATGGGATATTAGGAAGAAATTCTTCCCTCAGAGGGTGGTGAGGCCCTGGCACAGGTTGCCCAGAGAAGCTGTGGCTGCCCTACCCCTGGAATGTTCGAGGCCAGGTTGGACGGGGCTTGGAGCAACCTGGGATAGTGGAAGGTGCCCCTGCCCTTGGTGGGGGGTGGGACTGGCTAAGCTTTAAAGGACCCTTCCAACCCAAACCATTCTGTGATTCTATGATTCCTCTGTGATCAGACCTCTGCCTCCTTCAATCTATCAGGTTTAAATGCACGTGTAGTTGCTTCTTAATTCATCCCCCAGTCCTACCCATAAATCCTGAGCAGTTATTCCTGGCAGAAAGGGTGTAAGGAGCAATTAAACATGTTGTGCTCAGCTTTAAGGGATGAGAGATGGGGAAGGATAAATGTTTTATTTCCACAGTTGTGGCAATGGCTGGATCTCAAACACAATTTGCAGCAGCAGCACGTCTGTCTCACAGCAGTGCCAGTGCTTTTGCTACCACCCAGATGAGAAACACCTCAGCCAAGTGTGTGTGTGTGTGTATATATGTGTGTGCAGTTTGTATATACACATGTATAGTAGGAATGCAGAGTTTCCATCTGGCTCAATTCCACAGGGGCTCCACACAAACACGTGTCCTGGCATCACAGGGGAGGAAGGGCAGGAGTGGGTGGAAGCAACAGCGATTGCATAAGCTGGCATTCCTGCCAAAAACATTATTATCAAACTGTGCATGGACTCTGAAACACAGGTGGGAAGAGATGGGTGGTGACCCAGACAGAGCCTTCTCTTCACTGCAAAGTTTTGATGACAGGAGAACAAAAGTCTGCAGCTCTGAGTGCTCGTGGCCTCACTGAACCAGCACAATACCTGAACAAATCCGCCTCCAGATAATCCCCTCAGCCCCCTGTGAGAGCCAGCTGCTGATAAACATGCCAGCACCTTCCTGGGACTTAGAGGAGCTGCAAACCACTGGTTCTTACTGCTGGTGCACCGTGATTTCTACCTGTACAGTCTTGGCAAAGAGGGAAAAAGTACCAGCCAAAGAGGCAATAATATACATGCCCAGGCATCAGCAACAGCATCCCACTGAGAGATCCAACACTGGCAAGGTCCAAAACACTGGCCACACACTCCACACTGGTGGGAGTAGAAACACTACAAAACATTCCCAGGTGGGCTTGCCCTGAGATGTGGTGTTGGAACAAGACGACCTTTAAGGTCCCTTCCAACCCAAACCGTTCCAGGATTGCATGATTTCAGCACCAGCTTGTCACTGTATGGACACACAGCACTGCTTCTAAGAGGAACAGACTACAGAAATTCCTCTGCCATTTAGAGGCAAAGTAAGTTTCACTATTTTCTTCCAGTGAGAGAAAATCCAGGTTTTTAGGGTGCTTTTAGCATTCCCTCCCCGCAGGGTCAGAGCCACTGCACAGCCACATCCCACGTCTCACAGGGCTGATCCCATTTCACAGGACATGACAGTGCATTTCACGGTCTTTCCCATTTATCACTTGGAAAAAAAAGAAGAAAAAGAAATAAACAGGAAATGCTACAACACCCCCAACACTCACAGTGCTTTAAGGCACAACATAATTATCAAACCTGGGGGCCGTCCCTTCACTGGTTAATACTTTTTTCTTAGGCCTTCAATATTCAAGCCACAGTCAGAGCCACTGCTTTGTAGCAGAGCTCAGCGTTCAACTGGCCTGCAGCTGCATAATAAGCAGTTTGGGGACTCAGAATTATTCTAGTCATTAAAACAGAATATTTAGATAAACAGCAAAAAGATGTAGATTGGCTTCCTGCAGGGTAGGCTGCAGAGATAACTTTAAAACACACCCAGAACTGTAATTGCCAGACCAAAGGGCAAACTCACCAGGCTGGAGGTCTGTAACCTGAAATACTTGAAAGCTAAAAGGAGTATGAACAACCTACATAAAGATGAGAGATTTTGCTGAAATTACACAGGGAGGACTTCCCCTGCTTTATGTCTTGTGCACAGATTGGTTGGATGTGTCAGGCGCTCCAGGCGTCCACGGGACATCCTTGACGGCTGGGGCCAGGCTCCCCCAGCCTCGGGAATGTTGGGGTGAGGCAGGAACCCACCTTGGCACATGGGGAAGGAGGTGGAAAGCCTGTCTTGGGACAGCCACAGACCTCGAGATGCCTCCCACCCACAGGGACACTCCCAGCAATGTCCTTGTCATGATGCTGGGTGGAAGGAGTGAAGGGGTGGGAAAGGTAGAAAGAGTGAGGGGGTGGGAAAGGTGGAAAGAGTGAAAGGGTGGAAAAGGCAAAAGGAGGGAGGGAGTGGAAAAAGTTGAAGGAGTGAGGGGGTGGAAAAAGTGGAAGGAGTGAGGGGGTGGAAAAAGTGGAAGGAGTGAGGGGGTGGAAAAAGTGGAAGGAGTGAGGGGGTGGGAAAGGCGGAAGAAGTGAAGGGGTGGGAAAAGTGGAAGGAGTGAGGGGGTGGGAAAGGTGAAAGGAATGAAAAGGTGGGAAAGGCAGAAGGAGTGAAGGGGTAGGAAAGGTAGAAGGAGTAAGAAGGTGGGAAGGGTGGAAGGAGTGAAGGGCTGGAAAAGGCGGAAGGAGTGAGGGGGTGGAAAAGGTAAAAGGAGTAAGAAGGTGGGAAGGGGGGAAGGAGTGAGGGGATGGAAAAGGTGGAAGAAGTGAAGGGGTGGAAAAGGTGGAAGGACTAAAGGGATGAAAAAGTGGAAGGGTGAGGAGGTGGGAAGGGTGGCAGGAATGAGGGGGTGGGAAGCCCTCCACTCTGCTGCCACTGCTCGAAGCCCCAGCGCCAAGCCCACATCAGGGCCCCCCTGAAGGCACTCCCGTGAGAGGTGGCAGCTGGCAGAGGATGCTGTTTGCCACCTACACCTTCCGTGGGTGGTGTTTTGGAGAAACTACAAGAACAAGCAAACATTTGTCCTTTCTGCCACCATAGCTCTCGTCGGAGAGCTGCACATCCTCCAGCTCCAGCACCGGGAAAAGCCGCGCTCGGCGCACCACGAATAAAACTGCTCTGCTCTGGGACAGGTGGATGCTTTCTGTGCAGGCTCAGGAATCAGATGTGCTCTTCCTTCTGTGCTCAGCAGACCTTTCAGGTGTATCAGTGAATAGCACTGGAACTGACTTGGGAGAAAAAGAAAAACGAGCCAAGGAGAAACTCACCATAAATATCGGAGGATGCATCAGACTTCTCAATTTGAATGTGCTGTGTGATTTTCTGACAGATTTCTATCTCTTTGTACAGCTGAACAGAAGAAAAACAAAAACACACACACAAAAGTATGTTACTGTGGGAGGACACATCAATTGAAATCGTTTGGAACAGCTTTTTAGTTTTTAATTACAGATGGAAAAAAGGCACCGTGGTCATTATTTATCAAACAGTTTTTCTCCACCTGTGTGAAGTGCATCAGTAGCATCACTAAGCTTTGCTGTTAGAATACAGCTAAAGAAAGGGAAGCAGTGTTTTACTACCATCATCACAACAGCAAGGGTACATCTAATTCCCTCAGTCAGTAACATTTTGAGTGCAATTTCCCAATTTATGGGTAGTGATAATTTAATATTTTTCTATTATTTTAATGAAGACATTGCATGAATTCAATTATGAAAGAGTATTAAACTCACAAGAAGAGATTTTGTTTCTTAAATACATTTCCTCATTGTCAGAGGACAATTTACTATGTCTTAGCATGACATTTCACCTTTTACACCTCAGTGTTTATTTGTAACCAAACAAAGCCCCCAAGTCTTTGAAATGGTCATTAACATCCTTCCTGGGAGCCCAGCACAAATTCACACTTAGGTAAGAGCCCAGAAGCAGAAGCCCCTCCACCCAGGTGCAGTTCCCTCTGCCTTTCAGCACTTAGGTACCAAACCACCCCTTTGTCTTCAGAAAAAACCATACCCCAGGTGAATGAGAGCCCACAGGTGAATATTAATTCTGCTTCCACGCTGCTGTGAGTGTCAAAAAAAAGCAATTCACAATAATTAACATTTTGAAACCAAGTGACATCAGCGCTTGGACTGAAGTATGTAAACCATTCCTTTAAAAAGAAGAGGAACCTAAGTTTCCCTAATAAAAATACAATTTTATTTTATTTCCTTCTTCTATCAGCACTTACACATCTGTTCAGCTGCAAAAATCAGGTGTTACAGAACAGCTCGTGGAAGTAACTCCAACTTTCTCATGAAACAAGCACACACATACAAATGTGTGTTGCTTTAATATTAGTACATTAAACATAATCCTGCAGCACTCATCTATCAGCACTTACACAGTCCCAATGACTGATTTTGGGGTTAATTTCATTTTACCAGAACAAACAATAAGTGGTAACTATGTCAATCCTACATCCTCTGAACACAAGACAAGTCACTAAAGTCCTCCCAGGCAAGGAAAGCTAAAATCTGTCTCCTCTGAGTTTTAATTTTTCCCAACTCTATTTCACTTCCCAGTCTTAGCACTCCACTAGCACTTTCTCACACTTTTTTTTTTGTTGCTGTTGTTAACAGTGTTAATGGAAAATCCCAGAATTTCTTTGCTAAATGAACAAAAGCCCCCATAACCAGCAAAGTTTTACTTTTTTATAAATAAAACAGCCACCAGTGAAAAGGACTTTAAAAAGCTTTACAGCATGCATGTGTAAAAATCACAGTTAAAGCATGACACTAATCCTGTTTGGTCTTTTTTTTTAATCTCTCATGGCAAAATTCCTTTGAAGTCTGCTTTTGAGATGAATGAGATGAAAACAGCCAACTGAAGCAATTAAGAAAGTATATTCTCACACATAACTCCTGAGCTTTTTAACCTCCATGTTTACCTTCCCATTAAGAAAAATACAACAAAAAAAAGAACACAAAACCCCACCAAATCAAAAAAATCCAACAACTTGTGTATTTTCCCCCTCTTTAAAAATCAAATGACTGTGACAACAAGTGCTCAGGCCTCAACACTGTGTCTTTAAAACCCCCATGGACAATATGAGCAGCAGGAAAAGACAACCTTGAGGGAAGTTAAGCTTAAATGTGTGACTTTCACACATTACCTGTGGCTGTTCCTCCTCTCTCTCCCCCACACAGACACATAACAGCACAAACATAAGCTAAACACCAAGGCAAGATGAAATGTTTGCAGAGATTACTGTAGGCCAATTTGCTATGGTCTGCAAAGCACCATAATTGCAAGCTAAAAAGCATAACTCTGTGTTACACAATGCCAGATAAACACTAATTAACAGCGTCCTATCAAGTGCCATTTAATTTTGCCCAGTGGGTTGCATTACCAGTTCATAGATCTCCTCCTCTGGCTTTGGTACATAGAACTGGAGCTGGTTCTCCACGAGGAATTTGAGCCGCAGGTAGTGAGCAGAGACATCCAGCTGGTGGGTCTGCAAGAGACAGGGAACAGGCTTCAGTGGGGAAAAAAAATGCCTTAATCACCTTCCCAGAGAGTGGCCTGACCCTCACAGGCACAAAACTGCCCCAGCACCACCTTCCACCACGACCTGAATAAGACCCTGGACCTCCTCTTCTTCCCCATGAATGAGCATCCATTCATTTATTTCCCAACTGAGCAGGGTGTTGAGGGCACTCTGAGCAGCCCCTGCTGACCTGGCAGTTCTGCTCCCTCCCAGGATACTCCAGAAATAATCAGAAACCTCAGAGTACACTTTGAATAAAAGCAAACTGTAAAAGGATATTTCAAATCACAAGGAGGTAAATAAATGTTCTGCTAACAGAGAAAAATGTAGCAGGAAAGCTGTTTTCTGTTTGGTTTGAGTTTTTTAGTGTCTTTATAATATAGTGTGTAAGTAGGATGTGGTAGATTTCAAGCAAGGTTAATAAAAAACAGAAAATCTGCATGTCCTCTAAATTCAAACCAGCCCAGGAAACACTGGTGTTATAGGGCTAAAAGAAGCCAAGAGTTGCATCCTGGATTACATCCCAGTGGAAACAGGTCACACCATTTTAATGAATTAGTTATAATTAGCTGAGGATAGAGCATTTGGTCTGGGAGATGTTAATGACCTTTTCTCAGCATGATTAATAAGCTTGATTTAAGCAGAGGTTAATGCAGTGTGTAATCAAAACACATTAGAATTATGATAAACACAAAGGATGTCATTCAGAAGTTACTTTCAAAGTTCATAAACTGTTGGCTACACCTAATGAGAAACCCCAAAGTGATTCACCCATACAGGAGGCAAATTCTCCTCACTGTCACTTCTGAAATCCCATTATTAAATGCTTTTATACATCAGCCTTCTCATTTTATAGCAAGAAACTGCCAACCTTTCCCAGGTTGTGCTAACAACAATGGCTCATCTGAAAATTCATGCAAGAACTTCGTTATTGCCTGTTTATCATGTTTTTTTAAAGCCTGGATTATCCAGTGCAAGCCAAGATGATGATACACCAGCACTCAGCTGAGTGATCACAGGTGATGAGTAATGTACTCCAAGGGGCCTGTGGAAAAGATCCCAGAGTGACCCTTCAGCAAACAGAGGATGGTGAACGCTTTGGAAAGTCTAGATTAGCCCAGGAATAAAAACAGCTACCAATACTAATAATTAAAAAACCCAAACAAACCAGACCTATTGCTGCACTGTACAGTGCTACATTCAAGTATTTCCTATTCAAAGATCAAATTATCTTTGTATGAAATCAAGTATCTGAAATGAAATAACCTCCATAATCCAGGCAAATTCCTAGTTAATTAAATAAAGAATCTGAAATCTATCGAGGGCCAAAAGAAAAACAGCTGAATGTAGGAGACCCTTACTCTCTCTCCTTTTTTCTTTTTTTTTTTTCTCTCTGGAAAGCATTTTGAGTGCTTTGCTCATTGATTAATGCTGGTTTCACTAGTTTTCTCTCTTCCTGACACATGTACAAGCACCCCAGAAATTAAAAGGAAGCAGAATTGGCTTTAAGGGTTCAGAAATGACACAGAGGAGTCCTAGATTCCTTTCTGATCAGCTTAGATATAAACTGAGGAGTGCCTTGCACACCATTTAAAAACATACAGAAGAGACATAAACCCACTGACTGCACACCCACATCTGGGGGGAGAAGTCTCTGTTAAGTCGCTCTGAAAGTCTCTGTTAAGTCGCTTCAGCCATTTACAGCAACACCAGTGGGGAAAAAAATGCTCTGTGGAAAAACCATAGTAGCAGAGAAAGGAGCCAGGCAACCTGGCAGCTCCTGCTGCCACCACAGGGCATCTTCTCGGGGTCTCCTGTGCCAAAGCTCTTGTACATTTGCTGCATTTCACAGAATCAGGGAATCACAGACTGGTTTGGGTTGGGAGGGACCTTAAAAATCATCTCATTCCATTCCCCTGCCGTGGGCAGGGACACCTTCCACTATCCCAGATTGCTCCAGGCCCTGTCCAACCTGGCCTTGGACACTTCCAGGGATGGGGCAGCCATAGGTTCTCTGGGCCAGCACCTCACCACCTTCAGAGGGAAGAATTTCTTCCCAATATCCCATCTATCCCTGCCCTCTGTCAGTTTGAATCCATTCTCTCTTGTCCTGTCACTCCAGGCCCTTCTGAATAGTCTCTCTCCACTGGTTTTGTTGGCTCCCTTCAGGTCCTGGAAGGCCACAATCAGGTCACCCCAAAGCTTCTCTTCTCCAGGCTGAACAATCCCAACTCTCCCAGCCTTTCCTCCCAGCAGAGCTGCTCCATCCCTCTGATCCTCTTGGTGCCTCCCTGGACTCTCTCCAGCAGCTCCATGTCCTTGCTGTGCTGTTCCCCAGGGCTGGAGCAGCTCTGCAGGGGGGTCTCACCTGAGGGGGCAGAGGGGCAGAATCCTCCCCTTCCCTGCTGCCCACGCTGTGGGGATGAGCCCATCAGGCCAGGCTGGTCAGGTAGAGCTGTGCCAACCCCTCCATGGCACTGAGCAAAGCCCAGGGTGGGCAGAGACCCCCACCCACAGTCAGGTATGCGCGTCACATCCAACAGCGACTCTGAACGTCCTTCCCTTGCAGAGGAGACCCAAAGGGATGCTTTCCAGCCTGCCCCAGGCTGGCAGAAATCACCACCTGCTGTAGAGGGACAGGAATTTATCCAGTCTGGAGCCTCCAGGCACTGGGCACAGGCCAGGAGCTGCCTTAGCTCAGCCACCCCAGGCAGAGCAACAGCATCTGCTAGAGAGGCCATGGGATAAAACACATATTTTGAGCCACCCATTTCTTCCAAGAAACACCATCAGCTGAGGTGGATGCCATCAATGCACTACACTGCAATCCCACCCAAGTCAGGAATGAAAACCATCACCGTTAAAGCTGTGATGGTGCAGCCCATGGGTCACCCCATTTAGTTAATTGACATCCTCACAGCTGCCCCAAGGCTTTGTCTACCTCAGAATTTGACATTAAAGTGTCTCAAATAGGGGCACGATTTTCTACTGAAGTGAAAGGAAAAGGTCCCTGTAAGTGGACACAGCCAGTCTGCCCTAAAAGCCAAACCATTAACCCACTTTTTTGTTGCTAGGAGCTGCATCCATATGTGGGAAGGTGGGAGTAAAAACAGGGCAGCTTTAATGATATGAATATCCTTTTGAGACCACCCAAAATACCTTTTAGCAGTCCAAATAAGCTGCTTGGTTTATTTATTTCTCTCCTAATAACTCTGGCTATGTCTGGACTAAATTAAGCAGCAAACCCAATTTAAAACACAACCCCACAGCTTAACCAAGGTGCTCTTGCATAAGAATTTCCAGCCAGGGGTTTGATCAGATTCAAAAGGATCAAGTGCCGTCATTCAAAAGGATCAAGTGCCGTCATAGGCTGGCACACAAAGCCCAACTGCTCCCCCGTTTGGGCTCCCTTCTAGTCAAAGAGAGGGACAGGAATGTTCTTTCAGCAACACAGAAACACAATAGCCACCCCACTCTGGCTTTACATTCCAGCCCAAGCTTTTCCAGCAGGAAAACACCAGCTCAAAATCAAAGTAAGCTCACAGAGCAGCAGGCTCAAGTAACTTCTCAAGAGACTTTGAGCACAAATCCAGAGACCTTGGGGGAATCTGCTTCTTGCCCCTCACGCAGGTCTACTGGAACATGTAAACTGTGAGGGAAAAAAAACCTTTTCTTGCCTCTCAACTTTTTATGCAGTCAAAGGACTAAGTGCCATGTAATCTTCTGTTCCTGGTTTTTGGTGTTATTATCTCCGTACTGGTTTTTGCTGTTATTATCTCCATACTGGCTCTGCCTAAATCCATACACAATGTGTGAGTTTCCACTCAATTTTAAGACATACTTTTATGCAAATGTTAGTAATACATATACACACCTTCACACTGTATTATCACAGAATCACAGGATGCTTAAGGTTGGGAGGGATCAACTATTTCCTATCATCCATAGAAAAGCAATTTAACTCATATACACTGACTTTCCCTGCCTGCCAAGTGATGCTATTAGTTAAATCTTAGGAGAAATCTTTTGAGATACCACTCTAAAATATGCTTTAAACACTCCTCCCACCAATCCTGAAATCATGAAAGTGTCACAAAGCATCCTCCAAAGCCTAACTCGCTGTACAATAACAAGCAGCAATGTTAGCATAAGAACACATTTTCTACAATGACTTGAGTGCACTTAATGTTCTCCAACAGAATAATCAAGCTCAGTTTAACAGCACAGATAGATTTAACCACATCCACAAACATGAAGAGGTTTATATGAAATGTAGAGCTTGAAATGTTTACTGTACCAGAACTTGACTGGTTCTCAGATGGCAGATGGCAAACTGATGTGAAATGATGTGGATCAGATATTAAAGGGGAAAAAATGAGCTGAATGCAAGAGACAGAAGAAAGAGATTGATTATTAAATGCTACAGAAAAGAAGGCATCCATCAGTGTTTTCCAGGCTGAAAACTCTTACAGAAAGGAAAGAAACAGATAACAGCTCTTCAAAAACACTCACCCACCTCCCCTTCTTCTTATAAACCCCCACCCACCACAACAAACACACAGTGAGATACCAGATCCTCAGCAGGCACCTACTGGAAGGAGTGGAGCTACACCAGCTTACTCCAGCTGAGGATCTTCTCCCCCAGAGTTAATCGCTCTTACCCAAGGGAAAACATAAATCCTAAAAATAAATCATTACTAACAATGTGTCATCCAGCTTCCCTGTTATGTCTCTCTCCAAAAATGTCATCTTTTCCTGAACACAAAACAGAGCTTTCACAAACTCTTGAACAGCACACCTGGCAAAGAGATGAGTGCACTGTGTAATTACTGGAAACAAACGCCTTTCTCTCACCTTCCCTCTCTTTGGAAGCACATGCAACATGTTCTAAAAGCTCTCAAAGTTAAGTTCTCAATAGTAATAAATATTTTCTTTTCTTTTGCTGTTGTTGCTGTACAAAGCAGCCTCACTTTTCAGAGCAGCACGTGAGACGAGTCGGGTCTCGCTCCCAGGCAGAGCAGAAAACACACATTATGTAGCTGCCAGATCTGAAAGCCTGTATTTAATTTGTCAAAGTTTCCAACTCTTTAGAGATGTAACTCTTTTTAATGGCCAAATGTCTCTGATACTTCATCTGGCAGAGAAATCCAGGTGGTTTTTCTTCCGCCCCCCGACTCAAAAGCAGATAAAAGCCTTCCTCTCTCCCCTCCTGCCACCCACACGAGGCAAGTCTGACTGCAGTGCAGGCAGCAAACACAGGCGCCTTCTCCTACTCCTGGTGCTGCTGCTTTCCCCAGTGCCAGCCAGAGGGGAAGGAAGGGGGAATGGCACATGGGAACAGGCCACCCTGGCACCTGGGAAGGGGTGAGATCACCTCACTCGCCTGGCAGAGGAGGGAACGGGCCGTGGGAGGGGCGGCAGGGGTGGGGACAGCAGGGTGGCCAGGTGGCTGCACTGCTACGGTGTGGGGTGTCCAGCAGGCTGGGAGCCAGGGTGTTGGGGGTCCCACACACAGCTTGGTCTCCACTGGAGAGGTGGGTGGCCCCTGACAGGCAGCAGCCAGGGTGTGCAAGCACTCAGAGGCTCTTGCACAGCAGTCCGAGTGGGAAAGGCAAAACCGAGCCTGCCTGTCCCTGCACCCGTGCCAAGCTCAGCTCCAGCTGCAGGAAATTCTCTGCTGCAGTCCCAGCACGGCCATTTCAGTATAATTCATGTTCTTCATCTAACACAGAACTGATCTCCCAACACAGAACAGTGCTGAAGCTCCACAGAAAGGGCTCAGGGTCACAGGTATCTCACCCCACTCCAGGGCACACTGGCAGCCTTTACCTTGCAGATCATCTCCAGCACGTCCCTCGTGGTGTCCCCAGGACGGATGACGGTCAGGGCAGGCTGGTTGTTGGGCAGGCAGAACCACGAGGGCGTGAAGTACTCGTGAACCCAAATGTCACAGTCGGGGTTGTGCTGATGGACACTGCTCAGTGCCACTTCTTTCTCCCTCTAAATTACAGACAAAGTCAATGATGACTCTCCCAGCCAAACGCAACTCCCTCTTCATCAATAACAAGTGTGAGGAGGAGCATTATGTGCTGTATCAAAGAGCCCTCTCAGAGAGAAGATGTTTTCTTCATAAGCCCAGGCTGAAGGCTTGTCTGGGCAGGAACCTGCAGTTTTCCCTGAGCAGAAGAAAGTGTGCCTTTCCATGCCACCCACACAGCTACACTGGTGTAATGTGCTTCTCCTGGGATTTCACCCTATGGCTGCTGGGAATGCTAGGAATGCAACAAAAAATAACAGGGATAAAAACATATTTAAATTGAAAACTGAAATGCACTGTGTTTCTGGGTAAACCAATCCGAGGCCAACAAAACTGTTGTAGGTACTGCAGTTCCTATACCTGGAAATGGCAAAATAGCAAGTCTTAGCATTTATTTTGAATTTACTGCCTTTTATACACCTGAGTTGCACTCCAAGCTATAAATCCCTGGGAAGTGATAGGAGCTACAGAATCCCTGTTTACTGCAAGTGGGCTCATGTGGCTAAACCCAATATCCACTACATGAAGAATGTGCCTCAGCACTGTGTTAAGGTTGTTTTACAGCTGACTTTCTCTGGGGAAAGAGAAAGTAGCTGCAAGTGGGGCTGCAAATGCAGGAAGTCACGGAAGCAAATGCAGAAGCTCAGGGAAGCACTAAACAGAGAAAACCCTGTGCTTCATAGTCATACCAAACCTTAATTATGACAACCCCATATGGCACCAAAAGGAGCCATTTTCCTGAGTCAGAGACATCCAGGTCCTCCTGTGGGCAGGCATTTCCCTGGCTAACAGACCTCTGGGTCTGGTACCTCCAGCTGCCCTTTTGGTCGTGGGCAACCAGCTCAAACCCTCCCAGAGAAGCTCCAAGCCCTCCAGAGCACAGAAGGTCCTCTCCTCTCTCATCCCAGAGTCAATCCCTGCATGGAGACTGGCTGCAAAGGAGGCAGCTGGAGAGCTGGGGTTACCTTGCCATCCGGGACTGTGTCGTCAAAGATCCCTTCCAGGGACTTCTTTACTGAGTCGACTCCTTCACCAAACACCTGAGGGGAAAGAGTGAATGCGCTTTGAAACACAAAGGTGACTCCCCGTCTGCAGCACAGGCTAAGGGGAGAACAGTCTGTCTGACACCTCACAGAGAAATCAAACTGAAAAACACAGACACTCATCTCCAAACACAGTGAAGGAAAACAGCAGCTTGATAAAAGAGAAGGGGAGGTGAAAGACAAGCTGATGATGGGGCACCGTGCTGGAAGATTAGAGTGCATTTCTGCTTAGGTCTGTCTCTGACTTCCTTGGTGAAGCCGGACTGATTTTATCTCCTTTTGTGTTTGGTTTCCCCACCTGTAAAGTGTGGGAATGAACTTCTGCTAAGGATGAGAAATTAGAAGGCCTCTGCTTCTGGCTGGCTTTGTAATAACCCAGCTGCCAAAACGTACTTAGCAAACATTCAAGCACCACAAGTCAGTGTAACCCTTCTCTAATGAAATAAGAGCTGGTAACCCAGCACGAGCCACAGAGCCAAAATCAACAGGACTCCATGCAGGAGGAACGGCTGAACAGGAATATTTATGGGCTCCACCCCAAATCAGCACAGGACTCCATCAGATGGGCAAGCAGGGTTCTTACTGCAGCAGAAGCTTGTAATTAAAACTGAAAAGTTAAGTTTTACAGCTCCACATCAGCACCACTTGAGGATCAAGTTGCTGGTTTGGCTGTTAACTATTCCATGGCTAAAACGAAGCAGGGCCATGCAGGATGGGAGACGGTGTCTGCCACTCAGGGATTTACAGTTTGCTTCTTCCAATGGGCAACACTTTGCAGGACGCAAAGGAAATGTGTGCAGGCACTGCATTTAGACATTCTGCCACTTCCCCAGAACTTTACATTTTCTACAACTCTCTCAAGTATGACTTTCCTTTAACCTGGAACAGAACCTTTCCATGCCTGTGCTTAGTGAGGAGCGAGGGGGGCAGGGGCGGGGGAGGCAGCGTGAAGAATGCAATTATCCCCCCTGAAAGGAAAAACAAAAGGGTGAGATGGGGGGGAGAGGGGGGGAAACAGGCTTGCACACACAGCATGGGCAGGATCTTAGTTCAGGACAAGGGGCTGTGTTTGATTTGGGGCAAGTAAATACAAAGCAACAGGGATGCTGCAGCATCAGAACAAGGAATTGGGAACGCACTCATGGGAATCATCTGCTGCATTCCAGATAACACCCTGAGCTTCTGCTCAGCCACTAAATATTAGGTGAACTTTTAATGTCTGGCTGAAAACAAGCTCAGCAATTCCGCAGCATCCATCCTCTGCTGAGCAAAACAAACACCCACTGCTGCCTTAACAAACGGCAGAAGAAATCACGGGGAACAGAACGTGTGTCCCGAGCCTCTCTCCCCACAAAAACTGAGAGAAAAGAAAGAAGAGCAGAGCCTACATTTCCTGCAATTAGATGAGGTATGGCTCTCAAAAATTGAAAGCTATAATTAGGGATGTTTGGGAAGAATAACAGGGAAGCACCTTCCTACCACACATGTTTTCTAGAGAAAGATCTGGGCAGTGACTGGGTGGAAACATTGCAACTTTTGCTTTTCTTATAAATCTGAGGCAAAACAAGGGTTGTCCCTACTAAATGTAAAGCTTTTTGTCACTTTAGGAAGTTTTCACTCAACTCAGCTACATTTAAAGTATTGTACAAACTCGTACTTTTAAATTAAAAATAACCAAACAAGTCTGCATTATTATTTTCCTTTCAAAGTTGCACCTGTTTTACACATGAAGCTTTGTTGCTCCTGAGATTAGGGACAGCACCTCCAGCAAAAGCAGAGGCAGCAGAAATGCAACAACAGGAGAAACACAACCAAATCAGCTAAAGAAAGGGCAAACTCCAAACCTTTGACAGGAGCTGCTCTACACTGATCTGCAATTACAGTCCCGATTTCTGAAGAGGATGAGGAATGAGATGACTATGCACCGTGAAAGATTAACCAGGCAAGGCTAAGGCTGGGTGTGGAAGTGCTTGATGCAAGTGACTCTGTGCGAGCTGCATTCTGCACACTAACAAACAGCCTTGAAAATATCAGTATCACAGGCTTCCCCACCCTTACCTGATTAATGCTTGGCCTCCCTTGCTTTTTCTTCGAGGTAGTATCCAGCCCCCAAAGAGAAGAAAACCTGCTTCTCCGTTTGCTGGCAGATCTGGACATGGCCTGTGTCCTTCTCCTCACTCCCGACTCCCCTGTGCGAGCCGCCACCTGTCAATGCCACATGCTTTTAAAATCAGAGGTTACAGCATCCTACCTCTGCCAAACAGTAGAATCTGGTTGGAGAAAAAAAAGGTAAATCCTATGGCAAAAGAGTGTATTCACTCCAGGCACAGTGGTGATGCTGCCAGGCCACTGCCTTCTCCTTGCAGTTTAACTCATATCTCCCAACGTCAAACATCAAAAACTGACATGGACAGTACACCCCCACCCCATTTTTTGGCATTTAATCTGAGACATTTTAAAGCAGCCTAATCATCACAGAGCAAAGCCTCAGCACCAGTGAAGGGGGTTGGTTTTTCATTTGTGTTTTTTTTTTCTTTTGTTCTTTTTTCTTTTCCTGCCAAGGTTTAAAGCTGGACACGTGAAATCTGAGATATCCAAACTTATCTGTTGCTTCCCAAAAACTCAGTCTTCCTCTCTGCTCTTTCCTGTGGAAACACTCTAGGCATCCTGGAACTGACTCATAACTGCAGCAAGGCCAGATAAAACCTTGCAAGGAGGTCGTGGCATTTAACAACCTGCACTTCCTTAAAAGACAGTGACATCTGAAGGAGTGAGCAAAACACGGGAAGGGACAAAATGACCCTTTCAATCAGAGCCATGTTAACTGCTGGAGTGCTTCAAAAATGGCCAGTAGCAACCCCTTTGGAGCAAAAAGACATTTGCCTTTGCTGAGCCCAACTCTCTGAGGGGTGGTGAGGAAACTCTGGTGGGAATCAGTGTGACATCAGTCAGAGGGGAAGTGTTTGGGCCCAAGTTGAAGTAGATTTCCCACCTGGAGGTGGCCTCAGGAGAGGGAGCTCCTCTCATGCCAAAAAGGGAGTGGTAGGGGATGGCAGGTGTGAATGTGAGGCAAGGCAAAGCCAGCCAGACAGACAGACCCGCCCTGCCAACTCCGCCGTAGCTTCCTGGAACACCTTAGGACTGGGTTCCCACAGCCGAAACCGGCACAATGGGACTGTCAACGTTTGGCAGCCCCAGAGGGAACACCCAAATCTCAGCAATGCCCCGAGCTACAGAGCTGAGGAACTGGTTGTTTGGGTGCAGCAGATCCAAGGCTCCGTCCAAAGCCAGGAAGGACAGAAGGCTGGCTGGTGTATCCAGGGAACTGCATGAGGAGTGGTGGTTCTCCTTGGGAAACTTGGAGAAATCAAGCGAAAGAACTTAAACACTACTGCAGGTGTCTCCATTTCCACAGCCTGGACTTGTGAGACGTTCCCTAGCTGGACCTGGGACATCTGTGCACAGGCACCCGGGATAACTTGGTACATCCTCGGAGTACAGTCCTCAGGAGAGGTAGGGATGCCACGCTACCACCACGCAGCACCCACTCGAGTCACAGAACCACAGACTGGTTTGGGTTGGAAGGGACCTTAAAGATCATCCAGTTTCACCCCCTGCCATGGGCAGGGACACCTTCCACTATCCCAGATTGCTCCAAGCCCCATCCAACCTGGCCTTGAACACTTCCAGGGATGAGGCAGCCACAGCTTCTCTGGGCAAATTCCCTTCCTGAAGTTTCAGTTAGGGCTCACAGCAGCAGAGGAGCATGGAGTTACATTTCTCCATGTTATTGAGGGCAAAGGAGGACACAAGAGTTTGCTGAGAGGAGAAGAAAACACGTGTCTTTTCCAGCACAACATACTCAAAACATAATTTTTTTTCCCTTGGCTCTCAAGAGACAGCAGCATGAAGAGGCAGACTGTTTTTCAGGCTAACGCTCAGTGCTTTGCTAGATGTAAAAAAAATAAGCATAAATGCTAATTACAGCCCGCCACTTAAAAAATATAATAAATCCACCAGCAATTAGCAGGATGATGACGCTAATCTTTTCATAGAGGAGAGAATAAAAACACCCCTGCCTGAATTACAGCTCTGGATTCAATTGAAGGGTACAGCTGACAGCTACAAGACAACAGTGGAGCTCAGCTATTTCTGTGAACCTCCAGGAGTCCAAGCCGAAACTGCAAGAACTTGATTTAAATTCATTAGAACCCCAGCACTTTGCAATGCATTTCCCTGTACTTTCATGAGCTGGGTTGTTACAGCATTTAAGTTTAAGCAACCACTTGAAACATCATTTGCCACACTGTGAGCAGGAGGGAACGACATTCCCCCTCCTTTGTGGACCATCAGGTGTTGATCAGCAGAGACCGGATATTAGACTAATTGGTCAGTAGTCTCAGCCATATGGCACAAAGTGAGCCATGCCCAAGAAGGTCTAAGCCAACACATGCTGAGGGCCTAAGAAGGGCTCCCATTGATTTCATGGGACTTTTGGATCAAGCCCATGTACATGGACATTAACCGGAAAATCTGTTTATAGCGCAGGTCTGGACATCCAGAATCCCAACCGTAGGAGAAACATGGTTGTTCCACTTCCACAAGGCCATGGCCTGCAAGCATCTACTTTTAACTGACATCCAGGAACACAGACCCCTTTCAGGGAGCAGAATATCCTGCACCCTGAGGTGAGGGCTCACCCCTCACTGCTGCTGGTCGACGTGACCTCCGCGCCGTGTAGGGTGGCAGAGGTGAGCCCTGCCCTCTGTCCACACTCACCAGTGCATGGAAGGACGAGACTGAGAAGATCCCAAGGCGGCCCATGGCAACCTTGGTGGGCCGGCTGGCAAAAGCCAGAAGCCTTTTGGGGTTGGGGAGCTCCCCTCCCTGGAGACTCGCCAGGTAACAGCGGTACCGGAACAGGTCCATCTGGAACTGCTCCAGATTCTGCTCCCAAACGAAGATCTGTGCAAGGGGAAGATCGAGGAGCGATGAGTGTGAAAAGAGAAGGGGAGAGGAGGGAGAAGAGGGTGGTGAATGCCTTGAAAAAAATTATGCTCTTTCCAGTACACCTTTTTTCACCAATGCTGGTCTCACCCAAGAAACCCTGATTCCTCATTTTTCCCACATCACCCCACTCTCCCAACGCCTCAAAGGATACAAATAATAAGAGTTTTCATTAGATGGAAAACAACTCTTTCTACATTCATGGTAGAAGCCTTCTCCTGGGACAACTGCTCCTTTGATACAATGCTAATTAATAGGATTAAAATTTCATTTTTAATTTTCCTTGTATTCCAGGATTCTCTTTTCAGCAGTCCCTTAAGAGGCTTCTTTCGTGCATCAAGAGCATCTGAGAAACAAGAAGACCAAACCCCACCAAACTCCATACACAGAGCATCCCAAATCAGCAGCAGCAGCATTGCTGTGAGCACCAACAGAGTGCCAAGCACTGGGGATAATTAATCTGATCAGTGGAAGAGCACTACAATCAGCCCATGGAAGGATTTATCTAAATAATTCAAACAGCTGATAGGAAACAGTTTCAAAGCACCCAGAAAAACTCAGTTACACAGAGAGGCTGTGACTGACAGCCTTTGAGTGGAGCCCTTTCAACAGAGACGAGCATCTTCCCCCCTTTTCCCCCTCCATCCCCCTTCTCACGGGCTTCCAGGGGGTACAAAATCTCTTCAGCTTAGCCCTGGCCACTTCCCATGCTTTGCATTACAGGCACATTTGGCAGCTCTGGTAAAAGAGCTACAGATGAGTGAGGCAGGAGCCATATGTTTAGTTTCCTAAAATAAGGTGCTGCTGCAGCAGCAGGAGAGACATCTGCTCGAGGCTCCCTGCTCCTGAAATCCAGCTACGTTGTCCACTTGGAAGTCAGAAGGAGCAGGGCCCAAGGGTAAGGCAGGGCTGCAGCCACGAGGTCAAGACAGGCCCTTGTGACCAGGGATGGCTTCTTCACCCCATGTGCCAGCCAAGGAACCAGCCTCTGGCACACCTTAAACAACAGCAGCAACATTTGTGAGCAGCTGTTCCCTAAGGAATTCTGCTGCCATGACCTTCACTCTCCGCCTGCTCTCCACATCCTGTGGGTGGAGGCCAGGAGAAGACAGCCCATGCTGTACCTCAGTGCACAATGCTTGGAGAAATGGTGCAACTAAGGCAGCCAGCCCATCTCTCCTGCCAACACACCCCACCTGCTTCAGGCACAGCAGGGCAGGACAGAGCTACCACTGATCCCAGGGAGGCCTTAAACACTTGCTGGGGACTTAATTCCACGTGAGCAAGAGAGATTACTTGATCCAGGATGGTCTTCTTCTTCTTGGAGTCTGTGACAGAGGACAGCTGCATTTCACCCATTTTCTTCATCTTCTCGTCCATGTCGATCTTCTGCTCCAGCTTTTTTATCTCAGTCTTGAGGAGCTTCACGGTGTCCTCCTTGTGGTGCTGCCGCGCCACCGCGGTCGCGCAGGCCGAGTGGATCGCCGTGATCCAGTTCTCCAGCTCCGTCTGGCTGCAGGTCTGAGGAGAGCAAAACAGGGGGAAAAGAAGTCAGGATCCTCTTTAAAATCGATCAGAGATTAACAAATGCAATTCCAAGGAGTTTCCTCTCCCTTTGATCTCAAGATTCAAAGCCTTAAATCCACTTATTTCTGTGGCAGTAATAAACGCCCCCTCATCCTTAAGGAGGCCATTTTTAACTCGGCACCAGGCCCTCAGCACTTGGAATTACACCTATATCTGTGCCTTGCAGCTTCCCAGTGAGGTCTCAGGAATCACCTTCCTTGTTGAATGCCATGCTGCCATAATTTGTAGCTCAGCATTTAATGATGTTTTCTAAACTCCAAGTTCCTTAATGCAGTGAATGCACCAGCCTCTGTGTTCTTCCCAGGAATGGAGAGCTTTTGTGGCATGCAACAGTTAGTAACAAATCAATGGCATAAAATGTGACCATGATAACTATGAGCAGCTTTAATATGGTGCATAGAGCTTTCAACTTCTGAAAGTCCCAAAGCCCTCTGAGGACAACCCTGTTATCATTAAGAGCAGGCTCATCCTAATTTTTACAGCTCTGCTACTGTCCCTTCCAAGCATGTATGTGACAGCTTGGGAAAAGGGAACACTTCCCCTCTCTGGAAGTGTCCAAGGTCAGGTTGGACAGGGCTTGGAGCAACCTGGTCTAGTGGAAGGTGTCCCTGCCCATGGCAGGGGGTGGGACTGGATGATTTCTAAGGTCCCTTCCAATCCAAACCATTCCATGAGATACGAGGGACACCAGTACATATTTCTGGAAGAGGACTATTCTGATTAAAGGCTTTTGACACAGAAAGAAGAATATTTCAAGAATATTCAGCATTCCTTTTCCAGAGTTTCCAAATAAAAAGTCAATCCTTTTAGGTTTCTTACTAAACTCCATTCCTTTGTACAGTAGGTTGTAAAACAAACTCGGGGTTGCAGAGGATTCTCTCCGCGTGTCAGCCTGTAGCAATAATCACACTGGTATTTGGCTCCTGGATGGAAAAGTATCAAGGTGCCAAACCACCTTGTTCTAATTAAACTTCCTGATGACACCTGATCTATTAATAGAGAGCACAGCATGACTTCTCCAGTTGCTGGCATAGATGAGGAAGGTCATCCTCGCTGCGGTCACAACCAACAGCAAAGGACAAGGCTCACTGAAGCCAAGGAGAGATTCCCAGAGAAGCCTGCTCTGGAATTCACATATGCACAGGCTGGACTTCAGGTTGGTGTTCACAAAACTTTTGGGGACTGAAGCAAGTAAGACACAAATGTCCCAGAATGGCACCATTTTCCTTAACTCAGGTTAGAAGTCCTAAGTAGCACACAGGGCCTACACAGGAATGACTGACTTTTTACTCCCAATTTCCTTGTCTTCAGTTGGCACTGGATATTGCTTAACTTTGTCAGGCTCCCTGCCCAGACAATACCATTAACAAACTCTCATTCACAGACAGGGGCTTACAATGTCTTATCCCCATCACTGAATACAGTGGGCCCTCCTTGATGAGCAATTTCTGCTGGAAATAGAGGAATTATTTGCAGAATGGGAGGCACCTTGCCTACAGTCAGTTGGTGAAACATCATCCCCAGCAGAGAAGAGAGCAGCACTGGATGTACAGTGAGATGGTTTTATTAATTCCTAGTAAAATTCTAACAGCAAGGGCTCGTATTTTTTAGCTTAATGAATTTCAAAATATTATCTGTATACCAGTAGATTCAGTTTTCTTTTTGGTTTCCTGGGGAGGGAGGGGAAAAAAAGAATCTGGAGTGGATTTTAGGAGCTGAAGACTCTTCTGGCAGATCAGCAGGCAAGAGGAATCACTGCCCTTCCCAACGGAAAGGACCACACAAACAAGCTGCAAACACCTGACACATAAATACGCAGTATCACAAGTTGCTCTGAGCTCCTGGAAAATTCATGTGACATCTGCAAGTACTGGATCTGTGTAGGCACAATCAGAAGTGACTGAGCAAGGCATGGTTGTGTAGGAGGAATGTGATGTCTCTAGGTGCAATGCAGTGGGAAGGCTTGTTACAAGATGTCCAATATCTGTGGGCATCACAAAGCAACTCTGTTTTTCTCCCTATGTACACATTCTCCACAGGACAGAAACAGTCTTCTGCAGGTCAAACCCGCCACTACAGCACTGTGCTGTGTGTGGGTGGTGTGTGGGACATGAGAAGGAAGTACCACTGCTGTGAGGCCAGCAGGGCCAGCACATCCCTCACGCTGCTCCCACCACTGCAGCTGATCCCCTTCCCTGTGCCCCAACCCATCCCTTCCTTCCCTTCTGCTTCACTAGCCATGCATGGCTTCCATGGCAGAAGGGATACATCGTGAAACATTTCTGCAAGGCAACATAAATGACTGGTTTTCATTTGAAAAGGCTGGTTTTTGCTTTTTTCCTACATGAAAACCTACCCGTGGCATGACAACACGGGGCTTTTAATGGGTAAGGCCCTACGTGCCTCAAACTGTGACCTTTTCAGTACTTCACATCCACTGGCATTAATCCTATGAGAATGAAGGGTTTCCCTTAGAAAACTGCATGGAAAAGATCCTGGGCTGATCCCACAGCGTGGGCAGCAGGGAAGGGGGGAATTCTGCCCCTCTGCCCCCTCAGGTGAGACCCCCCTGCAGAGCTGCCTCCAGCCCTGGGGAACAGCACAGCAAGGACATGGAGCTGCTGGAGAGAGTCCAGGGGAGGCACCAAGAGGATCAGAGGGATGGAGCAGCTCTGCTGGGAGGGAAGGCTGGGAGAGTTGGGATTGTTCAGACCTGATTGTGGCCTTCCAGGACCTGAAGAGAATCTTCAGAAAAGATGGAGAGAGACTTCTTACAAGGGTCTGGAGTGATAGGACAAGGGGGAATGTCTTCAAACTGACAGAGAGTAGGTTTAGACTGGATATTAGGAAGAAATCCTTCCCTCTGAGGGTGGTGAGGGCCTGGCACAGGTTGCCTAGAGAAGCTATGGCTGCCCCATCCCTGGAAGTATCCAAGGTCGGGTTGGACAGGGCTTGGAGCAAAGGTGTCCCTGCCCATGGCAGGGGGTGGGACTGGATGGGCTGTGAATCCATGACTCCAAATCAGTAGATCATCACCTTGAGGAAGCTCTCCAGGTGGCAAAATACATGTCCCCTTCCCAGGAAGGAACCACGTGGCAGGGCAGTACTACACTAGGAGCTGAGGAAAAATCCCACTGAGGTGGCAGAGAAGTTGGTCTGCAAAAACATGATTTTTTTTTCAGCATACTCTCAGATACTCAGTGTCTTCAAGATGTAAGCCAGCACCACTCCATTTGGGTCAGAAGGGCTTTTTAGTTTTGCACCAGTTTGAGAACGCAGCCCCTTGTTTATGTGAGCTGCAAGGACCTGCAGGACAGTGCAATTTTATTTTCTGCTCTGGGGAGTGATGACATGGGGGCACATCCTACCACAGAAAAGCTTCTTCATCAGAGACAGAACAAGAGAACAACTTTGTAAGCCCCTTGAACCAGACCCACCTGGAAGAGGAAAGCATCCCCAAGGGAGTTGCTGAGACAGAAGACGAAGTCCTTCTTGGGGTGCTCAGGCACAGCCTGCACGATGCTGTTCTCCACCCAGACAGCGTGTTTTGGGATGCTGTTGTGGTCAATGCCAGACCTGCCATCAGTCTCATAGAAGAACAACGTGCACCCTGCAAGAGACCATCCTGTGTTAGCAAGTGAGACGTTTAAATGCCACCCTGCATCTATTCAACGCTGAGACTCAGGACTGTAAATAAACTGGCACAGGGAGGATTTGCCAGGGCCTGTCCAGGTTTTCAGCCTCATAGTGGAGAGCACCAGCAACTGCCCAGTTTTCAGCCCCACAAGGTGGGGTTTCCATGACACGGGGACACCAAGCCCTGACCCAGCAGGTCTTTTTGCTCTCCCTAGGATTGCCAAAACAGAGCTGAGAAAGTCACGGGCAGTAAAATACAGCCCCAGACGAGAAACTTCATAACAAATCCCGAAGTGGGGGTCATCCACTGCCACCCTGTGTGTCCCCTGAGGGTGACAGCCAGCTGTGAGCCAGCCCTGGGAGCAGACAGGCCCCCAGGCACGGCCCAGCCTCAGCCTCTGCAGCTGCAGCTACAGTCCCTGCAAGGCAAAGATCAAGCAATTTAATTACTGGATGCAGACAGTAACTGGAATTAAAATGGGCTGGAATGAGCTGTCCTCGCTGACTGACAGACAAAAGCTCAAAGAGGAACACATGTTAGCTGGGGACAGCAACCAACCTGCTTGGTGTTCCAAAATAATCTTTACAACCCTCACAGGGAAGGAAAAAAAAGCATACAGCAAGTCTAAAATTTGGGAGATTCCAAAAAAAAAAAGAAGAAAAAAAAGGGTCTCCTCTCCAACCTTCCCACATTATCTCCAGTTGGTTTTATGCTGGCACACACTTTCTGTGCCACTGGAACCAGCCGTCTCAGTGCAAAGGGATGGCCGGGTACCCAGCCTCTCAAAGAAGTATTTGCAGCCAAACAATGGCAGCTGTTCACTTCAAAGCTTGGGTTAAACACTGGCGGTATTAAGGCACAGCAATCCAAGGCGCTAACACTCCACTTGAGTCAAAGCACTTCAAAACAACATCTACTCCCTGCTCATCCTTCCCCTTTTTCCTCCCAGATGGCCCTTTGTTTGCCTGCTCCTCACAGCAAGACCTTCCGGCCACAGGGCCCCCCTCTCAGGGGATTAGGGCTGTCCCCTGCCCCTCACCTCCCTTTCTCCTCTTCCATTTCCCCATCCCTCTAACCACCCCAAGGAAAAGCTGGCTCCTAACTTTGCTGTTGCTTTTAAAATAGCGCTGCAAATTAAAAACAAACAAGTGCTCTAAGTGTGGGGAGGACAGGGTTTAACCATGCTGAGCTTTCTGGGTGATCCCACCAACAGCAGGAAACACGGCTCTGCCTCCCCTGTCTCCAGTCGTGGTGGAAGAGAGCGAGGCCAGTCCCCAAACTGGTTTCCTGCTGATGAACCACATGAAGATTAATTAGAGGTCACACCAGGAGGTCAGCTCCTGAGCTCCAACTGCTCCATTAACACCTCTGTGCATTTATGAGTACGTGCCTTGCAGGAACTGGAGAAGTTCTGGGAGAAAAGGGTCTGTGTCCCAGGCAGCTGAGGAGGGATGCTCAGGATGGGTGGCACAGCCAGAGCAAACGTCCACCAAGCCACACTCCAGCCTCAGTGACCAAACCATGGCTTTTTGTCTATTCTGTGAAGCCCAAGAGGTGCAAGAGGAATGCACACCAGGGCAGAGCCCCTGTCTGAACACAGGACACTGGCATCACCAACAAACTCCCACCATCACATGCCCACAGCTACACACGGACATTTAGTTTGTCAGCAAGCCATGGACACACCTCCTAAAGGAAATACTCAGGGAAACCACCCTGGGTGGTGCCAGCAGGGCATGAACTCCAGTGCTGTGCAGCACAGCCACGTGCCTCGGGCTGCACACACGGCACAGGTGGGAGCACATCCACCACATCCAGCCATCAAACACAACCTCCTCTGCAAGGCAGCGGGACCATTCCTCAGACTTTATGTTAACTCCCCTGAAGCTCACTGCAGGTTTTGTAAGGCCATTGGTTTCACCATCGGTAGAGATTCCCAACCCACAGGACGCCTTCCCTGTACCTTTCAGGGAAACCCAGTAGTGCTTCCACTTCCTGCGCGTGGCCGACTCCACTTTCTTGTTCTTCTTGTGCACCAGGAAGTTCTTCACGGCCAGGGCTCCCGCTTTCCTCACGGTGCCCTGGGCGGCCGTGAGCAGGATGTCAGACTGGCCAGGGGAGCTGAGGGTGCCACTGCTCTGCTCGTCGCTGAGGGCAGAGCCGGCCTCCTCCAGCTCCCCGCTGTTGGCCGTGCTCATCTCCAGCTCCCGGCGGAAGTTCTCGTACACGCCCTGGCGGAGCCCATCGCCCGTGGAGCTGCTCCCGCTGTCGCTGCCGATGAAGGCCCGGCTGGCTGTCGGGGAGTAGCTGGAGGTGGTGGCATTGGAGCGCCGGGACAGCAGGTCGGTGTCGGTGGCCGCTCCCTCGATGCCGCTGTCGGTGAACTCGCTCCCCTCGCCGGCGTTGACGTCCTGTTTGCAGGAGAGACACAGGGTGAGACAAACCCCTTCTGGAGACACCAACTGAACCCCAGACTGAGGTGGCACCACAGCTCTTCACACCCCCGTTCCGTCTGGCACTGGAAATCCCTCATCTCTTCTCCTTCTGGAGACGAACCACTGGAAGAAAAGGTGGGGTAGGCAGAGCTCCCAGTTTAGGACAGACCAGTCACACATGCACAATTCCAGGTGGTGCCTCTGCAGCCTTAGCAATTTGGAACATAAGATGCAGCATCATCTGTTTACATCAAGCCAAGTTAACAGTGCTAAAGGTTTTGCAAAAGAAGAACATATGGCAGCAAAAACTGGCAGTGTCGAGAAAAGCAGCGACCAGCCTACGCATTTTGAGAAGAAAACATTGATATTGTGCACTCACACCTACAGCTGAAGACACATTTTAGACATCCCAGGACTGCCCTTTGCAAGTTATGTAACTAAAAAGGCACTTTTTTTTTTTTATCCTGATATCTTAATGTATTTAGAGATTATTTCTGTTTTGCATCACTTGTACATCGCAAACCCTAACAGTGGGCCATGTGATATCCCCTGCCAAACCCCCTGGTGACAGACCCGAGCCTTCCTGGTCCCCAAGAACATGCAGTTTAAGGATCAGAAGAGAAAGAATACAGTCAGTTTGAGCAAGACAGGAAAAAACACAACTGAATTGGGGTTTTGAAGGCTCAGTGACTCAGTCTGACCCCTGCTACAAGGCTACAGCCCCAAGGGGGATCACCACCAGCATCTCAGTATCTACAGACATTTGTGGCAACTTTTGAAGGAGAACAAATAAAGGCCAGGCCCTGTAAGTGGAAAGAAACATGTCAGGTACTCAGGAGAAGACAGAGCCAGGGAAGAAGATGCAAAGAGGTGAGAAATAAGGCCAAAACAACAGAGATTTCAGCCTCTATCTCTTCTGCAAGCTGGTGCTTGATTTATAAGTTAAAAAAGAGGAGTCTCTGAGAAGAGGTAGCAGAATGAAGTATTTATTTTGAGAGAAAACAAGCTTCCAGATGTTGGTTCAAGCACCAGTTTTCTCTGTATCCAAGAACAGCCCTGTGGAAACAAATAAACCCTCCACCAGCTCTGTTTGAAACCACCCTCTCATGGAGCAAGAGCTGGATGAGGAAACCTTAGCAGAGAGGAGAGGTTGACCAACTTTTAAGGCATTAATTTGTAATGGATGAGGCCGTTCTTCCTAAGAGCCACCTCTCAAGGGAGACTTGGAGTCCAGCTGGAAGAATAAGCACTTCCTTCCCTGCTCAGTGAGCACAGCTATCCAAGTCCAAGCAGCCTGGTCTAGTGGAAGGTGTCCCTGCCCATGGCAAGGGGTTGGAATGAGACGAGTTTTAAGGTCCCTTCCACCCCAAACCATTCTGTGATTCTATGCCATACAAAAAGTAAAGAGTTAATTCTACAATCTCAGCTGAAGTAACTTTTAGGAAGCATATCTCATGCTTTAATTAAAATTAGTTGATTTAAGAAAACAAAGAGCTACTAAAACAGATGACCGACCTGAGGGAGATACAATTTGTGATCATGCATGCATGAAACTTTCTTGGTGCTTTTTAGCAGACAGAGTATTCTTCTAAAAACTGAAGGCCCAGTTCTGCAATGCAGGCTCCCAGTGTGCCACAGCCTTCTCATGTAACCTTGGTGAGACACTGCATTAGTTGCCTCAGTTTCCCTGTCCACAAAGGGGGATTACACGCTGTAACTAATATATGGCCATAACAGTTCACTATTTATAAAAAAACTCAAGGATGGAAGACTCAGAGCGACTGCTATATTTGCTCATGAGCTTTAACTGTAGCACATTTTGCAAACATCTTGATAATCTTGATAATCTTTACCACAATGATGGGTCAAAAGATCTTTCAGTGTCATGCTGCAGCCCTGCTCCCAATCTCCCTCTGCTCCCTGCACTCCCTCTTCCACTCCTAAATATCCCGTATCAAAGACTTCGGGACAACTCATTCAAGGCCTGCGGTAGGAGGACGGTCTGAGCACACAAAGGTCAGAACAGTTCAAACCCCATAGTTTGGAGCCAATATTGTTCGGGCTCGTGAGTTATGAGGCGCAGCACTGAGGGAGCTCAGTGCCTTCGGAAGTGTGTGTGGCACGAGGTCGGGCCTGGGGTCAGAGGGGTTAAGAGTGTTCACTGCACAGTTCTCTGGCTGCCGAGCTCCTGCTGCAGCGTCAGCTCCTTCTCATCCCAGGGTAGGAAAAGCTCTGCCCCAGCCTCGCAGTGCTACACTGAGAACAGACAGTTCAGCAGAAAGCACAGAGGTTCAGTGTTGTGCTTCCACAGGGATTTGAGGGGGTAACAGTCCCAAGCCAAGAGCAAACCGTAGCAGGGTTTGACGAACACAGCGCTGGGGGCACAGAACCACTCCCACACACTGGCAAACAAGGATGCTGGAAGTTAAGCATCCCAGCTCCCACCATTGGCAGGATGGCTCTGGGCTGGTGAGGTGGCTGAGGAATCACAGAATCATCTAATTTGGGTGGGAAAAAGGCCTCTGAGATCAATCGAGTTCCCCCTGTGCCCCATCCCCACCTTGTCCCCCAGCCCAGAGCACTGAATGCCACGTCCAGTCCTTCCTTGGACATCTCCAGGGATGGGGACTCCACCACCTCCCTGGGCAGCCACTTCCAAGGCCTGACCACCCTTTCCAAGAAGAAATTCCTCCTGATGTCCAACCTGAGTCTCCCCTGGCACAGCCTGAGGCCATTTCCTCTCCTCCTGTCCCTTTTCCCTGGGAGTAGAGCCCGACCCACCCTCCCCCCCCCAGCTCCCCCCTCCTGTCAGGGAGTTGCAGAGCCAGAAGGTCCCCCCTTTTCTCCAGGCTGAGCCCCCCCAGCTCCCTCAGCTGCTCCTGGTGCTCCAACCCCTTCCCCAGCTCCATTCCCTTCCCTGCACATGCTCCAGCCCCTCAATGTCCTTCTTGTCCTGATGGTCCTCAAAGTGGACACAGCACTTGAGATGCCTCAGCAGTGCCAGCACAGGGTGGACACAAGAGCTTTGATGTCCAACTTCCAAGTACCTGCTGACAATGCCACCACAGGCCACTGCCTGGAAGCAAAGCCCAGATTGTGTGACCTAGATGAGAGGTATTTAAAAATTACTCACGTTTCCTGCTCAGGTTCTCAAAGAGCCCCACGGGCAACAGCAACACCTCTCTCCTCCAAGGAAGACTTATTCCAGGTCCAGGATGGGATGCACCACAAGGGCTTGCTAACCTAACAGGCTTTTCACTGCTCTGCAGAAGGAGTTTCTAGGCAAAGACTGCTGAGGCTGAACTACAGCCACGGCTCAGCCTTCACTGCTCACCCCTCTGACCCCTGTCCAGTGTCCCTGCGGCTCTCCAGCATGATGGCATGTGCCAGGCACATCACAGGAGCTGGGAGACAGCTGAAGAGAGCAGAATGCACATTCCTGACACCCATGGTTTGGGGCATTGTACCCACATTATAACAAATGACCAGCACTGGCACTGCTGCCATCGAGGAGCTCTGCTTCATTCCACTGGTTTAAAACCCCAGCGAGGACACTGCCCCTGATATTTTGCACCTTGACAGGGATCTTGTTTTGTACTGTCAGGCTGGCAAGCAGCTGTCTCCACACAGAGGAGTCTTTTTGTCCAGAGAGATCATTCCAGGTTGGAACTAAAACCTGTGCTGCCCTGCTTGTCCTTCCCGCTGGTGTTTCCTCAGTGTCGGCCCTGGGAGGACAAGAGGGCAAAGCAAGGGGGGAGGTGGAGATCATTCCATCGGTCACACCAAGCAGAAAGCATGCAGCAAAGAAAAGAAAGCACACTTCCTCCAAGACACAGAGATGGGGGAAGCCGTGGGAACAGCAGGTCTTGGCATTTTGCAGACACAGCAGGTCTCAGTCCATGGGGAAAACAGACAGAATAAACAGGGCTTTGTTGCTCCGACTGAAGATTGCTCTGTGGAGGGCAGGGAGAGAGGCACGTCAAGACCACTGGCTGGAGGAGGGAACTAACCAGGCTCTGGGACTGTGATGTGATGGGGAGATCGGGAAGCACAGCTCCCACCAGGATCTGGGATCCCCTATGCTGCTGAAGGAGATAGAGCAGCACCACTCCTTACCCTGGCAGTGCCACCGTATCGGATGTAGGTGCCCAGGGTTTATGAAAGCAGGCTCAGCAGACAGGGATGAAGGGAAAGGTGGAATGACTGATGCCAGGGAGAATCTGAATGGTGCCATTGTTACCAACAAGGGCACAGTGAGGCCCAGCAATCAGGCCACGTGCCAGGGCAGCTACCACAGCCCCCGGAGCATCCGAGTGAAATGAACTGGAACGAGTTATCACAGCCCCATCAAACTGCACAGAACAATTCAACTGATGAACCAACTGGGTAAAATGCTAGTGGAAGAATTAGCAACCCACTTAAATATAGGTGTTTTCTCCACATAAACACTGGGTTTCAGGCAAAACAAGCCAGTAGGCAATGAAGCTATAATGCAAGCTACATCAGGCTAATGTACTTGGTGTTGTACCTTTTGCATACTCATGTGACACTCATACACTGTATAGAACCATAAAATATGCTGAGTTGGAAGGGACCCATCAGGATCATCAAGTCCAACTGCTACATAACATTTGTTAAATATTTTTTGCTAGATTTAGAAGATATACGGGGGGGGAAAACCTTTTGCTTTAGAAAAAACGCCTACTTTCAGCTAGCAAAAACCAGGAGAAAAGTTTTGGGGCATGTTCCAAGTGTCTTTGTCCTCTTGTTGAACATATTTGGTGCTGGCCTCTGCTAGCAAGAGACCACTGGAGGGGATAAGCCTTGCCAAACTCTCTGGCTCATGACTGGACACAGAGCACTTGCAATACAACAGTTCACTTCCCAAACTTCGCACCAGCAGCCCTGCTACAGACACTACTGAAATGCCTTGGTGAATCACCTCCTGCCCCACTGACAGCAGTGATTCATGGCCACTTGGGGGCTGATTTAGCAGGGAAAAAATTTTACTTCCCTAATATAAACAGCTCCTTATGTGGTTAATGCTTCTTTCTAAATTAATCATTAGATTAAAAGTATGACTGAGTGGGTTTTTTCCTTGGAAGGGGGTCCCTCTGAGAGAATGCACATCCTTTGTTCCCCGTCCTGTTTAGTAACAGAGCAATCAGGTGCTCACGGCTCAGCAAGAGCCTGAGATTGCACACAACCTGTCTGGCTGCTCCTTAGGCAAGAACCACAGGATACATTTCAAAAGGGTGAGCAGCCTGATGGTTTGCATGCTTTTATGTGACTGTGTCCCTTTGAAGCTCCCATGTACAAAAAGATTGGCCTGATAAGTGTTTTTCCTTTCTTTTCAGTACTGACTCCACCATCATTTGCTGGTCAAGGAATGGCTTGCTGAAAATCCAAATTAAATCCTTTCTCCACAGTCACATGAGCACCTGGTAACACATGAGGAGATTGATCTGTCTTGAAAAGATGCAAAACATAACAAGAAGCAAAAATAAATCATAAAATGCAATTGAAACCTGAGTGGGAGAAACGGGTTGAATTGAAACCTGAGTCAGTTTTAAAGCTGTGGTGGAGAAACACAAAAGCAGCTCCACAGCTCAGTTTGCTGTTGGATTGGTCAGGCCTTGTTTACACCTTCCAGGAGGACTCCCAAGTCGAGTGAGGTACAGCTACAAGCCAACTCCAATTTGTATGTGGACACCAGGCTGAGATAGTGGGTTTGTTTGGGAATTCAAAGAGATGGGATACTGATATGGACAAGCAGCTTTGGTTCCTACTTCTGTGCACTCACTGCACTGGGCAACAGCTCTTTAGAGGGGTTTAATAAGCAAGCAGGTTTGGGTCATGGTTCTCTGAAACCAAGTTTGCTCCCTACAGAAAAGGTCCTAGCCTAGACCTCTGGATACTTCTCCTAGTAATGAGCTTCAGTCTTGTTACAAAAGGATGAATCACAGTCACAGGTTTCTGCAATAATTGCTGGGAAAATCTTAAGGCATGGATTTCACTGGATTTGGTTCCAGGATTCCTTCGTGAACTTGTCTTGGTGAGTGCTGTACAGAGTAATTTGGCACCACGGAAGGACAGACAAGGTGCCAGGCACCCAGAAGATACTCAAATATGGGAGTATCCATTCCCCTCCAAGGAGCCTGGTTTTCTTACCTGACTTAGATGCCCTAAAAAGCAAATTATAGACCCACAGGGACTCTTGCAGCAGTCAGGAAAGTACAGCCCTGGAGTCGTGAGGTAGAAAGGGTTGAAAATGAAACTGTCCCCCACAAAGCTGCAAGGAAATGCATGTGACAGCTTCACCTTTCTCTCCAAGGTGGAGATCCAAAGTAGATAATTCCATGAAGGAGAATCAAGCTCTAACAGGGTTAGGTTATTTTTGTTCACTGAAGCCAAGAAGAGGCAAATCTTCCTGAGAAATGCAACAGAGAGGGCAGATATGGGAAAGGGGCTACTAGAACAGCAGCTTGAAATCAAAATGTATCTGGGAGGAGTTCACCTGAACAACCACCCAATTTAAGGGAGCCTGTCATCTGGGATGATAACTAGTCACAGGATCACATGCTGAAGCTCCCTGGGAAGAAACATTTCGATGGAGCACTTCACTGGAAAGGATCACTCCTGCAAACTGCATCCATCTAGAGTAAGCACAGCGCAGCAAACAAGCAGCTGGGACAACCTGTCTGTGATTTCTGAGAGCAAAATACTTGAAACGGAAAACATGCAGCGTATATAACTTTACTGAGAATACAATTATTGCCAATGGCACAAGCACTTCATATGTATAAATGACAAAGTATTACTGTTTAAAAACAACCCATGCCTGAATGGAGCTAGATCAAATATCAGGAGTGGTGACTTGCTTTCCCTTGGCTTCCGACCAAGAGCAAAGGAAGAAAAACAAATTAAGATCTTTGAGGGAGTATCAAAATATTTGCCAGTGAAGACCAAAACACCAATTTTCACATGCTCCTTTCCCTGAAAATATTGGGGCAGAGTTGTGTGCTCTGAAGGGAGTGACTATTTGCTTTAAAATACCTTGAAGAGGAAATACCTGATCTAATCTCCTCCATGTGGGAAGGGCAGCCCAGTGACAGAGCAGGGAAGACCTTCCTCCAGGCTCACTCTGAATCCACTTCCAGTCAGCCAGGCTATTTGGTCTAGACTTTAAATGGGGCTGGTCATTCACACCCACCACACCAGCACCCTTGAGGATTCACAAGGAGTTCACACTGGTGCAAGCTCAGGCTGCCACAAGAGCATGTGGTTTCCCCTTCCCCCAGCCCATTCCCAGCCCTTCCTTCCCCTGGGAGCCCTGTGGCTGGTGGCTGGAGGCAGAGGTATTTGGGTTTAACAGGGCTGTTTGCCTGGGGGCTCAGCACAGTGACCTGTGCTCCCCGGGGGGATTCAGGTCCGAGAGCCACCTGAGCCAAACCTTCCCACTCACAGATCTCCAGCTTCTGGGAGATTTGGCTCAGCTGCATCTGAGACCTTGGGAACAACCTCTGTCTGAAAGGCACTGTGGGAACCAGGGCTGGAATCAGTGACATCCACACTGCAGCTGCAAACCAGGAACATCTTGATTTTAGCTACTTACTAACCTACATGTCATTAATTATCATTTAACGATGCACAACTTTGTCTGTATTTCTTTCCTTGATTCCATCTGGAGTCAAACGACTAAGATTAAAGGTCTGTTGTCAGTCTGATTAGGAATCACACTTAGGTTGAAAACAGCCCTGTTTTCCAGACTACAGACAGGATTGCTTTAATAGGAGCAGAGCTTCAGCTGCTGGAGATGCTCTGCCTGGAAAAGCCGTGGCCAAGGAGGGCTATAAGAGCAGGCTGGAAGGTCACAAGTGCTCTGCAGAGAATGAACAGGATGCAGGGGAAGCCAGGAGCAGAAAATTATTTCAGAAAAGAGAATTCATGGGGGACAGGTCAACCCAAAAGCCTTGGATGCATTCCTTGCACAGGAAGCTCAAATCTCTAATCTTCTGCCCTAAAGGAAAGTTCACCCCATACTCTCCCAGTTTCTTTCTTCTTTTCGTGGGCAGTTGGTAGTGGGGGATCAAGGTATTAGGCTGGATGCTGCTTTCATGGGACTGACCCAGTGTGGTCCTTGTACATGTTGAGGTGACATCCTCTATGCCACAAAACCATTTTCTGAAAAAGTTTCACACAACTTAAACACAAGTATCAGCTCTCTGGAGTTCAGCCATCCTATGGAGCATAATGGGACACTATAACCTGTTACAAAATTCCCTGAGATAGTAAAAAAAATAATATCGACTGGAAAGACTGTCTAATTTTAGACTGGTTTCTCTGTACGCCCTGATCTAATTTCCACAAAACCACTTGGTTTCATCTCCTGCATATTCTGCAAAATTTTTTTTACGTAGGATTTTATTTTTTATTTAAGGTTTGAGGATCCCAAATTCCTTCAGGCTACCTAGAGAGGCCTAAAAACAGTAATAAATTTGAAGAAAATTGGACAAAAGGGGATTTAACACGCCAAGGACGCAGCCTGGGGCTGGCGCTGAAGCCGGTGCAGTTTCCAAGTCAGTCGGGCAGGAAGTTTGTTCCCTTTCTCCCTTCTCTGTTTCACAACTTACACTGCACTGGACACGGTAAAAAATCCTTTGCTTTCCCTGCAGAGCTGTTGCTCCTTCTCAGAAGTCCTGTAAACAAACTGGAGTGCTCCATGGGAACACTGGAATTGAGCTTTCCAGAGGAAATCAAAAAGCTCAGAGAGGAACGAGGGAAGGAGCCATCCTCCTTGTGAGAGGGGACCACGGGGAAACGCTTTGGCCACTGTGTCCCCCTGGATTTTACAGCACACAGGGTCCTCACCATGCTCTAAAAATGCTTGTAAAACACCATTAGTCCCCCGCAGACATGGAATGGAATAAGGAGGTGGCAAGACAGGCTTGGAAGTGGCACAAAACCATATCTCAGTGTTCCCATCCCCTAATTCAAGGAATCATAGAAGGGATTGGGTTAGAAGAGACCTTAAAGACCATCCAGTTCCACTCCCTGCCATGGGCAGGGACACCTTCCACTACACCAGGTTGCTCCAAACCCCATCCAACCAGGCCTGGAACACTTCCAGGGATGGGGCAGCCACAGCTTCTCTGGGCAAATTCCCTTCTTGAAACTTCAATTACGGCTTGTAACAGCAGGGAAACAGTAGGTTACATTCGTCCCTGAACATCTATCAGGAGGAGGAGGAGGAGGAGGAAGGAGTCTCCTGCAGGCAGATGTTTAGCTACAAACAGAACACAACAGGGCCATTTCACAAAGTCTGGATCCCAACAAACAGGCTGTAGGATCCTGGGGATCTCACAGCCCACAGACAGAACAAGCTGTATCCAAATGGTGCTTGTCCCCCTTCAAGCAAAAATGGGTGAAAATGTCAGCCAATTAAGCCCTTTCCACCTACATCACATCAGCTCCAAAAGCCCAACATGATCCCAGCAGAGCTCTCCGGGAAGTCTCGCTCAGCAGATCCAAATCCTTAATGTTAAAATGTTAGGAAGCAGAGCTGCTGCGTGGGTGCCCCAGAGCCACCCTGTGAGCACTAATCGCTTGTGCACATTGAATGTAATTATCTCTCCATAAAGCTCTCCTCAATTAGTGGAGAGTGACTCCCACCATTCAATTTAAGGTTTAAATTTGGAAGGGAGAGATTTTCTGCTGTGTTTTGGGGTGGGTTTTTTTCCCCTTTTAATGTAAGCCACGTACTTGCAAAGAACCCATGGATAAGGCATTAGAACAAAACATGTAGAGCCATGATTCTGGCACCTTGTTTCTGTGACACATTCCAGGATGAATTTTTCCAGTGGTCAGCATTGCACAAAAAATACAGCTAGTCACAACTTCTAGCGAATTTAACATATAGAAACCGTGGTGATGCACAGAACTAGACTAGTCAAAAGACACCTACAAGTGACCACCAGGACCTTCCAGGGCAGCTGAGACTAAAAAACTTGGCAAATATCCAAGCTACGACTTTCCAAAAACTGAAAAAACACCCCACTGACTAACACAACCCCAAATTTTTGTGAGAACTGGCAACAGGGGTCTGGGCAGAAACCTCACCCCTGGCTTTGAGGCTCCATGAGGTGACTCTGAAAAAGGGAGCTACTTCTGCACTGAAACACCAGAGAGGAGTGACAGGTCACTGGCCTGGAGGCAAAGAGGGAAAACTGTGTCCAACACCACATTACACTTGGCTCTGGGTCACCTTTGTGTGGTGCCCCTGTGGCCCTAAGATGTAACTCCTATTTCGTGGCATTGGGATGGGGGAGGCAGTTCAAAAGGCTGGTAAAAACACGAAGTTTTTGCCTCAGTGCACTGGAGTTGTTTTTGTAGCATGAACTGCTCCACAGCCTGACGACACACACACAGGCTCTGGGGCACTGCTCAGCGTGGTCATCAGGAGTGTGAAGCTTGTGTAGAAAGTGTTGAAACTCTGGGAGGGCAGAGAGAGATAAAAGGTGCCAACACAGTGCCAAGGAGCACATTAACAGCAAAGCAGCAAGGCCTTCAGCTCTGCACCTCAGCTCCCACCACCATCACTCTCCACTTCACACAGGGGTGATGAGTAAAGAGGAGGAAAGTGCTGAGACACTGTTGGACTGGAGACCTGGCACAGACACAGCTGGGTCACTTCCCTCCAAAGCCACCTCATCAGGTTCACCAAGGAACTACTCCTTTCACTTTGTGTGCAAATTTGGACTTCCTTTTCGCTCTATCAAACACATAATGACAGTCATTTCCCTAAGCTTGCTAAAGGGAGGCTTGGGCTAACATGACTTCACTGCTGACAAGAATCTTATACTTACTGGATGCTGCTGGGATTAAAGACTTGGGAGGAGGAATTTTGACCTTTCCAAAGCTTTAATTTTGTTGAATTTATCCATGGTAATAATCACTGCTGAGACTCCTTATAGCCACCGTCTGCAGTCTCGGAAGAGATACATCTAGTGAAACCAGCTCCACAAAATTATTTCCCTGGGCATGGCTGAGGCCTCACAAAACACTACTTAAATTCATAACTTTCACTACCTGCCTCAAAGGAATCTTCTGAATGCCAGGACAGGCACCAAGAAGACGAAAAACAAATGCTTTGCTGTTCACACCACAAAAACTGTTCTCCTTTTCTTAAAAGCAGGCTGGAGGCAGCAGTTGCACCTAACAATCTCCACAAAAGCTGTTACCTCCAAGGCTGCCAAATAACATCTTTTTTTTGTTTTTGCTTGTTGTTGTTGTCTTGTTTTTTATCCTGCTGGTGCACCAAGGGGCTTTACCTCCAAAAACCAAGAGCTGATTTTGAAGCACAAAGCTGCTGTTGTGGGATGCTGCAGCATCTGTCCCAGCATGTCATTTTTGTATTTGGAAGCAGAGCACCTCCACAGGTCAAGCACAGCCAGGAAGTCACTCAGTGACCCCATCCCAGCAGCTCCCACGAGTCAGTACCAGCTGAGGTGGGGGCACAGGCTCCTCTCTCCTGGTATCTCCTTTCTCTCCCTCTCTGCCACTGATCTGCCAGCAGAACCACTGTTTGTGGTGCTATGTAACTGCATAGCAAGTTACACAGGCCAAGAAAAGCAGGGCAACTAAGAGTAAAATCCCAACAGCAGCCACCAAATTGCAGGAATGGTGTTTGGAGGGGCACCCGACAGCAAAGCTCCTCTTGGCTCTGTGCTGTCTGTTGGAAGGATGAGGGCACAAGTCCTCCCTGGCTCGGAGAAGCATCATCTTCTCCCTTCATCTCCATCCCCCACCATTTCTCAGTTTACAGCAGCCCCCTGTGCGGGGACAGCACTGCTGCGGGGTGACGTTTTGCACAGATGTGAATGTCAGCTAACTGGAAGAGTGAAATTTCAGCCCAGCCAGTGTTTACTACAGAGGGGAGGGGAAACACTCACGGGTTTCTTTGCCTCCAGCCACGAGTGCTCACAGGGTGCAGGCAGGGGAGGGTGACAGGGCAGGGAGGGCAGACAGAGGGGACACAACATGCACAAGCTCCGCAGTGGAGTGATGCAATTTGGCAGCTACCCTGGAAAAAAAGGCATTGTCAGCACTGCAAAGCATGCAGGAAATTCTTTAGCTGGCAAATGCAGATTTATCTTTTCCAGAGGCAGCAGAGAGTGGAAAAGGCCCAAAGAGAGCTGCAAATAAGGAAGGAAGCAGTGATGGGATCAAGACAGCTCTGGAGATTGGCTAGTTCAGCTCTGTCCTGGAAACATCCCTCTTCTTAGAAAAGGAGTACTGAAGGAAAACAGAGTCTGGGAGAACCTGGAAAACCTTCTGTCTACAGACCCAGCTCAGCAAATGCCACATCATAGGAGAAAAGTGTCTTACCTGAGTGGTTTTGGCCCTCCTGCCCTGCATGCTGCTGCTGTGGCTGATCTGGGGGTTGGTGGCCCCTTCGGAGAGGCAGTGTGACTTCCTGCAGGGCAGCGTGTTGTAGTTGCTGTAGGAAGAAGGCGCATCCTCGGCAGTGACCGAGGCCATCTTATGGCTCCCGATATCCGGGATGTCAGACACCAGGTTCCGGCAGTATCCTCCGAAGGCGTTCCGCGGGCCGCCATTCATGGCAGCACCCGGGGTTTTGGGGGAATACAAGTCACTCATGGAGTTGGCACGTTGGCAGGTGACCAGGGGCTGGGGGCTGCCCCCGGCCTCCGTGCCCGGGGCAGCCTCAGCGTCCTTCTCCTCGGCCAAGCCCAGGATCTCCTCGTTGCTTGTCAAGTGCTCCTGGCTGAGGTCGGAGAGCGAGAACTCCAGGCTGTCCTCGCGCCAGATGTCGGCGGACTTGGAGCGTTTCTTCTTGAAGCTGGCCGCGTCCATGAAGCCGGTCCCATTGGCCGCGTACCGGTGTCCCCTGCCGTCGCCCTCCGCCAGGAAGGGCGGCTCGTCGCCGTAGAGCCTGCTCTCCTCCGAGCCGGGCATGCTCTGCACGGAGGCGGCCGTGAGGACGGTGCTGCTGTCCACGCTGGGCGTCACCGACGAGTCGGTGTGGTAGGACACGGGCCGCAGGCCCATGTCCATGCGGTCCACCCACATGGGGCTCCCAAAGTCCTCCAGGTTGGCCTCAGGGGCGAAGGGCTCCAGGCCGTTCTCTGCCAGGGACTGGGGGATGCTGGGCGTGCTGCTGGAGCGGGTGCTCACCTCCGAGTTGCGGTGGATGATTTTGCCGGAGGAGGCGTGGCGGGAGCGGCGGGAGGCTTTGTTGGAGAGGCGCAGGGAGCGGGAGGTGTGCTTGCGGCCCAGGCTGGTGTGCTTGTCCCCGTAGAAGGCGTGCTCCACGCTCTGGCTCTCCGCGTTCCCCATGGCGTCACAGTCTGCGAGGGGAGAGAGCGGCACCGTTACGGGCTGCGGCCAAACACGCCCGGGAAGGAGACACATAGAAACACCCACGACACCAAAACCAGCCTTTTTCTTCTTAATTACTGAACCTGTCCCAAACCCTGCACCACAGAGTCCACCGGGTCTCACAGGACCCGCTGTAACTACAGCAGTTAATCCCACAGTAATTAAGCGGCTGTACCAGCAAACTTAGAAATACAACTCTGTTAAATGAGAACGTAGGAAACAGCCCTGCTGGTGTAAATGAAGAGTGTAGAATTCTAGAGGGAAGGATCGAGCCTTGAAGCCTAGTGAGAACTGGAACCAGCTTAGCACCAAAGTGCAATCTCAGCTCTGCACACATTCACTCGACTCTCAGTGTCAGCTTTGTCATTCCAGCCAACAAACTCAAAAAAATCAACAGTTCTTGCTTATCTGCATGTAACAAGATGCCAAAAAGTAGAGGGATGTACACCTTTATCTGAGATTTCACTTTTTTTTTCTTTGGCTAGGAACAGCAAGCTAAAGCACCAAAGAGCAAACTACAAATCCTACCATTTGGCAGCAAGCTAATGACAGGTTTGATTTCTGGAACAAAAAAACAGTGCAACATTAAGCAGGTACAGAAAGCCCCACACAAGAAAGCCATATTATGAAAAATAAATTAGCATGAGTGACTCAGACTATACAAAAATAACCTTTCCTTCCCACTCCCTCTGAAGCAGATAGCTAGATCCAAGTGCTTTGATCTGAGCTGGAATGCAGGGACTGGGTTTCTGTCCCCATCCCCATCCTCCTGCATTATTCACCCGTGCACATCCCACCGGGAAACAGGTTTCCCATCCAGAAGGTGGGAGTGATGATCTGGTTCAACCTTTGGAAAACACTTTGAGGTCTGTGATCTCACTCAACAAATGTCAGAAATATTTTATAAGTAGTACTGGGTCCTTCTGGCCAAAGGGCAAGAAGAAGAATAAGAAAAGTAAATGTTAAAGTTCACAGCCATTCAAAATTAAACAGGAGATCCCAAATTACACATGAGACAACTATATAGAGATAAACAGTCCATCAATCTCGAACAGAAATTCCAAGGCAAAACATCTTTGTTTTGAGGTATTTCCATTCGCTTTGGCTGAAGAGAAAAAAGCTGCCCCGAGAGTAAAACAATGGAGTTTTTAATTTCTTGGGGCATTTTCCTCTCCTTTGCCAGGATGCCCTGATGGGTTCTGAGCCACATGCTGCCAGAATGAATGTGACCATGTATTTTCCCTCTAAATATCTAAATACACACCAATGCTGCTGCACAGCACTGAATCAGCCCTACATAAATTCCATGGAAAGTGAGGAATCAATAGCATTAAACACAGGGACAGCACTTCTGCCCTAGAGGTGTACAGCAGGACTGAACTCTGCAGTGACACTTCTGACAACAGCCAGAGGACTCTGCTTCTGCTCCTCTAACCAGGGAAATGGGTCATGGCTGAGGCTAAAAGTCTGTTCAGTGCTGGAGCAACAGACACCTCCATAAATACCTGGACATTTCTGTATCTAAAATAAATAAAATCTCATTTGAAGTAAACTCCACCAGGAAATTCCTCACGTCTACTGAAATGAATGGCAGAACTCCCTTTGGCTGCCATGACTTGGTTATCACGCATTGTTTAGAAAAATAAATGCACTGAAGAGAGGGAAAGTTTAAAAGAAAAGACATCATTATCAACCCCTAAACATGGTTTATCCTTTAAAAGCTACAGCCCTTTGATACAGGCCAGACTGAAACAAAAACTCAGCCAGCTTTTCCTTCTAGAACACTTTAAAGCACAAAACCTGTATTTTTGCTTCCACAGATATCTAAAACCAGGCCTCAACACTCCCCATGCTGCAAAAGGAACCCTTGGGGCAATGCTTCCAGCTGCCTCGGTTCTGAGCTCCCTGCTAACCACACTTCCAGTCGGCAGGATTTCCACCGGCTGCACAGCCCGGCAGAGCCTGCAGCCATTTATCCCCCATCTCCAGCCACACCATCACTTCTCTACCTACAGAGAAAAAGCAGTTTTTAAAGTCCTCTTGAAACCCGGAGAGATTGAAGAGTGACTCTTTACCTTCCAAACCAGAGCTGCCAAAGGGCAGGAGCATCCCCCGGCTGATGGAAGCGGCTCCGGAAAGCTGCCCTGTGCCACCACCCTGACACAGTCTCCATCCACACCAGGCAACACCTCACCCAGCCAAAAAGCAACAGAACCACAAATGACCGGCAAAGAAAGGAACAGCAGCTCAGGAACCCCTGCAGACAGCAGCAGGAATGTTTAGGGAGTGATTTCACACAATGAGAAGTACCTGCTAAGTAATTGCAAGAAGTGTCAGACTTCAAAGTAAAGAGCTGTCCCTTTTTAATTCCGGGGATTGGCACTTCGGGTGGATCTGTCCTGAGATAAACCCAGACTTCACTCCTGCCCTAATCCCACTGACTTCCCTGGCATTACACTGCAGGTTTGTAGGAATGCGGGGTGGTGGGTGGGTGCCAGAGGGCTGCAGGCAGACGTGGTGCACTGATCCAGCTGCAGCAATACAAGACAGTGCCATCCCCAAGGCTTGTCACCATCCCCTGGTAGAGCCTATCTCCCCTGGGAGATGCAGGACACATCCTGGGTGATGCAGGACACACCCTGGGTAGGGACAGTCAACCCCATCAGGTCAAGCTGAGAGGGACTATTTGTGGGGTCCTCTGAAAGGGGCCCCTACCCTGCTTTCTCACCCCCATTTCTGTCTCCTCTCCACATTTCCACCAGTTACCCTGAACCAATTCAAGTGGTTCATGCAGCAGAGTCCACTAAAACAGCAGAAAATAAATCCAAGGTTAAAAAAAAAAAAAAAAAAAGAGTTTATTAGTTAGTTTTTGCTGAGCTAATGAGCTGACCTGGCACATGCCAGGGGCAACACAAGGGTGCACATGTGGGGACACAGCAGGGAGAGGAAGGGGCAGCACAGTCAGAGGGGCCAGGGAAGAGGGGACAGTGGATGGTACCCCTGCATTTTCTGGCAGCGGTGAGCTCTTAGGTGAGCCCAAGCAGATGTGGAAAGCCAGCCCTGAAACATGAATTGGCACTGGAGCAGATGCCGGAGTCCTCAGCTGGCAGGAGCTGGGCAGGGGAGGGGAGCCTCAGCCTCCCCCTCCCACAGGCCACAGCAGACACCCTGAGGCAAAAGCATCTTAAACTGCTCCAGCTACGACTGCCAGATGCTGCCTGTCTGTGGCTTAACTGCATTTAGCACACTCAGTGAAAAAAATCTGTATCAAATTAAGAAAATGAGTAATATTAATGGGAGCTGCACGCAAGTGCTGGGAGGACAAAGGCTCCCCTTGTTACCTCACCCACCAAAACCAGAGGTGACCATTAAAGACCTATCAAGGGTACCACCAGGATACAACATAAATCAAGTGTGACACATCTTGATGCTTTAAAACAGGTCTGTCTCTCTCAGCCGAGGGTTGGGACGTGTCAGAAATCTGCTGTGAATTACTCAGAGGCTCCCAGAGATCACACAGGCCATGCTGAGAGCACGACTGCTTGGACACTTTTCAGCAGAAAATGTTGATTCATCAAAACCCAAACTTTTTGTGGGAATACGCTGCCTTTGACTAAGGGCTCCAAGAGAGAGGGGTTTGAAAACCAGAGCAGGGAGACAGACACATCTCCTGGAAGAGGCACCAGCTCAGTGACTCAGTTGCTCACTGAAGGAGATTCAGATTTGTATCTGCAGCCCAAGTCAGACAAACGAGGAGTGGCAACTTGTTCCTCCACATCCTCAAAGAGGTGGCCTGACCATCCAGCTATGGCTGTGCTGGGAAAGGGCTGTCTCTCCCAGAAAATCTGCTCCTTCCTGCTTCAGAGCAGGGGAAATGTCAAATTTGTGCAAGTCTTCAAGGGGCTGGGAAAGTCATCTTGCAGCCAGCTTGCACATCAAGAGGGGTACAGGGGTTTGAGATGTGTTTTTTAAAACCCCAAACTTCAGATTGATACCAACATTAGGCTGTCAGCAGAGAGAACACAAATTCTGCAGGAAAGCTTTGGGAAAAGCTGGGTTCCCTGCACCAGGTACCCTAGAAAAGCATACTGACCTCTGGCTGAACTGCTGAGGTTTTGCTGGATGAGTCTTACATGGTTACACATAAAGACTATCACATTCCAAATGACCACTGATGATGGCCCCCTCAAAGAACACAATTTTCTTTAAAAACAGTCATTTTGCCTTCTCTTCCCTTACCCCCCATATTAAATATTTCTTAAAATAATTACAAAACCAGAACGCTCGTTTCAATTAAACCCAAGTCACTAACTATTACACTTGCAAAAGGCTGGACCACCAGGTTCCAGAAGAATTTATCTGAAATATATTAAATTTCCAACCAAATTTGAAGCACCTCACAAGACAACAGATTGCAAATTCAAAATTAGATTCTAGTGGGAGGCCCTGGTGACAAATCTGTATTTTTCTCCTGGAGCGGAGCTCGAAGGCTGTGAGAACCAGAACAATGATCAAATCCACAGCGGGCAAGGAGCCTACAGAAATAAACTTCTGCTAAAATCTGCCAGCCAACAACAAAGATTTTTTTACTGAACTCACCAGAACCACAGAGAAAAATGTACAACACTAATAACCAAGTGTGAACACACACATTTTATTGTAATTAAAATGTGCTTTTTCAAGAGGGCAAGAGCGGGGCTGGAATTCCACAGAAAGCCTTTGAGTTTCTCGGAAACTCCAGCAGCATATTCCATTGTTTTCACATCAGAACCTTTTAAGCAGCCATTTCTTCTTTGTAAGCCGCTCTCACACGTGTTAAAGCACGGGATGGACTCCAAAAAGGCCCTGCAGGCAAATCGAGTAAGAGGAGGAGAGAGGGAGGAAGGGATGTCACCAGAAGCCGCTTGATAGCCATTGTAACCACATTTTGCCCTCCCATGAACATCACACAGCACAGCAAACTCCTAAAGAAAAACACAGGGACACACATGTACCTTCCGAGGCAGTACCGGTATCCAGCGCAACCTTCCCCCAGAGAGCTGTGGCATTTAGAGGTACAGAATTGCAAATGACACCAAAATGAGCAGTTACTGGGACTGCAGAAGCTGTCAGCACCTGCCACTCAGCGACTCCATTACTCCCTCGTCAGAGTCTATGACTACATGCCAAAAACCTGGGGAGAAAGAGGGGAGAAAAACAAATCAGACAAAGGGTCAGCAGGGAGGGCTGTACAGGAGGATTTTCTGCCAGGGCCTGTCACCATCACTTACCTAAGAAACACTGGGCAGTACAGCACGAGAATGCTGTGCTCAAATTCCAGTGATGAAATCTGATGGTGGCAGAATAAATGAAAAACCCAGCCAGGTACCATCAGTCCCAACAACAGAACGTAGAGGGCTCCTCTTCCCACAGTCAAAATCCCCACAGACACCAACATGCCCTTGCTGGGGATGGTCTGTCTCAGGCAGGGCTAGAAAAATCTCAGGTCTAAAAACACACCTGGAGAGGCACCTTCCAATAAATCAGGACTGAACTGGCAGCAAAGGGGAGCCCAGCAGCCCAGGGAGGAACTGGGAGGCCTCCCAGGAGATTTCTCTGTGCAGACTGTCTAATTTACAGAAAGGGCGGTTTTCCAAGCAGGGATTTCATTAACATTTTTCAAGGGCGAATCAGACAATCAGGGCAGAGCATTTACATGTGTTTTGTGTGTGGTGAAAGGATTGTTGGGTTAATTGCACTCACTAAGGCACGGATACAAGAGACCAGTCTGTGCTTATTTAGACCTAAGGACTGTCCTTACGACTTCTCTTAGGTTAGACACACGTGTGCACTCCTGTGGGTACCAAATTCCAGCCCTTTCTTGGCCTCATACCACTGCTGAGCTCCCTTGCAGGTGCCCCAGCTCCAGGTCCAGGCCCAGAGATACAAACTCACCAGAGGGCTGGTTGTGCTTCCCAATCCATCTCCCATCAACTCCCCCTTCTGCCAGCCAAGCACCGGCAGCAAAACACCAACTCAACACTGCACACAGAGTGGTGAGAGTTATAAACTTCCCCTAAAGTCCCAAGGAACAAAAACCTTGGGAGAGATTACTGATGCCCTTCTTGTCATTAGAGCTGCTTGGTGGGCAAAGTGGGATCCTCACTCTTGACTGGATTCTCAGAAGAGATGAGAGTCACTGGCACCTTTTTAAATTAAAAATATTCTCATTTTCTTTCTTCTCCTTCACATTCTCCTCTTTGCTCCCCACCTCCCTCTCTTCCCTCAAGCTGTTGGTTGAGATCTGAAAAGCAGTTCATGAATTGCTCAGGAGCTGGCAGAAATTAATAAAATGAAGCTCATTTATATTGAAATGGACTCATTACCATGCCAGCTGCCAATAATTTGCAGGAGGGGAATCTTGCTGACAAACAAGGTCCTACAGGCAAGAGGCTCCCCACCTGCATCCACCACATGGAGAGCATGAGCACTCCTCACCTCCAAAAGAAAAGGAATTGTGACCACTTTTGTTCAGATCCACATGCTACTGCCCCAGAAAACTTGACCAAAAGAAGAATAAGACAGATTTTATCAGATTTTCCATCCTGAAGCAGCTTTTGAGGAGTTTTTTTTGATGCAAACTCTGGTCACTTCCCACACCACCTGTGCTCCTTCAGCAAAAATCCTTCTCTCCTTGCAGTCCTTTGTTAAAAAGTGGATGTTTACAGCTGGATGCTGCATTATCCAAATCCTTGCTCCCCTCCAGGTACACTTGAAGGGCTGGCAACACCCTCTGCCACAAGCAGATGAGTACCACGCACACACAGCTCCTCCAGAAGAGAAGGCTTTATCATTACCCATGGACCCTTTCCTGAAAAGTTTTGCTCCTATCAACTTTTATGACTCAGACAGTCTTTCCTGAATGAACACAGGTCATGCTTTTCAAGAAGAACATCAGTTTTTCATTTTCCTCTTTGTCTGATATGCACTGGATAGGTCCTTGTTCTGTTGCTTCCGAGTTCACTCCAACAGCCCAGGCTCCGCTGCAGCAGAAATTCTGGAGCTCTGAAGCAGCCTCAGACAAGGCCTTCTCTCCAACAAGGTCTTGGCAAACAGGGACGGCTGTGCTCCTCCACCAGGAGGAAGGGCTGAAGCAAACACAGCCCCATGGCTTCCTTCCCAGCACAGAGCCCTGGACACTTTTGCTCTGCCAGCGGAGCCTGGCCGAGGGAGAGGCTGACCAGTAATGCACCAGGAACTTTCTCAGTGGAGATGGACTGTTGGAAACACTCACACGTGGAACAACAACTCATCTCATTAAAAAAACAAACAATCAAATAAAGATTTGCAAACTTCCATGCTCAAGACAAAATATTCCATCTTAAACACACACACACACACACACGCGCGTACATTCATGGTGTGTGTTTGCCAACCTTACACACAGCAGTGCAAGCTCCTCATGTTCTTTGAAGGTCTGGAAGCAGCACAGCTGTATTTATTCCACAGCCACAAAACAGCGCCTCGGAAAACCAGGCCAAGGAGTTCCCACAGGGCTCATCGCCCAGCAACTGAAGTCAATCCCAGCCCAGGGAGCGTAGAGCAAACCACCAGGGATGGATTAAATGCACAGCAAGGAAGTAGAATATATTAAAAGAGCACCTTGTTACTCACATCTGCTACCTGTGATTCCAGGGACAGCAAAGAGAGCCCTGACTGTCACATGCTGGGGGCAGTTTGCAATGCCAAGAGAGCAGCAAAAAATCCAGCACACCTTTTGCTCGTGGACATTCAACAAGAACATCAATAGATCAAAAATATGGAAGCTGTAGTTTTCTAAAAGCCTCCTTTTCAAAGCAGAGCCTTTCCAGCAAGAAAAATTCAGTGTGCAGGTATCTCCTCTTGCCCAGTGAACAGGAACAGCTGGTGAGAAGGATGACAGCTTACTTTCTGGTTTTACTTTTTCATTTTATGATGCATCATTTTTGTCAGATTCCAAATGCAACTGCAGATGTGAGATCAGCTGGCCATTAAGCAAATTTTCATCCCATAGTAACTCTACCATAACCCGTCAGGATGCATATACAGAGACAGAAAGCAGCAGTCATTCCATACAGAAGCTACTTACTATTCATCAGTGGCTCTGGGCTGTATTCCCCACCCACACTCCCAGTCCCACGCCATTGTAACTCCAGCGTTCGATCCCATCTCCTGAAATGGAGAGTCAGGCCCTTTATTTGTAACTGGAGGCCACATTTTGTTGGCCTTTATTACCTCTAGTTAATATGAATGGCTGCTGAAATCAATCTGTCCCATCACCTCCCCTGAGACAAAGGTAAACGCTCCTGAGTGCTCCAGGGTTCTGGTGGCCTGACAGCCCTGGCTCTCCCCATCCCATACCCCTGGGCTGCCCTCCACAAAACAAAACCCACAAGAAATGGATCATGGAATATCCTGAGCTGGAAGGGACCCACAAGGACCATCCAGTCCAAGTCCTGGCCCTGCCCAGGACACCCCAGCAATCCCACCCTGTCCCTGAGGGCGTTGTCCAAATGCTTCTTGAGCTCTGTCAGCCTTGAGCCCCAAGACCAACTTCAGTGGATTGCAGAAGCTGGTTGACTTTTAAACCAGTGAAAATAAATGACAAACACGCTCCTCTTTGTGTTTTCTTTCTACGCCATATAAAATGTCATTTTCGTTTGTGAGAAAAATCTGTTTTAAACCAACCACAGCTTATACTACCTGTTGAGGAGAATGGCTGCTGCTGAGAACACAGTCTGATGACAATGACCATCCAGACAAGGCTGGGGGGACCATCTGCACACCTCCAAGAACTGGCCAGCAGAGCTGGAATTGCAAAACCTCTTTGCAAGCGTCTCGCTAACACACAACACAACCTCCGTGTCTGTCACGGTTGGGAGAACAATGCTGGTGATTGCTCCAGATGAAGAGGAGGGGAAAGAAAAATAAACCCACATTCCCTTTGTGAAGAACTCCTAAAGGGAAGGTGTAGGAAGCCTTGCTCTCCTCCAACTGGAGCACCACCCTGGTGAGAATTTCTAAGGGAGGGAAGAAAAGGCAAAAGGAGAGGGAGGGAGGAAGGTTTGTCAAGAGACCTAAAACCTCCGTGTAGCCGAAAACCAACCATCCCCAAATCCCAGCTAAAAGAAACAAAACCAGGAGCACAGCACTGACAGAGCACTGAGGGGCTTTGGTAATAAATTAATGGAAGAGCAGAGCAGGTAGCCCAAGGGAAAGCCCCCTCTCCAGGGTTTCTATATTTATACGAGGGGATGTGAATAATTGGCACTGTTGTGGGATTGTTTGTTTTTGAATCATTTTTACAAGTATCTGAGCATGTTTTAACTCTTTCTCCTTCCCTTGCCTTTCATTTTTAATGGTGGGAAAATCCCCCTTTCTTCCCTAAGGGAAATCTGCAAGGTTTTACACGTTTACAGCAAAGGGCAGAGAAGGGGAAGGATTCTAATTTCAGATCATCAGACATAAGCAAATCTATGGGAAGCCACGAGGGCAACTCCCTGGAGCCTGTGGGGCAGACAAAGCCCAGCCACAAGAGAGCTGCAGGGAAGAAGGAGCCCATTTGGCCTCCATGGAGAACAAGAAGGAGAGAGGTGGCTACAAAGACTGAATGTGCATTTATATGTTGCTTAAAAAAATAAAAATAATTCCCCAAATGCAGCTGAAATAAAAAATAAGGTGTGGTTTGTTTATTTACCTTTAGCTTCTACGTTATTGTTATTACATTTTGCTTCAAAAAGACTTTCTGGTTGTGCCAAAAGGAGCTGGAAAACTGCTGATACACAGCGAAGACAGCACTTGCCAAATGCACTAAGAGGAACTCAGGAACTCTACTGAGGAGGAACAAGAAAATGTTCAGACCAGGAGACAGAGCTCCAGATGGATCCATGAGAGCTCTCACTGCATAGCCAAGGATGGGCAGCTGGAGGAGGGAGAAGCAGAGCAGGTCATGGCAGACCCTGCACGCACAGAACCACTCAGCACCACAGACTCCAGCAATTAAAACTGCAACCCTTGGCTTGAGTGACCCAGGAGCTGCTGAGATGGGATGTGAAGGATTAAAACATTGTGGAAAAAAACCTAAGGACGATAATTGGGGTAGGGGGAATTGGAGAGGAAATGTTTGGTGTATATCCTCATTTAAGCACTGAGGTAAGTAATCTGATTTTCAAGCAATGCCAAAGACCTCACACAGATCATTAAGATGGTGCCTGAGATACGAAGTATCTAATTTTAGATCCCCTGACTTAAGTGTTGGGGAGGAATTCCACTGGTTTATGGAAAAGGAAAAGCTGGTGTCAAATAAAACTCAGGCAAATACACAACCACAGCAGCTCTCACATTTGGGTCACACACTCTCTAAGGGAGCATGAGGAACCTCACTGAGTACCAAAGCAGTACAAAACACCTCAATTATTGCTACAGAATTAGTAGGAAGGACCTCAAAGCAACAACTTCCGTGCTGGGGCCACAAGGGAGGCATAATAAGGAAAAGTATTGAAGCAAAGGATGTCCTTTTAAGATTACAGCATACCTGGCAGAAGTTTTGGCACAGTATCTCTCTCTGTGAGCTCTTGCTTTTAAGTCAGTACCTCCCAGACTCAGCCTTCACTGAAATTGTTTGCCAGGCTGTGCTGGGCCAGGACAGAGAGACCGGCAGCTGCAGCACTGCAGGGCAGGGCTGGATTCCTGCCTGGCAGCCTGGGCAAGCCAGGGAGACTCCCCATAGCTCTGCCAAGTATGAATACAGAGCTCTCATCAACTGCAGGAAGGCCCAGCATGGCCATATCCCCAATGGAACGGGGACTCCAAGGAGGAAAGCTGTGTTTAGCCAGCAGAAAGCACGCACTGAACATCCTGCACTTCCCGAATATAAGAGTTTACTGCCTTGTGTGTCAGGGACACCACAGAGTGGTGGGACATGTACAAGGGAAGATGATTGGGACAGCTATTCACCCAGGCCCAACACCAGGATTAGCCACAGGGCTACCAGCCCCAGCTGCACCGAGCGCCTGCCGGGGAGGGTGGGAGAAACAAAAAGGAGCCTGAATTGAAGGGGCAGCCAGGCTTCACAAAACCCAACACTGGGAATCTCAACTCCTGTTTATCCAGAGCCTGGGAGGATGCAGATGAGCCCAAATGGTGCTGTTTTCCCCTGGTGGGACGATATGAGCCACAGCAGAGCTGGTTCCTCAGCCCGGCGTTACCACCATGTGACCCCGTTTCCCCAGCACACAGGAAAGAAGGAAACATTCACATTTTCATTAATGCAAAGCTTGGTCTGGTCTGCACCAGCTTGGCTCTGCCAAAGTTAAATTAAGCATTCAGATTTTATCCTGCACGTCCTGACAGAACCCGATCACAACGTATCCACACTGAGGTTCAGCTCATCTGGGCCGACCGGTTTCAGTCCCAACTTATCCATCCCATCTCCTGATACGGGTCCTGCCCAGAGCTCTTCCCCTTGGGAGCAGCACACACCACCACAGCCACCCACTGAGTGTTGCTTCTTCAGGACAAAACCCACGAGGGATGGGAATTCCAGGAGAAGACACCCTTGGGGCCTCAGGGATGAGCCCCCACCCCGGGAAGAGGCAGGCAGGGAGCAGAGACCGACCATGGAGAGAGGAAAAAGGATGGATCGGCAAATGGTTTGGAGAGGAAAAGCCAGAATTACCAAGTCAGGCTGAGGCAGTGGTGATGGAAAGCTGACACCCATGAGCTCTGAACATGGTCTCCAAATAAAATGAAGGCTTTGCCTGCTCTTCCAGTGAAGGCAGAGGGGAGCAAGGCATTGAATCACCACATCTGAGGCATCAGGAGCAAAATTCGGAGAGTTTGAAATGTGCAGCAGTTTTTCCTCTGCATCCCAAAGCTGTGAGAGAAGCAGTGCAAGCAACCACAGGGATAGGGACAGGAATTTTTACATTAAAATCTGCGGACCAGGATCCTGCCTGGAACTGGAGAACAAGGGATCCCAGCAGTGACATAGCCATCTGGCCATTTTCCAGGGGAGGAAAGGGCAGGATACAGCTTCCCAGGAAACTACTAGTGGAGCTGAAGATGACAAAAAACTGGCACAGAAATTATGATCTGCATAAGGAAACTTTGCACAGAGGTTGTGCTGAAAGGAGAATTATATGGCTCAAGGGACCAGGTTTTTAATGTTTTTAATGACGACACGTAAAAATGAAATGTGCCAGTGACTTGTGCTGATGACACAAAGCTGGAAAGAGTCACAGCACAGACCTTTTGTCTCATATTGATCCCAGGGGACCACAAGCGGTGATAGAAGTCACAAGAAAAGCAAATGTAGCCAAAATATGCACCAAGCAAGACTTGCCCAGCAGGAAACAGGAGCGAATGATGCTGCAGAAGACGTTGACCTCATCTGAAATAACATGTGCAACCCTCATCACCCATGGCCAAGGTTAATACAGGCCAGACTACCTTCAGGAGAAGTAGAGATTTTCAGTCCAAGAGGAGTCGGGAACAACAAAGCTCTTGTCAAATGGGACACAAGCAGAGAAGCAGCTTTGTCAAGCCCAGTGGATCCAGCTGGCTTGTTCAGGAGGTGAACATTGCCCTGGATTCTATGAGCTGACCAGTTCGGTGACATCCATGGATCACAGCTGCACCCAGGGAGAGAGCTCATCCCTCCAAAACTCAAGCTGTTCCTGAGTAGTATGAAAAAAGCAATGAGTTGATGCTGCTGGACTAATCCTCCCCAGTCTGGCAGCGCAGTAGTTGGTTCAAGTTCTCCTCTGGCTTTGCAATCTGTGCTCAATAACAGGGAAATGTTGCTGGCACACAGAAGCTGCCTGTGATTAGTGCACAGCCAGCACTGCCAGGTGACCAGCTGAGGGGCTTGTACCTGTGAGTTCCCAACATCTTGCAGGTTCTGCCAAAAACAGCTTCAGTTTTATTCTGCTTCTGAAAATGACTCGAAAGGTATTGCCAGAGAAGCAGCAAGGAGAGATGTTCCAAATCCTAGGAGGGAATTTTCCAGCACCAGGCTCTCACTTTCTTTTAGCGCCTCAATATTTGAAAAGTGTAAGCAACTAATTACAACACAAACCGAGGACAACTGTTCCAGGATCATCTGATAATGCAGTAACTCAAAAAAGGCACCCTGTAAAGGTGCGTCCCACAGGAGAGGTAGAAAATGGAGATTTTAGGCTCATCATCCAGGACTTTGATCTGGACCTGCCTGGTTTGGAGGAGTGACATCCCTCTTGGGTGCAGGATGCAAAGCAGCATGTGGGTGCATGTACATGTGAAGGGGTGAGGGTGGGGAAGCCACTGTTTCTCTGTTTTCTTAGTCTACTTGGAAAATTATGTTTTCAGCAGGAAAAATCAAGTTTTCAGCTGAAAACACTGAGTGAGTTTAAGTCAAATCCGTAGTTGCAGTGATTGCTCAGCACCTCAGATCCCGCCATGTATCTGCCTCTGACAACACAGTGTCACTTGACTGAGGCCCTCTGCAGCTTATAATCAGCTCCAGAGCTTCTCAGCTGTCCCAAACTCCCAAACCACTTCTCAGTGAATAAACCATTCACCAGAAAAGGAAAACTGATTGCCCAGTTACTGGAATGTCACCCAGTAGAGCAATTCATCAGAGGGAGCGCTACAGGTGCTGCCTGGCTGAAGCACAAACAGAGTGTTGATGGAAACCAGCTCTGGTTCAATGCCTCTTTTTTTGGAAAAGAAGGTCACCAATCAAACATTCTGCCTTAATATTTATAAGAATATTTTATATTATAAGAATTTTATATTACAAGCATATTTTCTTACCTGCAGCAGTTACGGCCAGGTATAGTCACATTAACAAAATGTTATGATTTAAAGTGGATTTTTTTTAGGCATTCTGAAGTACGCATCTAAAATGCAAACTTCTCATAAAACAACAGCTCTGCCTCCTCCAAATGCCGGGCTGGTGAAATATCAGCCACACCATCAAACAAAGACACAGTAAATCTACGAAGCACTTGATATTTTCAGCAGCAGTAAGTGCCATTCCATCATTTGGTACATGGCCCAGAATAGCCCTGAAAGAAAATAACCAGTTTCCTCTTCACATTTAAAGAGTAGTAGATGATTTTTAGTAGCTGAGAAAGCCACTGGTATTTTCTGTGGCATCATTCCCAGGCCAAATGAAAACAAACCTTGCAGTAGATGCTCACAAAGTGTATTTGCAGACACACTGACCACAGTCACCTTGCCCAAGTGATTTATTCAACCCATTTGAGCTCTCAACAGCTCCTGAATTCACCTGAATAGCATCTGTCCCACAAACAAAGCTGCAGGAATGCCGAGATTTTCCCGGTAACTTCCCAGCACTGTTTTTGTCCGTGTGCACACAGCCCCCACTATGTCACTGGCTGAAAGTAATTTTTAGTCAAACAGGTGTTAAAAATAGCACCAGGGAGCCTGAATTTCAGTCCCCTTGAGAGACACATTTCCTCCCTCCCAAGCCAAAGCAACCAGGAGATGTGACTCTCCTGTGCCTTCCACTCACTTCACCAGCAGCCACGTCTCCACACTGATCCTACAGACCCAGGCCAGGAGCAGTAATTTCATTTTTGTAGCAAGTGGATGTACCTCAGAGACAAGGAAGACATTGCTGCAATTTTCAAGGGAAGCTCTTTAAAGAGAGCAGCAAAGGACACCTTTACAACTGAGCTGAACAAGGACTGTGATTCTGCCCTGCTGCACCTCTTTGCACCTCTTTTCAGAACACAGTAAGTAACCTTTGTGCCAGTTCAGAGAGTTTTACCATTGAAGTTTTCAGATCTCTAGTACAGAGTCTGCCCTACAGGTGCTCTGCAGACCTCTGGATGTTTTGCCATCAGAGACAGTCTTGCCATCTTAAAAACATCACCTTATCTCACATCACTGATGGGCTGCACAGCCCTTCAAGTCACCCATGAGTGAAATCAAAATATTTCAAATGCAAATACCTCCTTCACTTGTTTTCTTGGGGGTTTTTTTCCATCACTTTTCAGAGTTGGCATGCCTATGTTAAAGGGTTGACATACCTACATGAAAGAGTTGACACACCTACACGAAAAGAGGAGGAGGAGGTAAAAAACCCCAATGATTCGCACTTTATAATTTACAGTTTTCAATCAACTTCTACAAAATCATTCTCAACAAGTTATCTCCTTACTGAAGGAGGAAAGACAGCTCTGTGCAGTGCAGGATCTAAGCAGAGCCTCAAAATTAAGGCCAGATCTACATTGCAAATATCTCCCAGCACAGCTATAGCCACCAGTTTGATGGAACATGACCTCTGACCATGCATGGAGAGGCCACAGCAACAGTTACAGGAGCAAAACTGCAGCATGACTTATAGTAACACTTATTTTTTTTTTTATTACCATAGAAAATAAAGCTTAAAATAAGCTCTTCCAGCAGAAGCACTGCGGAAACACAAACAGTCCTGGTTTCTGTGATCTTGCAGCCGAGGACTTCCCTCTGTGAGGCTGCACCAAGAGTGGGCAGAAGCCTCACGTCTGTGAGGGGAAGAAAAGGTGTCTCCCTCCCTGCACAGTGCTGACACCATCCTTTTCTTCAAAAGGAACCTGTCAAGCGTTTGCATATCGGGCTCGCTCGGAACAAGCTGCCACATGAGTGATCCCGCCTGCAGAAATAACAGCTCCCCTGAACACCTTGCCCAAAAGCCACAGTGAAATCAGTGGAAAATTAATTCCACGGGCTTTGGATCAGGAGGAAGTAATGAGGTTTGAAGAGTTCCACACGGAACCCAAAAAGCTTAGCCCGGCGTTCCTGAACCACAGTGGGAAATCCTTCCTTGCCTCACCCACAAAGCTTTCGCACACCAAAAAGGAAAAGGCCACAAGGAGCAGAGAACAGAAGGAAAAAAATGTCAGAGAAAAAAAGAGATGTTATTTCTATAGCTTTTCTACAAACCATTTCCTCAGCAGGCATTTCCAGCAGCTTCTCTTTGGCCCATGGCCCCCTCACCAGCCAGGCTGAGCCTCAGGCACAGGATCCATGAGCCCCATTCTCAGGGCTGTCCCACCTGGGTTTGGCTGCAGAGAAGGCTCTTTCTCCTCCTCCTTCCCTTCTCCCTGCTGTGGCCCAGGGGACCTGGCAGCTTCAGTAAGGAAAAGGAGGAGGAAGCAAAGGCAGTTTCCTGCTGCTGTCTCCCAGCACCACCCCAGCTCCATCCCACAAGGCAGCAAATCTCCCCTTCCCCATTTGAAACAAAAAAAAAGTGTCCTTCAAAGGAAACTCACAATAAGTTTTGAAAACACCCTTTCTAACAACTTACCTATAATTTTTTGAAACACCTGAAACACCCAGCAGCTACATCCAGGCAAAGTACCCAAAAAAAGCAACCAAACAGTTCCTCTGCAAAAAGTGTTCATTGCTCCAAACTTCAGAGAGCCAAAGGAAGGCAGCACAGGCTGGAGAAAAACCATCCCTCCTGGTGCCATTTGTAAGGCTGTAATTAGCTACCAGTATTTCTGTAACCTTATATAGTGTAGCAAACAGAAAGTCCATTAACTGGGACATTTTTGTGGGATTTCTGTCGGTTTGATTGTTCTGGAGGCTGATATTTATAAAAGATACAAAAACTTGACAGGCTTCCTTTGTTCTCAGTGTTTCACACAGAATCACTAACTTTCAGGGTTCAATGCAGGTTTAATTATTAGATTAATAATTATGTAAACAGGCAGTAAATCCCTTTTAAAGACAATAAAAACATTTGCAGAGCTAAACCAAGCTAAACACAAGAGCGACGCTCCTCCAAGCATCACCCGAAATCCCACTGCACCAATTAATATTGGGATATTGTTTAGCCTGACCACTTACCAGCAGTTCATGAGGGAGGAGTAATTTAAACCAGCTGTGTCTGCAACGGCTTTGAAATGAAACAAATAAACTACAACAGTGATGGCTGGAAACACGCTCTGAGACCAGTTACTACCACCTCCATTCACCATGAGCTCTGCCTTACCCTGAGGATCCTGAGTGATCTCACTGGGCAGCAGGACAGGGGGAAGAAGGTGGCTCTAGGCACAGACTTCATTCCCTAGGTTGGGGTGGTGGAGAGGGGAAAGGACCCTGTGCACCCCCAGCCTGGCCATTTAGGGGTCAACAAGCACCGAGGTGAGAGGTGGGCACAGGGATGTGGAGACCAGAGGTGGAGGAGAAGAGGCCCCTTGACCACCTCACCCCTCTCCATCTCCAAGCAGAGGGCTGTGAACACAAGGAGCCAGGCACCGAGCTTTGGCATGTCCTACCTACGCCCAGCTGTGGGAAAGGAGGGAGGCACTCCATTATCACTTCTAGCACAGGTTTTAACATGCCTGAACGTATTCTCTGCCTCTTAAAAAAAAAAAAAAAAGCCCAAACAACCCATGAAAAGGAATGTATAATCACTTTTGCGGGGCTCCTCTCTGCTCCAGCTTGCAGGCTCTGCCCCACCAAGTACTTTTCCCAGCGCAACGTGGCTTGCGAAACATTTTACACAATGGGCACCTCCAACTTTCCAAGGGAAACAACTTCCCCGGCCCCACCAGCAGAACAGGCCTTTGCCGAGGGCTCCCGTTCCAAGTAGGAAACATGCCCCAGTGGAATCTGGACATGGAGGTGGAATTAAAAGAAACAACTGTTTGTTTACACAGGAGATGCAGCAAACCCTGGTCAAAGGGGCATCCCAGGCTGCTGGGTGGTGGAAGCACACACACAACATGCTGTGACCATCTTTAGAACCTACTGAAACGCCTCAATAACCCACCTAGATGGCTGTGCCCAACACTACAGCACGGAGGTGGGGAAAAGCCTTCCCAGGAATGGTTGAGTTGTGGGCAGGCAGGAAAGCTGTGCCAACGCTCTGCCGGCTGAAACAACCCCGTCTCTCAGAGCCATTCACAAAAGCTGGTGCTTAATTTGAGGCACAAAACATTAAGGGGAAAAAAACAAACCGTGAGGCAGATAAGGGGATCTGGAATATCAGAATCATAGAATCCTGGAAGTGAGCTGGAAGGGACCTTAAAGCTCATCCCTGCCTATGGCAGGGACACCTTTCACTAGTCCAGGCTCCTCCAAGCCTCGTCCAACCTGGCCTTGGACATTTCCAGGGATGGGGCAGCCACAGGGAGGGGAAAGGGATTGCACATAATCTTCCTAATGAGCAAAAGCACTGGGAAAGCTCTGGGAAGGTTTAGTGCAAGGGTGTGTCCTGCTCACAGGGGCTCAGCAGGGGTAATAACCTGCTCTTCTCACAAAGACACACGCAAGTACACAATTTTGGGGCACAGGGCCCACTTTGTGAGTTTATGCTCAATAGTTCCACTTCAATATTCCTCCTTAAGGCCTGACTTCCAACTGTGTTCTGAAAAGGAAACGAGTCCTAGACTTGTTTGAACAAGTGGGCAACACCTGCTCCAGCACTTTTGGTTTTACTGTATTGTCTGGTGCTGGGGGTTTGTTCTTTAAAGCCCAACATAACAGGCTTAGGGGGGAAAAAAAAAAAAAGGCCTATAACCAGTTTCAGGAATAAAAGAGAAAAAGGACTGCATTCATTCACTCCTTTGTTTTCAGGAAACTCACCCCGACATTTCTTTGTCAATACATCATGAAAAATGCAGAAAATGCAAACACAGGCGGGATGGTGCTTCAAAGGGAGAAGGTTCAGCCCTGCTTTGGCTCCCAGCTTCTCCTGACCCAACCTACATTCTGGGATATTCCTGTATCAGAGAGCCCGCTTTACTGGAACTTTTATCAAGTAGGGAACAACACAGCAGTATCCCGCTTGCCAAGTGTAATTTGTTTATGCAAGATTTCCAGAATCCATCTTTTCCTCCACAGAAATCTGCTGAAAAACTCACAAGGAAGACACTGAAATGCCATAATGTGAGACCCGAGCAGAGCCCAACGCTGCTGGAATGGAAATTGGCTCCCACCAGACTCCAGGGACGTTTTCGTCCGAGCACTCACGTGACTGAAGTTCCGTCATTACTTCCGACATCACCCTGACAAGCAACTTTATTAAACGACCCAAGATTTAAAAATTATGCAGAATTTCAGGCAGAATTAGCCCATAATTCAAGTGAGCAACTTGGAGCGTGGATCAATGCAGGGCAAGGGTTGTTAGCACACCTATCAGCAACGGAGCCATCCCTGGGCTCATGTTTTTTTCCAGGGAACATTCAGATGAAGATTAATGGAGACAGGAGGACAGCTCCCAGTCTAACCTGCCAACCAGGGACTTCAGACTAAACTGAATTATGAACTGGCAATCTCACAAGAACACTACCTGGACATTTCCCTTTAGCATATGCCACTTAAACACAATCCATCCACATGAAACAGAAGAGTCTTTTATCTGCCATAGGTGATTTTTCCCAATTAATTCATTAAGGGAGCTTGAGGGGAATATTCAGAATGCCACACGGTGTGAGCAGATAAATAATGTGTCCCACTGTAGATGTTTTCCAACTTAGCCTGTATTTATCTCAAGCATTAAACAACAACACTTGAGCAACGGTGAACACGGTTCTTAACAGCAATATAAATTCAAGAAACCCAAAATGCTGTTAATTTTGTTGATTCTTTTGCTGTGCAAAGTGTAACAGGCCCGTAAATTCCTACAGAGAGGATCTAATTCTCCTACAGAGAGGATCTAATTCATTTTTAGGGATGTACTCACCAGAAGATGATGCACAAGAGTACACAGGTCAGTGCAATAGAATGGGTTGGAATTTGCATACAGAGAAGAATAAAACAGAATGAATCCCATTTACTATCATAACAGCTAACCATAAATTCTAATTTAGCTGATGTGATACCAAACATTGACATCCTGGACTAGAATTGACCACAAAGTTGTGATTGATGTCACGCAAACTAACTTGATCCTTCAGCAGCAGCTTAAAGACATTAATATGTTGTTAGTTAGACCAGCCTTCAAATGTTAAAATTCTACCAACATTTTCCCAATCCATTTAGGTGAAGAAACACGGACACAACAGCCATCCAGCTTTTTCAAGGTTACACTGCCTTTCATAAAAGAAACCAGAAGCAATTCCACATGCCAAGTCAGTAAATAAAACTAGATTTAGAAGAGTATTAATTCCATTTTTAATCAAGGAAAATAGAAGAAATAATTAAAAACTAATAATCATTATAAAAGCCCAGCTGAAATATTTGTTGGGTTTAAATTAAAATGGTCTTGCAATGGACTAACAAAGAGTTGTATTTCAAGTATTTTTAACACTTTCGTACTAAAAACAGCACAGTGCAACGTGCACGCTCCTCCCTGATGACAGCCCACAGAACGTGGCTGTCTGTGAGAAGCTGGAAGAACAAATGGTCATTCAGTCCAAAACCCCACTCAATTTTTATAAGAAACCACAACAACCCAGCCCAGGCATGTGGTTTGTATCCCTCACGCTCTCAGGGATCAAGCTCTTCATATACATTTACTCGTAATCCTTTGAGCACTATTACAGAGTCACAATGGAAATCAAATAACAGCTTGCAAGTGTAGCTATTGAGATAATCACACTCAGCCAGGGAAAAAAACAGCAAGCCCCAGCCCTCAAATCCCCGATTCCCAGTGAAACAGCCAATGCCAACAGGTAGCATTTCAGATCCCACTCTGCACTGCTGAATAAATTCCATGTTATACAATGCTGTCCCATGGGGAAGAGCCATTTTCTGTTATTAGTCTGATGGAATAACCTGCAGCACTTACATGGGGCGTGTTCGTGCTCCCGTTGTTCAATGAGATTTTCGGAGAACGCTCGGCTCGGATGTGGGGGGGGATGTTTTTCAAAGAAGGGCATGTGTATTTAATGCTGAGGACCCTTTTTTTTTCCCCCTGAGTTTCTGAATTCTAGAGGATTCTGTTCAACTGCAAGCCAAGAATTTCAGCAGGCAGTACCCCGGCTGTCTGACAGCTTTATTAGTTTATTCAGTTGTGAAGCTTAAGCAAAAGCTGTATCTCACAGAGAAGGTACTAGATTAGGGCTCCACTCTCCAACTTAATTTCACGGATTCACAGGCAAGTATCTGAAATCTCCCCTCATCTCAAATCTCCTTTTACAGACAGAGAAATTCCTTTCATTTATCACTGAAATAGAGCCAGAATAAACTACAGAATCACAGAACAGCCTGGGTTGGAAGGGGCCTTAAAGATCATCCATTTTTTCAGGTGAGGTGCTCAAGCAGGGAACACGGTGGTGACAAATATCTCCTTAGACAGCAGGGACTGAGCTCAACAAGGCATAATTTCATCAGAGCATCACAAACCACAGCGTCACTTTGCTTCACAGAAAAGGCCTCTCTGAAAATGAAGTGAAAGGAATCATATGCACCTCCTTAAGAGACAGCCAGAATTCAGCTGATACACAGACTTGTGAGGCCCACTCAATTACTTGGAGATAATATTGCAATAAATTGTAGGTCAGGCATGGTGGAATATGAATCCCTGGCCCCCGGCGCTCATCTCCTACGTTTAAAAAAAGAGAGGTTGGACAAAGATAATCTTCTTATTGCTCTGCTGATTTTACTAGCAGAGACTCCAAACATGAAATTTGGTCCAGTTTGAGCAATAAGAAATTATTTTCACTTCCCAGCCTCCCAAATCTCTGTCTCTAAGGAGCTCTCTGAGCTCCAGGAGAGGTGGGCTGGGTCCAGCCCTGAGCACCCACCAGCCCTCCTGGCTTTTGAAAGCTCTTTGAGTGGGGAGCTGAGAAAGAGGTTGGAGAGGCCTCCACACAAATATATTAATTTCTGAGACCTCTGCAGAATTCTGTTAAAAAGCCTCACCAACGTGGTGCTGTCTGGTGCAAGTGGGGTTGTGAAAAGCAGGAGCTGCCAGGAAGGTGTGAAGTTGCTGTCTCTCCCTTCTGTGCCCAACTCTGAGTAACACAGAGCCATGACTAACATCTCAGGGCAGATTGCAGCGAGGCAAGACATTTTATTGCCATTTAGGCAATGAATCAGTAGCTCTGGGAAGAATAAAAACCTCTACAAGTTGCTATCTTCACATATCCAAATACGGATTTTTTTTTTAAAGAGAGTTTGATAAAAGGATAATTTTATATACCTGCTGAAAGTGTCCTAATCCTTAATTCCTTCTCATCAGTATTACACACTGCTAAAATCCTGAATCACAGAGCCAAAGAATATCCTGAGGTGGAAGGAACCCACAAGGATCATCCAGTCCAGCTCCTGGCCCTGCACAGGACACTCCAACAATCCCACCATGTGCCTGAGGACAACCTGTCCTCTCTTGGATTTGTTCTCTCCATGAATAATCCAGGACCTAAGCAGGTTACAGAAAAGTCAGTGGAAGCAACAGGTAGGCAGAGGTTTCAAAAGTCTGACACTGTTCCCTTAAGTGACTCATTTTGGGGTTCAATGAGCAAAAAGTGCATTAAAATTTCACGGGATTCCTGTACAGAAATAGCTCTCCACAGCTGGCTGGCTTCAAGTGAGATGCACACTCTGATGAGCAGGTTCAAGATTGCTCTGAAAAAGCTGAGTATCTGCTGCTCATCTGCAATCCTGTGTAAGTGCCAGGTGAGCTGTGCTGCTCCTAAACCTGCTCTGCCATCTCAGGCAACACAGGTTGGGCAGCCACCTCAAACACAACCTGAAACCTTCTGGGATAAGCACAGCACAGCTGAAGCAGGCTCTGGTGACAAGCAGGATGTAGCCCCTCACCCCCAGGAAACCCTGGAGCTCAGACTAGGATCAACAGTGACTGTATTTACAGGGGGTGGCAGGTCTATGTCAGCTGGACCCCAAATTAACTCCAAAAGTAATTCCTAAGACTTCTTGTTCCTCTTGCAGACAACAGCTCTAGGCTAAAACAACCTCAGGTAAAATGCACTGTAAACGTGCAAACTTTGGGGGAAGGTTCAGACTGGAGGTAGGAGGAATTTCTTCACTAAAAGAATTGTCAGGCATTGGAAGGAGCTGCCCAAGGAGGTGGTGGAGTCCCCATCCCTGGAGGTGCCCAAGCAATGGCTGGACGTGGCACTTAGTGCTCAGGGCTGGGTGATAAGGTGGGGATCAGTCACGGGTTGGACTTGATGGTCTTAGAAGTCTTTTCCAACCTCAGTGATTCTGTGAAACCCCGTGATCCTGACCACAGCTTCAGGTACACCTTCCTTCCAATGCCTCTATTTCCAAAGAATCCAGTCGCCTTCTCTCAAAGATGCAGTTCCAGCAGCCCAAGCCCTGCAGACAGCTTTCCTCTCAAAGCCATGCTCCCAAAGAAGCCTTGATTTCTCTCCTTCTGCTTGCCCAGAAGCACAGACCAAAAGCTGACTGTGGTAGGCACCACGGTTTTCTCATGCTCCTGGACAGCCGCGTCCTGCTTATTCCCTGCATTGCTTCATGTTCTTTGGAAATACAGGCTCCAGCTGTTGGAGCACCTATGTGATGTGCAATTTTGCCCTTCTCTTGCCTCAACCTCCTGCTACAAAAAGGCTGGAGGCCACAATTCAGCAGAGAGGCAGAGCTGGGGTGAACAGACAGCCCATCAAGGAGAGACAGGGGCTCCCAGGGACACGGCCAGTGAGTCCTCAGTCTTTGTGGAGCTCTGGACATTATATTAATTTACCAGCTCCAGGTGGCTCAAAACAACTGACTGGATTTGCTGCCTCCTCCTCTTAATTTCCCCTTAAAAATCTCTCCATAAATTCCAAACTTGAAGGTACACTCAGGTAACCACGTCAAGCATAAAGACCTGTTTGAAACAGTAAACAGGAGCTGAAATGTCATGCATTGATTCAGATGCCTCCAGGAATGACAGCTCAAAGGAACATATCACACAGTATGACTTTTCAAATTTTTAAAAGCCAGGCTGGTAAATTACAGTGATTTATCACTCCATAACAAAGTACACATACACAAAAGTGCTTCCCAGAAAAAGACTGCCAAGCAATCACCCAGATGTTACTAAAGCATTAAGATTAATTTGAAAAAAAAAATAAATAAATAAATTAATAAAATCAGTGAGGAAGTGACTCTCACAGACTTTTTTTTTTGTCATAAATTTTATCCTGCAACTTTCAACTCAATAGACTTCTGGATTCTGCCTCGAGTCTTACACCCAGGCTGTGTGTGTTTCTGGTGCCTGCTACTGCTCATCTCACATCTCTTATAGCAGTGCCATAAGAGTCAACAAAAATGCAACTTTCCTTCCACTTAATGGAAAAAAAACACCCACATTTTTATTGTTGCAGAAGTGCAAAGATTAAAAAAAAAAAAAGGGTTCCTTTGTTACTGCTAAAAAAAGCACATGAGTCACTTTTCACCAAAACAACCTTTGGCACATATTACACATCACTTACAGCCAAAAGTCATCGGATGCCTGACAAAAGTTCTCAGTCACCACTTGAATTCAGTGCATAAACCTGCAGCGATCACTTAACAATCACACACCCCACCTGGAAACCTGGAGCAGAAAATGCTTCAATTCCTGCAGCACTTGGTGAGCAGGTTCCTCCCTGTGGAGTCAGCTGGGCCTCACCAGAGGGATCCCCCCACCAGGAGAGGTGGGAAATGACTGGCAAAGGGAAGTGAGTGGCCTCCCCACGGCTGAGGAGCAGCGGGCAAAGCCAGAAGGCTCAGGCACAACCTCTGCTTTGGGTCTTCAGGTTTTCCCAGTGTTCACACAGAACCAAGGCACGGGCTGCCCAGGGTGGAGTCCCCATCCCTGGAGGTGTCCAAGGAAGGACTGGATGTGGCACTCGGTGCTCTGGGCTGGGGGACGAGGTGGGCATCGGGCACAGGGTGGACTCGATGGTCTCAGAGGTCTTTTCCAACCTGAATGATCCTGTGATTCTGTGAAGTAGCTGCACCCAGCAGCTTCCCAGCTCCCTTCCCAGCAGTGGCCTTGCGCAATGGGGAGTCTTTTGTCTCTATTTCAATGTCTGAGGGCCTGGGGCACACTCCGAGTACACCTTCCCCACCCAGGTTAATGCAAATGAATAACAAAGCAATTCCCAGCTGGGAAGCAGACAGCAGAAGGTTCTCTGTCTTCCCTCAGAGCTGAGTCTTAGAGGGACTTGACTGCAGGACCACAGGGGGATGTTTGCTCACCTAGGAAAGTCACAGCACTGGGTTTTCTGAGTGCTACAGCACTTTTCAATAGGGGTTGCAAAGCCCCCCCCCTCACCAAAAGCCCAGCTTCTGTGAGGGTATTTCAGGAGCCACAAGGCAATGTAAGGTATGGAGGGAAATCCTGACAGGAGGGCCTCTGAGCATCTTCCAAAAATGGTGGAGGCAGGTATCAATGCAAAATCTACATACTTCCCTTTTCATTCCCACTTCTGCTACCTCAAAGACTTCAAAAACTGCTTTCTGGCTTTGGACAAAGTGATACAGAAAAGGTTTAGCAACTCTCTCGGCCCCTCCAGCTGCAGCTCTGACTTGCTGTGCCCTACACTGCCTACCTACAGAGCCTGATCCTTTGACAACACTCCTGCTTGCAGACACTCACACCATTACAGCAGCACCTACGTGAGCAAGGTTTGTGGTCAGCCCCAAATCAGCTTCCAGAGGTGCTGCTCACTGCCTGTAACTCAGGTGCACCTTTGGCAACGCAAGGTAACTCAATTTATCCTGTGCCAGTCCCAGTGAAGTGGCACCACAGCAGGCACATGATGCCTGGCCACTTATTAAACCCCGTTAGCATCACTGTGAGTCTGAGCTCTTAATTACCTCATAATGTAGAATCATTAAGGTTGGAAAAGACCCCTAAGACTATCTAGTCCAACCATGGGGCATGTAGACCAGCTCTAGACAATACTAGAACATGCCAGAGTTGAACAACTCTCCAGCCTCCAGCCCCAGAGGCTGAGAGGAGGGTGGGAACTGCTGTGGGCACTGACAGCAGCAAGGCCACAGAGCCTCCTGAGGCAAACCAGGCACAGAGCCCCTTCCCAGGACCAAACTACACGGGACACCTCATCCTAGAGGTGCCCACATGCACATCCTGCCTAATGGGCACCCCCCTACCCTGCTGGGATCATTTATTGGCTTGGCTTTACCAGGGCACTTTAAGCAACCTGAGAACATCACATCCCAACTCTCATGGAAAGCCTAATTGGAAGTCTCAAAAAGCAATTACACTAAAAGCACTGTGCAGTGAATCAACAACTACCTGTCTGCCCACAGCACCGGCCCACGGGGCTGTGAGAGAAGCTTTACACGTGGGAACAGCACAACAGCTTCCCCCTGGAAGGAAGAGGGGCTTGGTAGTTCTCACACACACTCTCCCCCTTCCTCAAGTCCTCTGACACCACCCCACCGAGAACACAAACAGTGAGTCTGCTGAGCCAGGGGAAAGGACGTTCGTGTTTGTTTCCAGTTCACTTAGAATCTGAGATGTCATAACCAATAAAAACTACAGTCTGGTTCTAGAAACCCCTGAATCTTACGTGACCTGTGCCTTGTGAGGCACAATAAAAACATCAATATCTGCGTGGTAACTTCCCGTTTCATCCCCTGCTTCTGCACTGCTTGCGGCACAGCTGGGCTAATCCCATTCCCACTGCTCTGCATCCTGACCTCCTTAAACAACACCATGTGAGGATGTTAAAACACTCTAATCTATAAATAATGTATTCCCCTCATCCAGCAATGGATTACTGGGCCATAAAACTCACTGGCATGCACCGCACAGTCGCCAGTTTAACGAAATAATACCAAGAAAGACACATCAGGAGAGAGTCATCCTCTGTCTTGATGAATTCTTGTAAAGATTCGATGCCACCGTTATTTTTACACTTGATTTTTCTTTATAATTAATTATTTAAAAGCCAGTATTTCATTCTAGAGACCTTTTTTCTGCCCCCCACCAAAGATCCTTTGTTTTTTTGAGCTCACAACATGGCAGAAGACCAGCACTGGGTAATTAATCAGAGTCAAAGTGAAGGGGAAGCAATAAGGTCTCCCTGCTGCCATTCACCACAGGGCCATGCTCTAGACCCAAGCCAACCTGTCGTCCCAAGCTTGGAGCTCTCATTTCTGCCCCCTCAGCCTCCCACCCCAGTTGCTGGCAGGAGGATACCCAGGCATTCCCTGGCCCCTGTGCTGGGCCAGTCCAGGTCACTGATCCTGCAAGAAAATTAGCTGTATTTTCCTCAGGGTTCATTTTCAAACAACCATTACCTACAACTCAAGCCATAGTGTGTAACTTCATTTAAAGATAAATGAGTCTGCTCCAAACACTGATGTCTAATAGACTCACTGCCACTGCTGTGATGGTGTAAAATCAATGCCTCTCCTCGACACCAATCCCAGTAGGAATCCTACCACTAATTTCCCTGAGCAAAAGCATAAAGCTCAAGCAAACGCTTAAATGATGCAAATTTGCGGTTTGGCAGAGTTTTTCCCAACAGGCATTCTGGAAAAAGAAAGTGTTTCTGCCTCAAAACAGGTTGGAACCCTCCTAAAACCAGGCACGCACCCTTTAAAGAGCAAGTTCCCCAGGAAGTGTAACCAGGCCTGCCACACTTGATCCCTCGGCTCCATTTGCCCTGTTTAGCAGAGCAATTTTCCACACCTTTTTCCTAAAGCACAGCTCACTTTTAACTCTGAAAGGAGGGGGAAAAACAAGCAACCCACCAACACCCACCAAACCTGCTCCCTTCGTTGCACAGCACTGATCACGTATGGAAATTTAAATCCCTCCTGCAATATTAAAACGCTTGTCAAAGGGATTAACAGCAACCTTGGCAATGGGGTTCTGGGATATTAAACAAAACTGTTAAAGCACCAGTACTTCCAACAGCTACAGGCTGACTTAATTCCCCCAAAAAAGGTGCACATTATCCTTCGCCTCTGCCCCGGAGGATTACTCATGTCTGATGGGTTGCAGTGTGTCGCTGAGTCAGGGCTGAACCCTGCCCATCAGAAAGCAAGCCCCTGTCCCTGAGGAAGCAGGAGCCGTATCTGACATTCCCACAGCAGCCCTAGAGACAGCAGGTCGGGTTGGAGAGCCAGGAGAGGATGGTGTGGATCCCCCCCGACGGCAGCACGCTCCCCACTTGGTGATTAGTCCTAATGCTTAGTCACAGTAATTGCAGGGCCAGGGCTCTGTGCTCACATTTCCTGTCACCAACCCAAGAATTAGGCAATTTAGATTTCAAGATAGCAACCAGTATATAAAATAACTTGATAAGTGATCGCAAGGAGTAACAAGGAGAAAAATGAGCAACTGGATCCAGAGGAGGTTCCCCCAGTCCCTGCTCTGCAGCATTACTGGATCTTCAACAAGCGTGGAACCCCCCCAACCCAGCCTTCCCACCCTCAGCACTGCCCATCACTGCCTTCCAGCTCTCCCCACCTCACACAGACACCCAACAGAGCGTTCAATTCAAGTTGAAACCTTCCACGGGGCTCATTTTCAACAATTAAAGAGCATGGCAACCTGTAATTACTGAAAATAAAGCCAGACAGCTGGAGAGGGGAACATCTTTAGCAGGTAATACGATACTACATTTTCTCTCCAAGGGAATTCAGCTGTTGAGTCCCCAGCTCCCACTCAGTCAGTTCAAGCCCTGGGTGTCTGCAGTGAACCCGGGTGCTCCCTGGGAGCAGTGCAAACCCTGGAAAAGCAAACAACACTTGACAGCCCAACCCAGAGAACGGAACACCTCTGTCCACACTGAGGAAAGACAGGAGTTAGGAGAGGAAAGCCTTACGGGGCTTTCTGGGCACACGGTGCCTTAGACAGCACGACAGCGCTACACCCCCAGACACGTTTTCCCAGCTCGAGCCAAATTCCAGCTGCTCCTACTCCCCTGGCCCGGCACAACCGAGGCAGGCAGGGCTCCTCTTACCACTCATCATCAGCAGCACAAACATCTTCACCCGCTGTACTTCCCAAGCCCCAGCCGCCGGTAAGAGAAAGGAGGAAGCGCCAGCGTTTCATTCCCCTTCTGCTTCAGAGTGGGTGTAACTCGTTAAGTTTCATGCTAAAATGAGATGGGTCAATTGGGTGTGTTTGAAGGTTTGGGGTTTTGCCATCCCTCCCTCCCTCCTCCCCTTCTCCCCTCCCTCTCCTGATTAATTCCTCCCGTCACAGGCTTCAGACGAGCTGCCACTCAGCCCCGCTGGCTCCTGAAATCTGAATTCCTAAGGACATCCCTCCGGGGTGGCTTTAACTCACCAGCCTGACGCACTGCGAGAGGAGCCAGGAACGAAAATTCCCAGTCAGCCCACAGGGGCGACTGCACCGCGTTGTCCTGGGGATTCTGTCCTGCTTGCAGGGAACAACTCACCAGCAAGACGCAAAATAAAACACTTCTGACCTGACCTACTCTGCGCCTTTTGCTGCTGCCCTCGAATCCCTCCCATCCCCAAGGATTCCCTCTGGTCCGTATCCGGATGGTGCTTCTGTAGAGGACCAGCAACTGCCTCCCACTAAGCTGCTCACAGGTGCAGAACAGTTTCCAGGATCAGGAACTACAGGGAATTAAAAATTACGCACAGATCTGGTTTTACTCAATTCACTACTTCCACATAACTGTTTCTGGATTAGGATTTGAGCAGCAGCGTCCTCCAGACCAGGGTTGGCTAATGGTTGCTATAAATAAGAAATACCAACACAAAACCCAAACCATCTGTGTTTATTTCCCCCAACTCCCCCCACCTTGACTCTGCACCACTTACACTGGGCAAGGAAAACAGGTATGAAACTACTCTGGAAATGAAGCAGAAAACACAGTAAGTATTTTTTACAAGCAGAAATCAAATTAATAAACAAATTAACTTTTACAACTCTGCGTGATATTTCACAAACACAGAGTACTGAGCAATAACCATACACACTTGCAGTCCCACTCTCTGCAGCCCAACAGGGACCGCAAGTTGGGAAAAGGACAAAACCATTAGGAAAAGAACAAAACAAAATGGTAAAAGGTACATGCAGGAGCCCAGTTCTGACACAGGGTTGGATTAAGCAGCTGTAGTGAGGCTTCACACGCCCAGGCGCTGGAGCAGAGCAGGGGAGGAGATGATTCTATTTTGGGACAGGGATGAGATAGTCGGGGAGAAGATTTGATGCAGCACAATCATCCTCACACCCCCATTATCAGGAGCAGACGTGCAGGCTGAGCTGCCTGCCACTGCAGCGAGTCTGAGCCCACTTCAAACAGCACGCTGGGTTTAACTTCACATCTCAGATGTTTCTGATATAGCTGCCCACGCTCAGAGAGCACCAGGTCCCCCGTGACCAGGGGCACACCTGATAAGCACCAGAGTCCTGCCCCTTGACAGCAGAAAAGGGCTGAAGGAGGGATAGGATTAGATGTACTGTTTGGACTGGAAAGCAGTGAAACAATACATCCTCAGCACTATTAATTTAAACCCCATATGAGCAAACCAACAGCTCCCACTCACAGGACAGGCAGGCCAAACAAACGGGAGGGAAGTTTTCAGTGCTGGGAACCAGCAAACCCCAAGCAGGTAAGCAGGTTTGGCGAGCCACGAGTGACTCACAAGGCGACGGGGGCTGCTGCTACCTGCCCTGGGGTTCACTCGGGCACGGCCACCTCCAGCCCATTCCAGCAGCAACAGGCACAGCCGCCCACCTGCCATCGATCCCATCGGCGAGGACACGGCATGTACGTGCACACAGGTGTGCAGCACACCAGCTCCCACAGACACACCACAATCACAGCTCATCCTGGAGGAGCAACAGGTGCTTACGATGGCAGATTGCAGTGATTATCTGGAGAGATTTTCGGCTTCAGAGGTCTAAAGGCTGCACACACCCTTTTGCCGCCAGCCCCGGGTCCGTTTGTGTTCTGTCACAGCAGTTTGGGGCATCTTTTCCTGCTATCTATAGCAAATGCTTGGCATGGCCAGAACTCCAAGGAAAACACGAACTTCAGTGAATCTCAAGTCTGACCACCTGTGGGTTTTAAATCCCAGAATCATTTAGGTTGGAAAAGACCTCTGAGACCATCGAGTCCACCCTGTGCCCGATGCCCACCTTGTCCCCAGTCCAGAGCACTGAATGCCACATCCAGTCCTTCCTTGGGCACCTCCAGGGATGGGGACTCCACCACCTCCCTGGGCAGCCCCTTCCAGTGCCTGACAACTCTTTCTGTGAAGAAGCTCCTCCTGATGTCCAGCCTGACCCTCTCCTGGCACATCTTGAAGCCATTTCCTCTTATCCTGTCCCTTGCTCCCTGGGAGCAGAGTCCAAGCCCGCCCGGCTCCCCCCTCCTGTCAGGGAGTTTCAGAGAGCGAGAACGTTCAGTGCAGATGGGAAAAGCAAAGCAGTGACTTCCCCAGCACCAGAATAAAAACCAGTCAGCAATAAATAGGAAACCTGAAGTATGGAGAGAGATGCTCGGAGGGAGAGGCAAGGGAAGCCTTCTCCTCAGCCCTCCTCCAAAACTCCGTGAGAAACAAGACACCAGGCCTCCAGGGAAGCTTGGCTGGGGCAAGTGAGCCGGCAGGGGCCGGGATGCTGAGAGCAGGTGGCCCTGGACACTGGGGAAGGTGTGGAGCAGCCACTCAACAAGAACCTCGGCAAGAGCCCTCCCGGGCAGTGCCGTGGCTTGTCAGCTCTCGCCTGCCCGCTGCGGGAGAACAGGCATTTCCAGGGCCCAGCCCGGCACCCCGGCCCGGCTGACGCAGTTGGATACACGCCTTTTGATGTGGGCTTCCTGAGGGCACACGAGCCAGCTTATATAAACCTCAGTGCTCTCCTCACTAAGTGATTAGCAAAGACCTACCAAAACCTGTTTTAAGGCAACCCAGTGTATTCTGCCCGGAACGGGCTGGAGACAACCAGGCCAGGACCTCCGCTGGGTGACTGGAGGGGCCGTCGCCTCCAGGAGCTTGAAGAAGTGGCCGTCAGCTAAACCCTGCAGCTGGACAGAGCAATTAACTGTCCTCTCCTCAGCTGAGTAAAGATGATACTACCGGGAAAAGCTTCTTTTTCTTCCGGTGTCAGCGGGATGAATCCCACCAGCCTGGAGGAGACTGAGGGCAGAGCTGATCGGGGGCTGCAGCTCCGATCTCTGCTCTCTGTGAGCACTGGCAGGACCCAGGGAATGGCCTGAAGTTGTGTCAGGGGAGGTTTAGATTGGATATCAGGGAAAGGTTCTTCCCCCAGACGGTGGTCAGGCACTGACCAGGCTCCCCAGGGCAGTGACAGAGCTCTAGGAGCATTTGGACAACACTCTCAGAGACACGGTGGGATTGTTGGGGTGTCTTGTGCAGGGCCAGGAGTTGGACTCCGTGATTCTTGCAGGTCCCTTCCAACTCAGGATATTGTATGATTCTGTGAACCTTCCCGGGAGTCCACAGGCTCTCCCAAATATCAAGGTGAGACTTGGAGATGCCACCACAGAGCCCAGAGGAGAAAGGTCCCACAACACAGCACTTCTCCATGGTGAGAGGAAGGGAGAAGGAGTCCCATCAGACACAGCCTAGGTCTGCATCCTGCATAAAGGTGTGTTTATCAACCCTAATTAACATCCTAGGCCTCTCACACCCTGGCACACCTGCTAATTAGCGCACATGAGTTAATATCATTTTAACAATGGATTATCACTTTGGGCAGAAAAAAGGCAGTCACTCCAGCACAGTGACTCACCTCGAGCACAGCAGGAAGGTGAGATACGAGGAGCATCGGCCACGCTCCCACAGGGATCTCAGACCGTATCTCTTTAACAAAGGCTTACCTTACAAAGCCGAGGTGCTTCAAAAATTCATGATTGTATCTGTCTTATTTTTCACCTGTGCACACAGGTGGCCTTGGAGAAGCATCCTGTCTCCATCACCCAGACAACTGGAGCCACTCCAGTCTTTCTGCAAGTCCTTATAGCCATGGTGGAGTTCCTAATGTGATCATCACCTACTTTGATCAAGCACGTTTCAGGACACGACCTGGGGCCCAGCAGTCACTAATTACGTGCAAGGAACAACCCCAGGGGAACACCAAGATGCTGATGCCCAACCCCAGTTTTGGTGCTACTCCAAATATTCCATAAGCACAGACTAATCTGGCAGCACTCGCAGGCACCGGGCACACATTACTGGGACATCACAGCCCTTTTCCAGGTAATGCTGCAAACTGCAGCCCTAGAAATGTGACCTGGGCTTCCAAGTTCAAGCCAGCTCTGGTACATCCCTGTGGCTGATGTGGCCAAGCCATACATTCACCCTGGGAATCCCTCTCTCCTGGGAGCAGCAGTTGTGCCTGTGCAGCCTCTCACACATGGCAGGAGTAAAGGGTTGTCTCTGTGTAGGTGGGGACACAGTTTGACTCAAGCCATCTTGTACTCAATCATAAACTGAAGAAGAAAGCTGACTAATTTCCATTATTTTTTATTTTTAAAACCTCAGCTTTCTAACTGGATCTCTGTGATGTAGCAGCTCACAAGAGGGCACTGGTGGAAAACCATCACAATGCCAACGGAATCACTTCTACCCCCTCAAATTGATGTTCTCCCTGCCTGCCTTCCCCTCGTCCAATAAAAACCTGCAAACCAACCCTTGGCAATTACAGAACGTTAATGCCATGAAAAATTATCCTGGGTTGAATGTATCTATACTCTCTGTTATCAGAAAGATTTTCTCAGCTTCATGTTTCTATTTGGGATTAGGAAGGGAGTTGTGAAAGGCAAGTATTGTTCAGTCACAAATAGTTCCCTTTCAGCCTCTACAAAAGTCAGGTAATGAATTACAGGAGGTTTTTTCCTTTGGAGAGGTCAGCAGATATATCAGCTCACGGGAAAGCTGATCCCTGTTGTTACGCTACAAGGGTAGTTGAAAAAGGTTTCTAATGAGCTCCAGGGAGTGGATGCTGGCCATAAGCCAGCACCTTTGCCTGCAAATCCAAGACAAATGACAAGAGGCAGGAGCCACCTCTGGCCCAAGCACAAGTTAAAATTTAAGGCTTGTGTTTCATGGCATTGCTCGTGGCTGGAAGCTCTTGCACTGACGTGGGCACTGCGCTTGCAGACACTCGCAGGATTCCCTGAGCTGGAAAGGCCCCACAAGGATCATCCAGTCCAACTCTTGGCCCCGCACAGGATACCCCAACAATCCCACCATGTGCCTGAGAGTGTTGTCCAAATGCTCCTTGAGCTCTGGCAGCCTTGGGGTTTGTCTTGTCACTCAGCATGTGTCAGCTCACACGCAAGGGCAGGGCTGCTTCTCTCTCTCCTGGGACCGTGCAGGTCAAACACACACCTCTGGGTGTACAGGATCAGTATCTGTAGAAGAGCCCTATTTCTAGTCATCCAGCACCAAAAACACACCTGCAATGGTGAAGCTCTTCTGGACATACACGTGTACCCAAAGTCACCACGAGCTCCTGCACCTCCCCAGCACCGGAGTGGATTTAGAGGGTGCCCAACACCAGCAGGATGTGCTCCAACCCAGTTCCCCCAGCCCAGGGATGTGGCTATGGCTGGGACACCTCATGTTGCACAACCCACAGGGCAGTACCCACAAGCCCACTCAGTCCTTACCGCAACAGCCGTGTGGGGCAAGGATAAGCCGGAGTTTAACAAAACAGGGACTGTTTCCCTTTTTTGATGAGAAGCCTCAAGGAGGAACGTTTTATTCAAGACCTCTAATGCAAACACCTCCTCTCGCTTCTCTGAAAGAACTTAGGCAGTAGCTGCTGTCATCTTCATGCAGAGTTCTGACACACTTCCACTGCATCCCTGCCAATAGATTTAATTTGATTGGAAAAATCAGCTCAAAGCGAGAGTGACAAGCTGCACGCTGATGACGGTGCTGTCAAATGATGGATAACGTAGGTTTACTTCAGTTGTCAACATTTTTCAACACTAAAAATAGTCATCACAAGCTTCTGGACTCACTGCATTGAAGTATTAAACACACAGGATATTGACACTCTCAAAAGCGCCCGAAGCCACTCACAGCCGGGGAGTAAAACCAGAAATGTGTGACGGACAGCAAAGGTCTCTGAGTGTTACTTATCTTGAGAATTAAAAACAACACACTACAGCAGGAGATCTCATAACCACACTGGCCAAAGCAAAGACAAGATGCTGCACACACTATCAAACAGAACAGCACAATATGGGCTGCAAACACAGGCAGACATGGAGAGAAAGAAAGAGAAAAGCTTACAGAGAAGATTTTCTCTCTTGTTACCCAGCTCTTGGTCAAGATCTCAAGGAAAGGAAGGGTAGAGACTTTCCCACAGTAGCTCCTCATTTCCCTCTTGTCATCTATCACCTGCCCCAGCCCAGCAAGAAAAGGTACAGAGCCATGAGGTTGGGGAGTATGGGAAAGCCCAGGAAAGGCAAGGAGTGCTGCTGGAGGGCTGAGATTTCCAGTCAAGGGATGAGCTCTCTCCAGTGGACACCAGCCAGGCAGCAGCTCACCAAAGGGAACAATGGTTTTATGGGTAAGGTGGCAGAGGAGGACAGGGGGAAAGAGGGACCATTTACAAACCAAATCCAGCTTGTTATTCCCTCTGAGGCACTGGGATGACGAGCACAGGCAGGGTTGTCCCTACATTAGGCCATTTTTTATAGCAGAAAGAAAATGAAGCATCATAAGGAATTATTAATTAGATGTTACCATAACCTTGTGTAGAATTGAAGCAGCACTCTGATGTGCTTTGCAAATAATTAGCAAATTAACTTTCACAATGCCCCTGAGAGGCAAGTATTATCCCCATCTCCTGCACAGCCCTGATGGAAAACAAAAGGCAGAATTTGGGCAGATTGATCCCCTGCCCTGGCCAAGTGTACAGCTGCCTGAGCACAGGGAGGGGACATCAAAGAGGAAGAGGGAACTGGGAGCACACTGGTTACATCTCTCATGTCACCAGACCACAAGTCACACTGCTCCTCTCTCCTAAACCCCTGCTCAGGCCACCCAGCCTGAGCTCCTTGGTTATCATCCCAACCCTGCACATCTCCAGGCCCTGCAGGAGCTGCATTTCCCAAATCCTTGTCCCCAGGATGAAATACCCTCACAGGCATAAATTCGGGGACTGAAGTCAGGGCTGACTGAGCACCTCATCCTATGTTATCTGGCATAGGCACAACTCCTTTCACTCCAGGGATAAATTCCAGTTCACACCAGCACAAGACCAAGTCTCTGTCTCTTCCCTCACCCTCAGGAGGAGCATGACAGTCCATGTGCAAAGCCCAAAGTTTGCTCAATGGCTCAGTCTCCCCCCAGCACTTCCCACAGGAAGGAGGTATCTTCTCTTAGCTCATAGAGAAACTTCTTCTCAGCTCCAGAGCCTTGGAAGGCCAGCAGGCAGAGACTGGACCATCCCCATCCATCCCTCCCACCCCACCTGTGCAGCCCCCAGCCCATGGTCAATGATCTTGGAAGTTTTTTCCAACCTAAATAATTCTGTGATTCCTCATGTGTTGGCAGCAGGAACTGGGGGAGGAAATGCTCTCCACCTCCAGCAGATCCAAAGGACACAACTCTGAGCAACTGCTCCTTTCCAGGCTGAGCAAACAGCACGTGGCTGCAAGCACAGACTATCAATGTCTAACTCCAGGGACACAGCAGAAAGCATCCTGCCAGTAATTCCTCTGTCTTGGCAGTGCTTCCAGCTTCCCCCTTTCAGCAGAGCAAGAGGGCTGCACAAGTGTCCTTGCTCCCTCCCTCCCACGCTGAGCTTTTTACTGGAAAAGGGGGACCAGAGCAGCATCAGTGTCACCCACACACCCCCTCCTCATGTCACTGCCACCTTCACCCCCGTGTGTGGGGGTGACTGGCACATCCAAACCAGAGTCACTTCCTGAACAGCTCACTGTCAAGTGGTGGGAGAGCGGGAAAGTCAGGGAAGGGAGCACAAAGTGCTGCTGTGACTTTCTGCCGGATGCACGTTCCCAAAGAGGCAGACTGGCATCTATTTTGGACGTGCTGCATAAAAATAAAAGATGCTGGTTGACTGCACATGTTCTCATTTTTAGAAAACAAGCTCCAATTTATTTCTTCTATTACAGCCATATGGTAAAAAAAAAACCAAACAAAAAACATAAATCCAAAACTTCCCTTCAATGTCACCTCAATGAAAAGAAGCCCTGACCTGGTTTTCAACCTCCCCAGACCAGAGCATGGCACAGGAATCACACTGTTCAGTTAACACCTCCCTAAGGGACCCTGACCCAAAGCCCTCCAAAGTAAGCAGAGATCTGGATTGCAGGTTCTGCCCAGAGAGCCACCAGCACTGACTTTCACAGGGTCGCTCAAGGTTATAAACACCACAGCTGGCAGACAGGGCTGGCACAACTGGACACATGTTTAAGTGCCTTCCCTTTTTGTCCTTTTCTGTTAACTTGTACATTGGATTATATCCATCAGGCTACACGCTCACCTTTGGAAGACCTGCATTAAGGTCTGACCTGAGCCTCCAGCTTCTAATGCCACTGCCACATGACCCTGCCTTTATACTGCCCAAATGTATCTCTGAAGGCTCAGAGATTCATAATTTCTGAGTGATCCCTAAGACTAAGAGTTCATACACAGATTAACTGCTTAAGCAAGCTCAAGGGCAGAGACCTGGTCTTCTTTTACTGGCAAAAGCCTCGCATTCTAAAAACCATAATAGTTCCAGAACTGCTGATTACTTTTCCTCATTTCTAGTTGTGTGTGGGTTTTTTGGGTTTTTTTCTGTTTTTTTAAAGTCCTGCCTGTTCCTTCTACTTCTTATGAGGCTTTTCAGTATTTGGTTGTTACTTGAATGCTAAAGCCTGATTTGGGATTAAACACAACATTTGGGAGGTGGACTCCAATGCTGCCTGCTGTCACTGTTCCAGCTCTAAGAAGCTCGGCGAGATATCAGCGCATCAGGGCAGATCCTCCTCTGCATAAGTCTGTGTGACCAAAGTCATTTATCCCTTATTCTATTCCACACACACACACACACACACTCACACAGATGTGACTGATACACAGTGGGACAGCTGCATGGGGAGAACAGTGGTGGATATGTATTAAAGTGGCAGCAAATAGAGCGGTGAGAGGGAAAACACAGAAATAGGCCACTGAGCAACAAAACAGCTCAGTTTCATCAGCTGCATTAATTGCCCAAAAGCAGAAATGGGTGTGCTTAAGCAAGTCAAAAAGGCTGCACGCAGTCACTTGGAGAAATGACTTTTAAAACTTGGCCCACTTCTCCCACTGCAGCCACACTGGGGAGATAAGGGAACTCCTCAAACCCGTTCCGCATTTCGGGATTCTGCAGAACCCAGTTGAGCTCAGGGCCAGCACAGAGGGTGTGAGCATCAATCCTCTCCCATCCCAATAATACACCAAAACCAGAGCCTCCTACATCAGCCACAGATTAAAGTCCTGGACAGACCCCTGCAAAAGCAGAACAAAAAGCACAGAAAGAGTTCTGCACTCCTTCCAGTAGGTGATCCGGCAGCATGAGCCATCCAGAGCCTCTCCAGGGAGATGCCTCCTCCTCACTCTCCACATGGAGCTCTGGCTGGTCCCTAAAGCAGCTCTCTCCTGGGACATCATCTTGCAGGACACAAGTGAAGAAGCTCTAAAATCCACAGCAAAGCAGCACAACCCCATAGCTGGCAAGGAAGGGTTTACCAAGAGTGTCCATCTATCCCTGGGCTTTGGAGCGAAGGATCCCAGTGACACGGTTGATTGGGACCACAAGAGAGCTAAACAGGTTCTAAGACCCCTCTTTTCTCCTCAAAAGTGACCACATCAGGGCTACCACATCCTGCCTATGTATTCCCACCTACAGCCTTCTTCTAGCAACCTGGCTCACAAAACACAGCTGGCCAAAACACCACATTTTATTTTCTGGCCATTTTGGCTCCCTGAACTTGCTCATTGTGCAGTGAGGAAACCCCTGGTGCTGCTGCAAGGAGGGAGCAGGAACACAAGGCCCTGATTAGAAGGATAGCTCAGGCTCACAGCCACGTCTCCACCACTGGGCAGGGAAGCACAGGAGGGAAACAAGGCCAGTTTAGGGCAAACCAGGTGCACAACACATGGTTTAGACTCTGGATCAGGACCTTGGTCTGACCCACAAACACCTGCCCATGCAGGTGTGACAGGGTAGGATGTTCCAAGCTGGAAGTGCTCAAGACTTGCTCTTACAAAGCCCAAGCCACACACAAGCACAAAAACATCACGGGTGATATTCCTCTTTCAAAACACAAAAAAGGGAATTAACTTTTGCATTTGCCACGGAAGGAGCAACAGGCTCCAAGCAGCAGCTCCTCTGGCCTGAGGCAATATTTGATACCATAGACTGGGAGAGAAGGGAAGAGAGAAGAGAGAGGAGACCTTTCCCATTGTTCTGTTATTTTTTTGTTAAATGCACTGTAGTCTGTGTCCTCAATAAATGCCTGTGCATCTCTTTCCAACAAAATGTCAGCCTTGCGGTGGATTGGAACCTTGGGATTACTGCCCTGGCAGAATTAACATATTAGACATAAAAACCATAACATTTCATTATCCATTGTAAACCACGTGCATTTTCAACTCCAGGGAAACTGGAAATATCACCCAATTTCACTATCATTTGCTGTTAGCTGACTGCTCTGCCACGTGTTTGCACTCTGGCACGTTCAATTTGATGATGTATCAGTTTCTGGTTGCATTCTCCTTTCTTTACAATGCTGATGTTTTTTAAAAGAAATTTTTTTGTTCTGTTTTTGTCTCCACAAAACCACTCAGTTGAAAAAAAAAAAACCCAACCAACCAAAAAAAAAACCTTACCCTAAAACAAACAAAACAGATCATATTTGTCAAGCTGAAAACAGACCAGAAAGAACTTAACCTGATGTCTGAAACAAGGGTAGAAGGCAACACAGAGGGAAAAAAACCTCAAACACAACAGGCAAGACGACTTAGATTTATGGGCACGGTGGGGTCTGTGGTCAATAGTGAGGCACTAAAGGGCAGAATCTCTTCCCTCAGACTTTTAAATTGTATTTCTCCTTCCTACTGTTAGACTGGCTGCAAATTCAAAGATCTGAATAAGCCACAGATTTTGTCTGTCTCTTTGGACAAAAATGAGAAGCAGCACAACCACACACACACATGATAAAAGGGCCAGCTGGCAGCAATTTGGAGTGACCACACAGAGGAAGTGTGAGGAGGGACAAGGGCAGGAGAGGAGCCTTTAAAAGCCTGGGTCACACTTACATTGCAACTTACAGGGTTTGCCACGGGGAAATCTTTTTATTTAATCACTTCTGTATCTTTGCAAAGATTAGTGACCAACTGTCCAGATTTAGTGCTGCCATGTTTCTATAAACATGTCTGAACATACTTGCTTGGATAAAATATGCAGCTGCTGATACGGTTTTTCATGTAAACACTTCACTGTGTATCTCAAAGAAGCCTTAAAGTTTTTATTCCTAAAAGACCCCCCCTTCTGCTCTGCAGGCTGTGGAGCTCTGCCCCAGGACAGAGGGGGAAGGGATGGTGAGCAGAGCAGGAGGAGGGTGGGCAGGAGCTGCAAACACCCAGCCCAGGGGTCACTACTCACATGAGGGGGTCACAGCAGAAAGCAGGACGGTAGGGAAACATTGGTTGTCCCACACAGCTCCTGGAATGGAAAAGAAAGATGAACAGGTCAGCTCCAAACATCGAGCCAGACGCACACAGCTGCTGTTCACCTGCCTGAGCCCCTGCAACACACCTCAGCCAGACCTTCATCACTAACACCACCTCGACCTACTAGTGCAGAGGGGGAAATAATTCAAAACCAAATTGCTTCTCACTATTTGTTGCTGTTCCTATCTTGCCAGAGCCACAAAGCCCAACTAAGAGTGTTTCCCCGAGAGCTCCAGGTTCTCAGTGCTGCAGGCAACACTTAATTGTTCCAAAGCAATTTTTTCCACTGGACTTGGGTTTAGCTAATTGTATTATTGATTTGGAGCTTTATAAAAAACTTGGCTCCCAGTTGCATGCTCTCAGCAAAATCATGCTTGGGGGTTAGTCTGGATCTCACAAAACAACAACCTGAAAGCACTGAGAGAGGTTTAAGGTGGCAAAACAGAATGTGTTTTAAAAATCAATCCCTGGAATGCCTGCCCAAACTCAAGTAGTAGAAGATGACTCATTCCCAGCAAATATCATCCCTGCACACTGCTCAGAGATGGGAAACATGAGTTGATTGACAACCCCCTGAGCACCATCCAGCGGAGATTTCTGATGGCCCTTCTCCCTGACCAGTGTTCCCCATCACCCCAGGATATGGGTCTATGGGAGGCAGAGCTGGCTGGTGGCTCCTTACTGGAAATGGTTGTTTTCCCACCACAGGAAAGCAGGAAGAGCAGAGCTCCCCATGGCCATTCAAGCCACTACAACACACTGAGCCCTTTCTGAAGCCTTGCAGGTCCGAGTGCTGAGGATGATGTAACACCATCAGACATCTGCCAAGTAAATAAGCAAGCTACAACATGCCTCACTCCAAACCTGCAGAGTAATTTCCATTCCAGAACAGGAACTTGTACTGGGCTTTAATACTCCCTCCTACAGATCCCCTTCCACAAAGAAAATCTGCGCCCGCTGCCGCAGGAACACGTGTAATCCCTGCAAGCAGATGTTGGGCTCCAAAGCTGAGAAAATGACTTTGTTCTCCAGGATCAGGGAATTTAAAAAGCGAGAAGCTGAAATGTCCTGATGAATTTGGTAACTTAAACCCCAAAGAGGAAACACCTGCTCTCTGAACGGCCGCCCAACACAACGCCCCCCCCCCTCCCCTTTATGCATCCATAATTCAATGGGAATGGGCTTTTGCTGGTTGACAACACAGAAGGCTCAGCCAAAGTGCTGGAAAAGAGAGGAGGGAGCTGCCAAGAGCAAACAGCCCCAGTCCTACAGCACTGCCCCATCAGCACCTCTCAGCCAGAAACTTCTGAGCTGGAGTTGCTCTGCAAGGATCCACCAAGCCCAACGCAAGCTCCACCAACCACCCTGAAGGGACATCAGTTCATCCCAGCAGGGCATCTGGGGTCTGGATCCACATCTCAAGTGCACAGTTACACCTTCCTTCTCCCAGCAAATCACTCATGGAAATAACAGCATCTCCCTTCATGATCCAGCAGGTGAAGTACAGCTCCAGCATGCTGCAGGGAAAGAAGGCATCTGCCCATTTATTTGCTTCAGCACTGGCAGGGATGGGTAGTGGAAAACAAACAAAAAAACAAAAACAAAAACCAAAAATAAAATCCAAAACAAAACAAAACAAAACAAAAAAAAAAGAAAAGAAACAAAAAAAAGCAGAACAAAACAAAAAAACAACACAAAAAGGGCATTTTCATAAAAAAGTAAACAAAAACTGGATGCAGTCATTTCCTCAGAGACCTGCCTGGTAGAGTCCCATGGGATAAAGCCCTGGAGGGGAGAGGGGCCCAGGAAACCTGGTTAATATTTGAGGATGACCTCCTCTGAGCTCAGGACTGATGCATCCCAACAAGGAGGAAGGCAGGTCAAAACTCCAGAAGGCCTGTGTGGATGAACAAGGAGCTCTTGGAAGAACACAAAAAGGACTCCTACAGAGGGTGGAAGCAGGGATAGGTAAGCTGGGAGGAGCACAGAGAGATTGTCCAAGCAGCCAGGCTGGACGGGGCTTGGAGCAACCTGGGATATTGGAAGGTGTCCTTGCCCACGGCACAGGGGTGGAACTAGATGGGCCTTAAGGTCCCTTCCACCCCAAACCATTCTGTGATTCTACGAAAAACAAAAGCCAGGAGCACATGGGCACAAACAGCTTCCTGCAGGATTAGCAACTGCAACAACATAAAGTCAGAAACAGTGACAATCCCGTTATATGACCCAGGAAGGAAGGGGGCTGGCAGCCTGCTGGCCCCCACAGCACCCCAGGAGAAAGGTGGAGCAGAAGTAGGAGCAGGACCCTCATCAGGCATTAGGCAGCAGCTTCAAATATTCCAACATTCAGCCCAGGTCCTGATCCACCTCCATGTCAGCCAAGAGAAGCTCCCACCTGTCTCTGGGCTGGGACAAATCCATTTGGCTGTTTACCAAAAGGTCTGATTCACCTTGTGCTGGTTGTTGCTTTGTCTCAGCACAGCCGGGTTTTCAGGAAAGAAATGCTTTCCCTGGGAACAGAGAGAAACTCTGCCCAAAACAGGGTGTCCCACACACCTCATGGAGCAAGGAGGGCTTGGCAGGAGAGGGACTGTGCCTATAGGCAGCTCGGGCTGGACTAGCAGCAGATCAGCCACATTTCTGGGAAGTTTTATCTGCATTCCTACCTGTGCATGAAGGATATCAGCCCTGGAAGTCTTAATTCATGCTGGCCTGAGTCCTAATGATGGGCAGAACCGTGGCTCCACTGCGATTAAATCTGCCTTGATGCATTGATTCCGAGGGCCGGGCGGGAGCTTCCCCCTTTTCCCACCACCCCCAGAGGGGTGTGGAATGCCCCAGGGAGAGGCTGTGCTGGCACAGCCAGCACTTGGGATGTAGCAGAGGTTCAGTCACCCCGTGCTCAGCACAGACCGGCTCCATGGGCACCTTCACAGCAAACACAGAGCACATGTACCCAAATCCTGCTCCCACCCCAAAAATCCAGCCCCTGCCCCAGCACAGCTGTCTGCCTCCAAAGCAGCTCCCCTGGACACGGGGCATTCCCTCCCTTGCCTGGTTAGGGAATGAAGGGCACAAGTGATGGACACAGGGACCATGAGCCAGACTTGTATCCATCCAGACCAGCAAGTCCCCAGGAGAAGCAGACCCCAGGTTTCCCAAACGAGACAGCAATAGCAACAAAAATGCCACTCTTCTTTACCCATCCTCAAGTCCCTCTTGGAATAAAAGTCCCTCTTGCAACCAGGGTCAGCCCAGCACTTCCAGCACTACTGGGAAGTAAATGTGCTGCAGGCAAGGCAAGAGGTGTCCTGTAATTAAACAGTGCATCAGAACCCCCAGGCGGAAAGAGGCCAAGTCCAGATCAGGCAGACAAGTTCAGCTCTGACATTTTCTAAGTTTAGCTTGCTTAAAACTGTACCTTCAAGGTCAGGACGTGCACTGTTTTTAATGCACCTCTTGAAAGGGGCACAGAAAAACAAGTGAAGATGTTGCTAAAAAAAAAACAATATTCAGTTTTCCCATGTTCAGTTAGAAGATCTACAAAAGAGTTTGCATTTTGTGTGAGAAAAATCTTTGATACCTGATTACCCTGAGGTCAGAGCGTTGATGTTTCCTCCCCACAGGACTCCAGCCTTCTTAGGGATCTGTTTTTTGTCTTATCTGCAAAGGCCTTTTCTTCCCTTTTGCTGTTCTCAAAGTTCACAGGGAAACCCCAACATCCCCAACAAGTGCTGTAAATCCCCAGTCCTTTTTTTCTGGTTTAAGGATGGCTGCAGCAGCGCGGTATCATCAAACAGTACTTATCCTGGAAAACATGTAACTCCAATTCAACAATCCTATTACATATGCTCCTAGCATTTGTACAGGGGAGATTTAGCTCTTAGCTCTCCATTGCTTTATCTCTTTTTGTGTTTGCCAAGGCAGAAATTATCTCAGGCTATAAACAGGTCATATCCAAATGCTTCTCCAATCTTGCTGCAAATCTGGGGAAGAAAGCCCTGGTCACGTAGCTGCACTACATGTCCTGATCCAAGCTCAGCACTGGACAGTCCCCTCTGGAGTACAGTGGAAAGAGCTATGCCATTTCATCCCATTTTGTGCCAAAAACACAACTTGCACCATCAAGGAGTCTGTTCAGACCCCTCCTGAGGAGTACAGGGCAGAGGGAACCTTGGTCACAGTCTTAAGGATCAGGGTCACTTCAGAAGTGCTAAAGGGCAAAGAGCCCATCAAGAGCAGAGCTCCCAACAGCAGAGATGGCAAAAGGACAAAATGAGAAGACAAGAGACATGGACATGTGCATGGATGGAAAACTCCACCATCGACATTTCAGTGCCCTAAAGCCTATGGCTGGGGTGGAAGGGCAGACCCACCCCAGCACACCTTGGGGAAATCATCCCACTGATCCTCAAACTCCACATACATCCCTACCTCAGGGACACTGCCAGCTTCCCGCAGCCCTTCCTGTGCCCCACACTCTCTGTGCCAACTCCCTGCTTTTGTCAGCAAACTGAGCCACCGCCATGTCTCAGCAACACACCCACCTCCTGCATTAAAAAAAAAAAAATAAATCAGAGTTAAACCACTTCTGTCTCATTTATTCCAAGCTCACTGCTCCCACAGGTCTAACCCCCATGAGATACGTGTGCGTCTCCTGAATCACCATCTCCTCCATCTCACACTGACACCCAGTTTTAGGGCTGCTTTGCCATCCACCTGCCAGGTACCTCTTTCCCTGAGGTACCTCCTCTGTGCTCTTGCCCAAAACCTGTCTCTTACCTCATCCCAATTTTTCCTCACATCACACCTCCCAACACTTTCTGGACAACTCATGGTTTAGTCACTATTCGCAGGTCTAAACCACAGGTGAGCAGGATTTGTCAGCAAGACAGTCCTATCTCCGTGAGAACATCAGCCTGGCTTCCTAGATACCCTTCCTAGATTCCCAGATTTGCAGCAAGATAGACCTTCCTAGCCCAGGAGGGTCTGGGGCTGGGAGAGCCCAGGGAGCAGGCAGCGCTCTCGAGAAACAACTATCAGTGCAGCAGTGGCGCTTACAGAGGATTTTGGACTCATCCAGCACCAGCTGGGATGTACTCAGAGAGGAAAGGGAGGATTAAGACAAATGGCTGTACCCACGTGTCAGTCAAATCAAGCTGCCCAAAAACCACAGCTGATGAAACAGGGCATTTTTCAGCCACAGGGCCTGGGAATGTTCCTTTTTCTTTTTCTCTCTTTCTTTGGAAAGTATACCAAGAGAAGTGGCGAGCAGGTTGCAGTCAGCCCCAGCCATGCTCCCCCAACACCACTAACACTGCTCACAAGACTTCCTGCTGTCTTCCCAAGCAGCCTCCAAGGAAAATTGCTGCTTTGGCTTCAGCACCCGTGGGAAACACCTGATCTTGGGAGCACAAGCATCCAACTCCACCAGGAGGCATTCCCGTTAATGAAGCCAGAGTTTCACCAACCACATTGCCCTACCAAAAACTTAAAAAAATGAAAAGGCTATTAAATGTGCCTCAGAATAATCCCAGCTGTTTCTTCTGGGATGCATCTTCTCCCCAGCCTTGCAGCACCACAAACTCCTTTAGCTGTGATGTTCTGCTCTGCCCCCATGGCCGGACCCCGAGGAGTGGAGCCCCTCACCCCTGACCCACCACTTCCGATATCCGTTTCCCACCCTCCTCCCTCCCACCCTCTCTCCCCCATCTGGCACATTCCCACCAACCCACAAACACAGCCTTTGTCTTCTCCCCCTGAGCAGCTCTGACCCCCATGCCCTCTCCCCACCCTTCCCTCACCGCTACACTGCAAAGTTAAACTGCAAAGTTTAACAACACATAAGAGCTTCAGGAGGGAAAAATTAAAATTATAGCCGCTGAGTGTGTGCTGAGTGTTCTTATTTAAAACAGAGCTTGTACCTGAATCCAGACATCAGTGATTGTGGACACACTGCAAACGAGACTGGATCGGGGTCCTCACCTTTGGTTTCTGTCCTGCAAAGCAAGGAACCCTTGCAGAAACATTTCCTGGCTGAACAGGTTCTTCTGCACCCACAGCAACATGAACTTGCTTTCACAGGTACCTCTGGAAGATCCCCCTCACAAAGGAGATTCCTGGACAAAGCCGCAGGTGCAGATCAAACAGATCAAAGAGCGAAACCTCCCCTCTGCTTTCATTTCCAGCTTTGCCTTCAGATCAGCCTCTCTGATGTGCTGCTTCTCTTTCATTACAGCTGCTTTTGTCTCCTGGTCCTGTCCACAGCTCTAGCCTTCCATTACACTCTTGGCTCCATTGCCACTGTTATTTTATCTGTGCCTGCCTGGGCTTTCTCTATCTCCAAACTCACTCCCTGCACCTGTTTCTCTGAAAACTCTTCTTTCCAGTCCAGATTGTTGCTTTCTTTGTGGTATGGCTTTGAGAGCTGAGTTGTTACAGGACTGAGTACATCCCTTCCAGACCAACGAGGCAAACAGATCCCCTCAGAAGATGTGCAACAGCACCCAAGGTGGCAAAATGCATAGTATTGCTGCACCAGATCACTGTTTATACACATCCACACACATAAAAAGGCTTGTAAGTGCTTTTTGAGAGGGAGGTGGGACCAGAGAGCTCTTCTAACCTACACAATTCTACCATTCTGTCATCTTCTTGCAAACAAAATACTACAGACTAGAGCTGCTCACTTGGCAGCACAGCAGAGAGGTCTTACAGCTCTGCTGGAGCATCACAGTGTCCCCTCTCTGTGACATTTCACTTCTCACATCACTCACTATTCAGACCTGACATCAAAGGTCTCCTTCTGTAACACACCTTGGGATGTACCAATGGAAGCTGTCATGTACGTAAGGAGATGATTACACCTGCTCCAGGCTGAGGAACACCACCACAGGATGACACACTGTTGTCATACCACCTGGAATAATTGTAAATATAAACCACCAGTGAAAGTCCTCACTGCTCAAAAAACACTTCATGTCTTCGCTTTCTCCAGTGCTCTCTGACGGGGGAAGGAGGGTTGATTTATGGAGATAAGCTATGTATATGAGGCAGGCTTGGCAGCCTGTCCCAGGCCCAGAGGTGTCTGTGCCTTCCACCAGCACTCTCCAAAGGAGCAGTTTTGCTCCTAGAAAGTGTGGAGTTCTCAGTCAGCACCAGTAAGATAGAGAGATGATGTTCAGTTTGACAATTCGGCTGTCAGTGGGATCTGAAATGTCACTCCCACACCCAGCAGATGCAGTTGGCTCATCCCTTGTTTTAGAGGAATGTACTGAAATTCCTTTTGTAACTGATACAAAATGTTTCACCAGGCTGAAGCTTTATTTTGGAAAAAAAAAAAGCTCTCGTTCCCCTTCAGTTAAAAGGCATTTTAATTAATTCTCTTGAACATATTTAAACTGTTCTGTTGCCTTCAAAGATGCTTTTGCAGGGACAAACCGTGTCCTTAAGTAAAACCCATATGGCATCAAGTTGAACTAAAACAACCCCAAAACAACACAAAAAAAGTGAGCTGATATTTCAAGAAGGTGGATCCTCCACCTATCATCATTCTTGGCCCTGAGTCTGCCAGAACTTACATCTGTGAATAACTCTGGAAGGATAACCAGGACAAATGTTTGTGTAATGGCAGCTTGACAGGGTAACTTGTTTTTAAACAAGCATGTAGGATAAATCACAACTGGAATGACAGGATAAAAACCAAGCAAGAGGAGACACCAAAAACCTGGGGGAGAAAGATGACACGAGTTCCAAGGAGTCCTGGTACCTTATCTTACAACTGAGCCCATCATTTCAGTACCATAAGTCATCTATCAGATGAGGCTTTCTTTTTAGTATCAATTTTCAATCCATATAAAAATTGTCCCAAAAAGCTTTAAACACCACCAACACACCTGCATCCTTCACATTCTCTTTACCCCTTCAAATTTCTTGCTCCTCTTTGGCCAAATACGAGGTGGGAAAAGAGGAAAACCCTGAAAACCAGCCCAAGGTTCACCGTACCTTGAACCCTGTGAAAATGTGGATGTAGACAGAAAAGTTATTCCTGAGTTAATATTTCAATCAGAAATAAATCTGTGATTTTTATCCTGTGTCAACTAAATCTCTCCTTCCCTGACATCGAACTTCATGGAAATTGGACTGGGCTGCAAGGAAAACAGCCATGACATTTTCCAAGGGCCCAGGTCTATATACTCACGTACTGGTCTTCAACTCCATCAGCTAAACATATTGGATTTGTCTCTTGAGTTTGGAACAACACTATTTACTCTCCATTCCATCATGCAAAGTTTAAAAGTGAACTCAGTTGGGTTTGGTATTTGTCTTAAAACTGAGGCAATGACCACTTTATCACAGGCATTAAATTTAGTTTGTTTGTTTTTAAAACTCATCACAGGTCTGTTAATTGCCCTTTTTTTTTTTTTCAGGAGGCTGAGTTTTCCCCTTCAGGGAAGTTTGCTGTATACAAATATTGCCTATTGATATATATATATACACACATACATATATATATATACACACACAGATATGTATATATCAGCCCGTGGAATGGTTTGGCTGGAGAAAGGAAGACAAGCACAGCCTGTACCAAACCCTGTGCAGTTGTTTTCCTCCATTACAGAAACACTTGGCAGGCTTCCAGTAAAAAAAAAAAAATTTATGCACCAAAATTAGCCCTTACAATTGCAATCAATTGCAACAATCAAGCGTAAGTAATTCCAGGGGGGAAAAAAAAAAAAGGTGAGCATGGAAAACAGTGTCAGAGCAATGCTGTGGTTCCTCCTTTTATCCATCATTATGTCCAGCACAGTTTTCCTGCCTGTCGTTGGAGCACACAGCCCATAACCAGAGCAATTTGTCACCAAGAAGCTTCCTCCTGCCGTGCCCCAGAATGGTTCCTTGTCATTTCCCTTTTGGGACACCCTCCCCCAGCTTGGGGAAGGATGCTGGGAAGAGTCCCTGGAAACTCTGCAGTGGAGAAGATGCCAAGGGAGGGGACGGTGCAGCTCTGCAGGGCCCCACGGAGCCACAGGGCTTGGGTTCAACCCAACCTTGGCTCTACAGGTTCTTCCCAGGCCGAATCCCATCTCCAGCTTTGGCTGTGGAGTGGCAGAGCACCTTTCCAAGAGGGGCAGGGAGGGACAGGTCTCCAAAGATCACTGTCACAACGTGCACATCACCACTTTACAAACACGAGCCTGGTTTTCTCCCTGCAGTATGGGGAGGGCCTAAGGAGTTAAAAGCCACCTTTGCAACCACCAGCCAGGAATCAGGAACACTCCCCAAAGAGATTTTCATGACTTTTAAGACAACTAACACAGTGCTTTGGTTCCTACAGCATCTCTTCACCCTCCCTGTGACGCAGGCAGCCCTTACTAAGAGCGTGGTTATGGTGCCAGAGCACAGCTTGGTGCAGATTTTTTCCTCCCCTTGAAACAACAACTCATGGAACTCGTAATAAATGTTACATTGTTTGGAATGAAAAGCAGAAAATGTATATAAACTTCTGGTAACCAAATACATATGGCAAGAGTATGCTGGAGAATATAGAATGCTCCAGAGAACGCAAATAATGATAGAACCCTCCCTGGGTAATTGAGTGTAAATACTGCAGCTGACGGTCTCTTCTCTCCCACATATAAGCAAATCAATGTCTGCCCCCCCCACTTTAATCTCAGCTGTCCTCTGTCCTCTTATACCAACAATCTACATAACTTCTGGCCCTCAAAAACCTACATCTTGCATGGCATCACACAACAAAACTGAATTACCTGCTGCTGTTTTAATTCCCTTCTGGGGTTTGGATCGGATTTTTTAAAAACTATGAGTTTTAAAGTATTGTTTTAAATATAGCAAAAAAGGAGATGGCTGGAGGAAAGGATCTGGAGGAGAACTGAAGCTGATAAGTAGGAAAGGTGACTATAACAACACACCAGACTGTAGAACACCCTCCTAAAGCAAGGGAAAGATAATCATTGCAAAAAGCATCACCACAGCAGAAGATGAGCAGCATTTGAATATATATCTCATCCTCCTGCAATGCTATGGAAATGCAAAGATATCCCAAACACAGGAATTTTCTTAGGCTGGAGAGGCAGGGAAAAGAAAATGGCCACACTTCAAAAGTGTATTAAAATATTTCTTGCTCTGATTATCACAAAAAACAAACAGCAGCAGAAACTTGTACATCCATGTTCCAAGAAAGGGGAGACCTCATGGAGTGGCCGTCCCATTCCTCAGGAAGGGCGTGTGGTGCCAGGGGCAAAGGGGCCAAGAGCAGCCACTCCAGCAGGGAATTTCAACCCTGGTTCAGCCAAGGCTGGTACCATGAGCCTTCCCAGCTCAGGTGCTCCCTGAGCAGGGAACAGGCTGTAAACAACATCGTACATGTGGGCACACAGAAGGAATGGTTTGACTCCGAAGGCATTTTCCCTCAGCACATAAATGCCGCAGGAATTTCCCTCGTGTCCCAAAGAGCCTCGCTCCGTGCAGAGTCCACTCCAGCACTGGTTATTTTCTGTCCGACCATTAGAGGCAAAACAAGAGAGTGCAGTCCACATTCTGAGGTTCAGAGAGCCTCTGCAGCCATGGAAGGAGCTATTTTGGGAGATCTGTGTGGTTGCTAGGGCAAACCACTGCACCATCCACCAAGCGGGATCTGGTTTGTACGCCGGGAGAAGAGGAGGAAGTTCAGATTTCTAAAGAGATGACTAAGCTGGGTAATGTGAGAAACCAAATGAAATGCCAGGCTGTGGAGAAATACAGCTACAGCTTCCACCAGGACTCACTGAGCTCCTACATGGAACACTCCCGGTTGGTCTGAGCCAACGGAGCCCTAGACCAGTTCGGAAGAAACTTCCAAAGGCTGTACAAGTCATCCTGCTGCCTCCCCAGCCAGGATTAACTATATCCAAACATACCTGACACGAGGTACACCACCACTGAACCAGAGCATTTGTTCATACAGCTCCCTGGGATCAGTATTCCTGGCCCTTAACACAAGGGAGTCAATGAGGCAGGCAGAAAGGAAGCAGTTGGCCCTCAGCTGCACACGAAGTCCCCTGCAAAATTAGGGAATCGTTCCAGATGCGAAAAAAAACACAAATAACTGATGGATCGGTTTTCTAGGAGCTGTATATGCATGGAGAGCTTCTCATTTTCAGAATTACTGGAGCCTTGGTTTACATCAACACATCTGGATAGTCTTATGTCATTTACAAAAGACCGTGACAGTTTTTCTATCCATTTCTATCTATTTTTTGAGCTTTCAGCTTTCAGCTCAAAAAATGTCCTTAGAAAGTTAACAGGGCAAAGGCTGTAAAGAGAGGACAAAGTTGTGTGAGGGTTAAACTATGTTCCCTTTACTCCACAGATAGTGAAGAAGGGAAACTCAAATGCATGAGATCAGGGAATATTTGATAAGGATTTAAACTGCTGAGGGGAGACTCAGACAATAATCTGATTTAGGCCTTGCAGTGAAATGAGCAGTGCCTGCTAAGGCTTAGTCAAACTCCAGCACACCCCACTCCTAACAACAGGCAGCACTCCCAGCTCAGCCTGGCATTACAACTCATTTACAGCTCTTTCCCCCGTTCTGACTGCTGAAATAAAAAGGTTCAAAAGAATGATGAAGAGATTTAAGCTCTGCAGAGACCACAAACTCGGTGAAATTCCGAGCCACCAGACCTAGCTATCACTGCTGTAACCCCCGGGAGTGACGCTGAGGGCACAGGGACCACCAGGACTGAAGCAGAAACCTCTGCTACGGGTGGTGGCTGGACACCCAGTGTGGGCCACACCTCTACCACAGTCCCAGACATGCTCCACAGGTCTCTGGGCAGCAGGGGCTGCACCTCTTTGCTGGAATAACCACGAACCAGGCAGTGTATGAGACACCAACTCGCTCTCTGGGGCCGACACAGCACAGCCCCAGCCCCCTGCCTTTACCAAAGAGTGAGGAGCTCCCAAGCTTCTGCAGCAATCCAAGGATCCAGCTGTGGCCCTCCAATGACCAGTGCACATGGGTACACACATGTCAGCAGTTTAAGAAACAGCCTTGTTCACTTTAGGTCCTGTTAAAGAGTCTAACGCTTCTAAATCACTCAGTTCTGAAAAATGGGGTTTAAATACCACTGAAACCTAAGAACATAAAGAGAAAAACATATGTGCACATGCTCCTAAGAAACCAAACAGCTTTTCAAAACAAAATTTATCTGACATGCTCCTAAAGAAAGTGGTTTTTATTTAAACCCTGAAGGGCAGGAGAAAGACTTCAGCACATGTCAGTAAGAACTCCCACTCTGCACAGGCAAAAACATTGGCACAAAAGTAAACTAATCACTTCCTAAGCTGCTAAGATGCCATTATAACCTACAATATGTATGCCCATGTGACATTTGAACATGAACATCTCCAAGTATCACAACGTAAGGGCTTTTTTAAACAACTTCAGGATAGAATTTGTTCACACGATGACACACCTGCACAGAAAAGACTAAAAGGGAAGACAGTCTCCCACCTCCTGACAAGTCCTCTGAGTTTAAAAGGCACTTGGATCTATGTAAACAAAGATCATGGAAACCTCTGTAGCAGCCTGAGGAAGAGGAATTCTGTTATCATCTTTCACTGTGTAGCTTTGTGAGAGAGCAGAGGGGACGGAAAGAGGGAAGCAAAGCACCCACGGTCAGCAACACAGCCCGAGGCCTCTTTCTTTTGTACCTTGGACCATCAGGATAATTAGATCCTGTATAACACCCACTGACCCGTGTCAGGCAGCACATATAACAGGGATCCAACCTCTCCAAGTTGCACAGAGGAGCTGCTCCACGTTGCAAACTGTGGCCTGAGCTTTAGGGACAGATTCTGGCGCCGGCACTTTGGCAGCACCATCCTGAGCCCGCTGGACAGATCGATGGACAGTGTCACCCCACGCTGGCCAAAGAGCCCCACGTTCCTGGAGGTCCAGAGCCATTTGGTGAGCAAGGAGGAACCCTTGCTGAGCTCCAGCTGCCCCACATCACCCAGGGATCCCACGGATCGACTCCAGCTCAGACACCACAAACATCTTTGGAAGAGCCATGGAGTTGATGGAAAGGTCAGTCTGAGCCGCTGCACTTCTGTTTCTACCCTCCCTCCCCTGAGCTGCAGAGTTTCTAAATTAATCTGGGTCTTTAGGCTTGTCGGCTTTTATTGCCATTTCCTACAGCAAAGCCCGGCTTTCGCACCACAGACTGCGCGGCTCAAATCCCCAGACAAGCCCAGTAAGTGCTTTCTGCAATTTGCCTTTGCCCTTACTCATCCAACTGCACTCCCTTAAGTGTCTCCTAAAAATCTAAGATAGGAAACGGCCTTAGTTTCCTCCTTATCCCCCCCTCTCTGGAACATTTTAATAGGAACACGGCAGCCAGATCCTGCTGGGAACAGCCTCGCTTTGTAGGGATTGCACTCCACAGGTCACTCTGTGGGGTCAACCTGGACCCACAGCCCCCTCCCCAAATCCTGACCTCTGCCACTCAGAGCCCTCCTGACATGAGAATGCCAGAGGGCAAGAAATCCTGCCTCTGTGCAACAAGGCATTGTTAAAGGGAAAATTCCTCGGGTTTGGGTTTTTTTCCTAAATCCTTTACAAGTCTGAGAGAATTGGGATTGTTCAGCATGAAGAAGAAAAAGCTTCGGGGTGACCTAATTGCAGCCTCCAGTACCTGAAGGGAGCCCACAAGAAACATGGAAAGAGACTATTTACAAGGGCCTGGAGAGACAGGGAAAGGGGGAATGGCTTCAGACTGACAGAGAGTAGGTTTAGGTTGGATATTAGGAAAAAATTCTTCCTCGTGAGGGTGGTGAAGTCCTGGCACAGGTTGCCCAGAGAAGCTGTGGCTGCCCTGGAAGTGTTCCATGCCAGGTTGGACAGATCATGGACACCTAAAGACAGACCACCACAGCCACAGGATGGATGGGGACAACACTGGACGTGGCACTCAGTGTTCTGTGGGGATCAGGTACAGGTTGGACTCAATCCCAGAGGTCTTTCCCAACCTAAATGACTCTGGGATTCTGTGAAAAAGCACGATGATGACTCTGCTGTGGCCTCCTCTGACCCCCCTCCTGTCCCCTCCCCACGCAGGCCGTGGGCGCGTTGCCAACGCGCTGCACCACACGAACTCAGACAAAGAAAAGAACAAAAACCTTTCTCCCACTGGCTCTGGAGGAGGAGGGAAAGGAGGGAAATCCAGGGATCAGTCTGTCACTCTTTGCTTGCGGGTGCTGCTGCCACAGAGCACCGGGAAGCTTCACGCTCCATCTGTGAGGTGAGCGGGAAGTGCGAGAGCACAGGATGGAGGAGCAGCCCCTGCCTGGAATTCTACAGTACCACGAGCAAGAATAAGCAGCAAAACAACATCCATGAGTCATCTCCCACGAGCAGTCTTTCCAAGGTAACATAACACCCCTGGACACGCTTCCAGACCAGCAGGAAAGGACACAGGGCACGCCTCATCATCACCTGCCTGGAAGTGCTGAGCTCCTGGCAGCGACAAGCTCAGAGCACAGCATCCCACACCATCCTGCCCACAGGCAGGGGTCTGGGACCATCATCCCGTGCCGACAGCCAAGGTCACTGTTTTCCCTGAAAGGGGAAATCTTTCAAGTAGCTCCACTGCTGGAAATACAGTGTTGCCAAGCTTCAGGCATCAAAACCCTGAGGTCTACTTTACACCTGGGGCTGTCTGAGGGGCTTTTTTAGTGGGTTGGAGTTTTTTCAGTGCTGTTGGGTCTATGTGACAAACTTTAGGCATGTGAAGCTCAAATCCTCATAATTAAAGAGGCAGAGAAAAGGGAAGGGGGGGAACGTGTGGTGGGACACACACGGCATCGTAACAGACATCCACACATTTAAACTATAAAACCTAAGAGGTGAGACAGCACAGAAGTTCTTGTCTCAGAAGTAACAAAGCTGGTTGAAAATAAAAAAATAAAATGAAAGAATGGATTTTTAAAAGCATGATCTGATATGTCATTCATACTTACCTTGGCAAGGTCTCTTGTTTTCCAAAGGTCTGGCAGCTTCTAGGTGAACGCAGCAGTTCTGGAAGGAGAGTTTGACAGCACAGTCTGCAGAGGGATCCCTGGAAAGTAGAAGGTCTGAGTTTTCCCTCTGTGCAGTCCCATCGACAAGAGACTTCGGCCTTCACAGTTCCTCCAGTTGGCTTCTCCTCAGCAGAAGGGTGTGCAGAGGAGTCCTGGGGCGGCCGTGGGACACACGAGGAGCCTCCCCGGGGAGCTGCACTGCACAGAGAGCAAACACAGGGCTGACACCACAGAGCAGCAGCTTCCCCGGGTTTATGCAACGTTTATGACTCCTGTTCAATTATGAAGGAGAGCTTACCATGGAAACTGCAAGGAGCTGGTTTGTTTAAGATACAGAGCCCTCGTTTTAAGTGAGAGCTGTTCAAAGGCAAACACCTGAACTGCACTCAAGGCTTTGCATTTCCACCCGGCCCCCAGAAGATTTGGAGGCTACAAAACAAAGACATTTGGAGCTGTTCCTCCCTAAAGCTAAGGAGCCAGGTGAAAGGAAGGAACAGATCCATTCCTTCATGCAGCCATTGTAGGGTTTAGAGGTTGGGAAATGCCATTTTCCATGAGGCCCCCAGGACTGCAGTGGCTCAGCAGGGCTGCCAGCCCACATCAGCTCCCGAACTGCGGAGCCGCAGGGACCGGTCCCAGTCCTGCACGGCCCACAGTCAGCAAGTGACCCAGTAATCCAATTAGGCAGCAACATGGGCTGTCTGAAGATATAAAACAAAAGAAAACAGCGAAGGCAAAAGGAAATTATGCCTAAAGCAGAGCATATCCTCATTACTCCCCTCATCTCCAGCTGCCAGCTCAGTGTCTGGGAGACGGGGACAACACGCTACAGAAAGCGCAGCCTGGAATCATCATCAAGCACTAGGGCTGCTCTCTGACTCTATGGAAGCCCAGGCAATGAAGAGACAGTTCTTCCTAACCAGCCTGGTCAGAAGAGCTTGGCATGATGACTCCAACCTGTTCCAGCTACTTAAGGTGCTTGCCTGGCTTCTGTCAAACCACATTCAGCCACTGCCAGGTATCCTGAGGAGTGTGTCACCCAGAAACCACAAGGCTGCAAAGGGACCAGGGGAGGGACTCAGTGATCCTCAAGAGCCCCTTCCAACTCCAGATATCCTGTGATTCCATGATCATTTCTTCTGAACATGGCCCAGGCTCCTCCTCTGGGCTCTCCCTCAAGGTGTCCAGCTCCAAAGAGTATCCCATGGATGCCCCACATCCAACACTAAGGTGAACAAGTCCAGGAGAAACCACCCATTCAGCTTCAAGGGTCAGAACCCCCGGGAGGAGAAGGGAAGCACAGTTTTGCACTTTTGCACAGTTTTGTGAAAAAACACCACAATCCCAAAAAGGGGATTTCTGGGTAAAACAGGTGTTTAAGCTGCCCGTGGTTTTCCCACATCTAAGAAATGAGCACAGCCAACATGCTAAAAACACATTTTAGATAACTTTCTAGCTGAACTCTGGCTTCTGAGGAGACAGAAGATAACTACAGGCTCAAACTCAGAGCAAGAGATGGATTCATTTGTGGGAATAAAAGCTCAAAAGCACAAAACCTTTTGCCTCAGCTCCCATGCTGGAGGCCCAAACAGCATCATCTGGGTGCTGGGAAAACAACAAAATGAAAGGAAAAACACCTTATAAGTGCCATTGCTCTGGAAAATTAGAATTTTTAATAGGAAAGTAAGCATAAGGCTTGTTTTATATGATGATAACTATCAGCATGTCAGGAGTTTTTATGGTTTCTCCATTATCATAACAAAAGCATCTTGCTCGAACTGCAGGAGTTAAAAATGCAGAACATCCTGACTTCCTAAAGATAATTCTGCAAACAAGAAGTGATGAGGATGCACTTCTACCACTGATTTCTTTTATTCAAAACTTTCTCAGCACTTTCAGTCTGCAGAGAGATCCAGATATTTTATCAAGATGGACCTGCAACCCAAGATCCAAGTTTGAAAGCAAGATAGGTTGAGGAGCTGAGCATCCATCTCTTGCTCAGAAAAACCCTTCTCCTGAATATTATCCTAAAGGGATTGCTTTGGCTCTGTACCTTGTGACACAAATAAAGAGGAGGCACTGTTTGCCATGCTACCAACACCTGTCTGAGCGTGGCCAGCAGCTCCACAGGTCCAAGGAGCCACCAATTCCTCAGTAAACACAACATTTTTGTACCCTTTCCACGGACAATTAGCAACAGAAGCCTGAAACGTCAAAACCCGACTCTTAATTACCGAAGTCAGTACTTAATGACTCCAATTACATTTCCACTGATTTCTGAAAATTGGATTCTCCACCACACTTGCCGTGTTTAAATGAGTTTTTTACCTTATCCATGGTAATTATACTCTGACAAACCAAATTAAAATACAGCAGAGATTTCTAAAATCCTTCTTGAAAATAGTAGGGATTTAAGGACAAAAAAAATTTCTTAAGCCTCCTGCCTTCCACATTTTTTAACATGTTCCTTTCAGGGCCCGGGAATGCAGAGGGTTAAAAGATGAGATATGCAAAGGATAGTTGTGTTGTTAAAATGCCAGTGAAAGGGTGTTTTAGAAGTAGTCTTATTTCTGTGATAGAAACTCAGTATCTTAACCCCCATATTACAGAAATTTGCTTCTTATTTTATTCTAAATCCTAAAGTTACTCTTCGCAGGTTCACCAGAGTGACCCCAGCAATGAGGAGATTCATTGGGAAGGAATAAATACATTTTTCAGTCACAACTACCAGCTTCTGGATCTAACCTGTGTGCTGAGACCCACTGACAACACATGCCTCTGGGATAATCCTGGCCTCTGTAGGATGCAGTTGTACCCATTTGGGGATGCCTTCCCCTTTATCAGGGAATTATTTTCAAGTTCCTGTTTGTAATTAGCACTAGAAATGGAAAAGGACAGGAGAGTCCATTTCAAGGAACTAAGCCACCAGTGGAAAGAAGGCATAAAACCACAGTATTTTAGGGCTCATATGATACAGAGAGCAGCAAATTCTCCACAGAACATGCCCTTTCCATGCATTTTTCTCCTGAAAAGGGAAGAGGGAGGGGAAACCATTAACAGCCCCTAATCCCTTTGCCAACCTTCAAACTCAAAGGTCCTCTAGTTCCTCACGGCATCCCAGAGCCCACCACAGCTCCAGAGGAGCACAGAGCAAAGCTGGTGCACGTGTTCAGTGTGTACAGTGTGAACTCAGGAGGACACATTCACAGGGTCACGTTCTCACCCTGCCACAGGGATATAACGTGCTGCTGTCACAGCTACTTCTTGCAATAATACCTTTTCATTCTGCTTGTTTCCACTTTATTTTTATTCTCATCTTTCGCAAAGACTCATTACTCAGCAGTGGTTGTTGGATTTTATGTTCACATATGGTTTAAAGAGGTGGTTGTTTAATGTTCCCTATATGTAAATAACTACATGCTGCTCCAGTCCCTGCTGTGCAGGGAAAGGAATGATTAGATCATAAATCTCAAACACAGAAACACGTCAAGTTGGTTCTCATCTACAAACACATTAGAGCTTACTCTGGGTTACATTTTCTACCTTCCCTTTTACCCACGAATCCCCACTGCTTTTAATGAGCACATAAAGCAGCCAGCAACAGGAAAAATTATCCCAAAAAGCAGGAGTCCCCAAGACATCAGGAGAAGTTTCTTCATGGAAGGAGTTGTCAGGCACTGGAAAGGGCTGCCTGGGGAGGTGGTGGAGTCCTCATCCATGGAGGTGTGCAAGGAAGGCCTGGCCATGGCACTCAGTGCTCTGGGCTGAGGGACAAGGGGGGCATAGGGCACAGGGGACACTCCATGGGCTGGGAGGGCTTTTCCAGCCTCTGTGATCCTGAGATTCCGTGATCCTGAGCCTGAGGAAAAAGGAGTCACTGCACAGGGAGGTGGTTTAACTCCCAGCCAAGAGCAACCACAGGACAACCCTGGAATCACAGACTGCTCTGGGTTGGAAGGGACCTTAAACCCCGCCAGTGCCAACTCCCTGCCCTGGGCAGGAACACCTTGCAGCAGCCCAGGTGGCCCAGCAATGCCAAGGCAAGAGCCAGGAGGGGCAAACACCTGCATTCTGCATGACTCTGCCTCTCCTGTAACTGTGGCACAACCCCAGTGCTGCTGCTGGAAACCAAAACACGTTTTTCAGCGTAATTTATCATCTTTTTAACACAGCTGACAGTATTCATTTGAAATCAAAGCTCCCAGGCCAAGCACATTAAGACCATTTCTATTTTTCAGAAGTGAACGCTGTGAGGGCCAGGAGCAACATTAACATACCCACTAACATTTCCAGCTTGTCCAGTATCAGAAACCAGCACATAGAATAATCTTTTGAACTTTCCAAGACATGGAAATGCTCTTTATTTAAAGAGGAGATACATAATTCATTGCTCAGCTGGTCTCCCTTCCTTGTTGATCCACAACAGATCACAGGAAACATTCCTACTCCTTGCCACCCCTGCTCCTGATACTCCCAGGCCTTTCAGAGCAAGGAAAGCAAGGCAGAAAAAGCTCTTGATGGCTATTGGGAAGACATCCTATACCCAAAGGTAAAGGAGAAGCAGACCTCCTTCACAAGCACCCCCAGGCAGCCCATGCTGCCACCCACAAAGGCACCAAAATCACCCAAAATCTGTGATACCACTAACAGGTGCAGGCACTCTCCCCTGCAACCACCTGCCTAGGTGGTGTGGTGGGTGTAGAAATCAGTCTCTGGTGGCAAAAAAACAACCAAAACCAGGAAAAGACTCACGAGGCAGAAATGAAGGCACCAATCAAGAAGGTAGGAAGGAAGGAAAAAAGATCCTGTGGAAGCAGGCAGGAGACAGCCTGAAACTGGGTATTAACTCAATTTATACAAATGCAGTCCAAGCTATCGAGTTTGGGCATAGTCTGTCTGCACTGAGGAGTCAATGGAGTGACTGCAACAGCTGCAGGATCCAAAAGATCCAAACCAACACTGCAGATTGAGGATGGGAGGAACCCCAAAGCTGCTCAGGTTTGCCTTTCCCCTCCCCATCCCACCCATCCACACACTTCATGTCCTAATGAGGAATCCTTGTCCAAGTCCAGCCCCTGTGCCTGATTTCTGCTGACCCTGAAGTTATCCTGCAGCTCTAACAACGGACGATGGATCTCATTTCCTACTCCAGCAGCCTCTGTTGCGTGGCATTGCTCTGCATATTAATGATCCCTAATGACACCTAAAAGCCTCTGCAAAGTCTCACATATGGATTTTACCACTTAGTGTGAAGCCATAAAGAGCCCACAGTGGCAGAGCATGTTTAATGACCAAAACCAGGAAAGCATTCATTAAAACATCCTCTTACTCTTGTGGAAAGGGGCATTAAGATGATTTTTCTCCTGGACCAGCACTGGCAGGTGAGGAGGGTGATGAGTAATATTAGTCTGAAAGGAATCCTTAAAACATGCATTATTTAAGTTGGCAGGGAGTAAGCCTATTCAGTGAAAGAAGGGTGGGGAAAAAAGGGTCAGGGGAGTGAAGGAAAAGAGCTGTCTGCTCTCCTGTGACATCATCAGCTTCGGACACCGATGGAGATTCATCCTGAGGAATATAAATCAACTCCCGTCAGGACTCCTGGAATTCAGCACTTCCTGTGGCTGCTGAAGAGGCGCTGTCAGCTGATCCCTGATTCTCAAGTTTGGGATGACAACTGGGGGGGATATGGCTGAAAAGAAGGGTTAATTAAACAAAGAGGCAAATAGGCAAGAGCCTTTAGGAATTGATTAGGCAATGGAAGTAAATGACTTGGCAAAACAACCCTGACCTCACTGCCAGAGTTATAAAAACATCCAGGAGATGCAGAACAGTGCTAGTGATTGATATTCTCACTGTATTTTCCTGCAGCAATGGGGAGTGTGGGACATTTATTGGGGCAAATGAAATCATAACCAAGCCATGTCCTTTTCTACTCTGTGCCAGAAGAAAGAGCTGCCAAGGATCTCTTCATCCAGAAACCAAAGCACCACCAAGGACTTAGGAAAATGATCATGTTGCCAAAATAAGGGTCAGAAAAATATACTCATCAAGCTCAAGTGGAATTGGTTGTTTCCTTGCTTGGAGGAACAGTGCACCAACATTCACCCAGTGACCAAAACCAGAACCCATATTCCTTCCACATTTCTGCTCTATAGCAAGACTGCGTTTTCCACTCTCCTGTGCAGATCTATTTCTGTTTGTTTGGGAAGTCACATGGCATGGGGAAGGCCCTGAGCCTTGGGAAAAAAATACATGTCAAATGTAGACCATGCCTGTGTTACACACCCAAAAGCTACTTCATGTTTTTTGTGATACACCAGTAAAGAAAAGAGACTTCAGTCTGGGTTCAAGTCTCGAATCATCGCGTTCACGAGGTCAAAACTGCAGCTGGTATAAATTTACTTACCACCACCATAAATCCCAGCATGGTAACACTGAAATATTCTGGCTGTCAGAGCAGGGACGTTCAGACTGCCCTGCATTTTTAACCTTGATTATACATAATTGTTAATCACTGACCCATTCTCTGGCCGCCCTCAGCTCCAGTGGGTTGCTAAGCAACCCATTTTTGCTCCAGATACTTTTTAAACTCTGGTTAAGAAGTGGCCAAAAGTCAACAAAGTGAGGATTGAGATTATTGTGGACAGATACGAGGTGGGAACTGAGTGAAACCCACTGACACCTCTACCCAAAGTGCAATAACACCCAATGCCACCTTGAAACCCCCTCAGAGCAGCCCCACAGCTCACACATCTCCTGGGGAAAACCAGGCTGCTCTCCCAGAGCTAATGGAAATATCCTCTCCCAGCTGGGAGGGCAGGGATTTTCTAGAGTGCAATGGTTAAAAATAATCAGGTAGAATCAATCAAGTAGAGGGTAGAAATTATCCAAGCCCATGTTTCACTGTCAACTGTGGGCCTGGCAAGCGGCACTTGGAGCAGCCAAATTCCTTCTGCTGCTCCCTTCAACAGCCTGGGGCTCTCCTGCCCACCAGGGTCCTTTGGATTTGTGGGAAGGGACCTCAGAAGTCCAGGACTTTTATCCTTCTGGCAAACTTGCGTGGGGACACAAGGCAGCATTCACAGTCCTCCCTGTGCCATTTATCTCTACTCCTCCCCTCTTTTTGTTTTGAAAACACTGTAAAAAATAAGGGCAGCACTCCTTGTATTATATAAATCTTAGACAAATGTGTCCTTCTCTTGCTATTTCGCTCCTGTATCACCATCCCATTAACAACCACCGTGGTATGTCATTTTTAGCCAAAGAAATTTGATTTTCATCCTATAGAAACCACTTGTTAAAATGCTATAGAGTTATACAGAAGCAAGACTGAGCAGCCACATCAATTGCTGCAGGATTCACAAGGAACAGGTAGGCAGGAAAACTCCAAAGTTCTGCTTTTCCTGCCTTTTCTTCTTTTAAATATGACCTAGTGGTATGGGTTACAGTCCCAGCTGTAGTTACTGGTGCAACCAGTGTAAATTAGACATTTGTGATCAGGTTCCCAAAGCAGCTGAGCACTTCAGTAGGAGGCTGTGGCCTTGTGCCAGTGGGAACTCCAGTAGCTGAACATGTTTTCTTGTTTTCAGAAGTGTTATCAGGTCAATACATTGATGCAAACATGTCTTCTTCTCTTTTGGTTTTCCTGTAAACCTTCAAGTAAACTTTGAGTAAAGCCTAACTTGTTTGAGGCCAGGTTGGATAGAGCTTGGTCTAACCCCCCCAATGGCAGGGGATTGGAACTGGATGAGCTTTAAGGTCCCTTCCATCCCATTCTGGGATTCCCTGATTCTGTGAAGTACTGGGGTAAAAACACCCAGACAAAGACTTCCAGTTTGTGCCTCTTTTCCTGCCAGGAGTCTCCTCATCAAAGTCAGGCCAGGCTCCACCACCAATGTTTTAAGAGCACCAGGCATGACTTAAAGCACAGCGTAGGCTATATCTTGTAGAGAGGGAGAGGAAGATTTGGACAACCAGATGATTGCCAGGGACACCACGTGCAAACAAAATGCAGAGAGGCATAAGGATCAAGAGGCTGCTCTGAAATGATTAGCTTGGAAGAGAAATGATTAAGCATGAAGAAGTCATACAAAACTAGGGGGCCCCTTGAGTAATTTGACCACTTCTGTTTGGACTGTTTTTTGGTAGTTTGTTCTAAAGGAGTCAAAACCTTCACCTATCTCACCTTCGATGCTGCTGTCAGGGCCAAGTGGGTTTGTCCCACGTGCTCAGACCAAAACAAGTTGTGCAGCACAGAGTTCTGTCCCTGTCCTGTCAGTCACCACAGGCAACACGATCCCATCACCTCCAGCTGACCCCTGGAGTTAAGTACTGTTCCATGAAAAAATCCTGGAGATGGCTGATGGCAATCTGCCCTCCAGACAGACGGGCCTTGCGCAACTCCCGACCTGCATCCCAAGCCAAGGCACCGTCCCGCAGGATTCGGACCAGAGACAAACACCCGCAGCACAGGGGAAGGGGACGAGCCAGGAATGCAAAACCAGGGGCTTCAGAAAGGCTGCTGGGATTAACAACGAGGTTTCCACCAGCCCTGCAGAGGAAGAGCGAGAGACAACGCAGAGTAGGAAACTCTGCCAAACAAAACTGCTGGGAGCTGGATTGCTCAGTGTTCCCTTCTGCGAGCAAAGCTTCCAGGAAAAGAAAACAAACCCCTTTTGGTCCGAGAAGCGCCTGGAGTACAAAACCTGGACTCAGCTCTGTTCTCTGCCTTCCCCAAGAATCAGAAGGATCCGTGGTCAGAGCAGAAGGACAGTGCAGTGTGCACAAAGACATCAAACAGGCGATGCTGTGTCAGGAGATGGACAGCAGAAGTAATTTTGGGCCCACTGGCCTCTCCAGAACGATAACAAAAGAAAAAAGGAACTCTGAAGAGTTTCAAAATTCAAAACACTTCTTGGAGGAAGAGAGCCATGAGTAGCACCCGACAGTTGTTGGAGTTGTTAAATGTTTGATGCCTGCAGGCATTGGGCAACCGGCCTCACACCAAAAGCAGAGGTGACTGCTGAGGTCACTGCAGGTCTGGCCACTGCAGAGACCTGAGGACAAGCCTAAAAGTTTCAATGAACTCCATGATCCCTGAAGAAAGAAAAAAAAACGACAAAAAGGCACAGAAAGACACCGAGCACTGGACTGCACAGTGCTCCACTGCACTGGACAGGAACAAAAGCTGACTATGCATAAAACATGACAACACGCATTTGGAGCCAAATTCTTACTTCATCAGACCTATTAAAACCAACCATCAAAGGGAGCCTCAACCTACTCAGTTCTATAGGAACAAGCACCAGGCTAACACTTTCCCTGTTCTCTTTCATGCCAGCCTCCCCAGGATGCCAGGGCATGGAAGCCCTCCTCCTTCTCCTCCCATCCCACATCACAGAGATGCACAAAGGGCAGAGCTGACACAGCCACTCCTGTGCTGAATCCCTTCTTGTAAAGCTGCCTCACGTTCCCAAAGAGCCATTAATCCGTCACCCTTCAGCTCTAAAATTCATACAAATGATTTTATTCATAATTAATTAAGGTCTCTAAATGTGGAAATTAAATTACCATTTACAGAGCAAAAGGAGATGGCACAGGAAAACCTGGATAGCAGCAACAGCTCTGCATGGATCAAGAGGACATGGGGGGTGGGGACTATCTGGCAGTGTTGTGGAGTCACACAGTGAAATCTGTACTAGGTCAAAACACAGATTACGGCATCTTTGAAAAGCTGCTCAGGCCCAGTCACAAGAGACCTTTAAGTCAGAGGTGCCAAATTAACCCCAAAACTCAGGTTCCTCCTCTACTCTGCTGTTAATAATCCCCTGGACTCTTGCACTAGGAGCACATTTTGAGGACAGCTAAAGACCCAGCATTCCTTCTGTTGCCTGGCTCCTCCGCTGGAAAACAAGCTGCTGGGAGAACAAAAGAGCTGCTCCTCCTCACGTGTATTTAGCCTCACCTTTCCATTCGAATCAGGCTGCCAGAGAGGAGAGAACATACAGGAAAACAGATGGCCCTGCACTGAACACGAGGCATAATTCACTCGAGGGGCCGGGAGGGAGACGGGATGAGCAGGCTGAGGATCAACACCACAACGGAATTCAGCCATACAGGCACAGCAGGGCTCTGCTGTAACAAATACCACAGTCACTGATGTTTTCTCCTTAACTCAGAAGGGAAAGACTGTGAAAAGTTACTTTGCTTCTCATTTCAATGGCAAAGGAGCATCAGAATCAATGACAGGGATGATTCCACGACAAGTTTCAAAGGCAACTCTCTCCCATCCCTGATAGCCCATGGATGCACTCTATCAGAATCCAATACAGGAGTAACAGGATCCTTTTCCCTTATATTCAGCTACTGGTTTGCCCAGTTGCCAAAAGAATTTAAGGGTAAGAAGATGGCAAGGAGATGGTCTGTACACAATTACTCAAGGAGACCAGGAAACAGATGTGTCCCAGACATTCCCATGCTCAGCCAGGCAGGCAGATTGCAGGAAGGCTAATGGCCATGTTGAAATTCAAAGAAGAAAAGGTTCATATAAGTGACCTTTCTGGTTTCCACGCGGCCAAAAATAACAACACACCAATTACAGGGAAGTTTCAGGACCAGATTCCCCCCAAGCCCCCAGAGCCCTCAGTGAAGTCAGGGAAGGCTGTGCTAACAGCATGCACAAGTTTTCCTGACAGAGGGAACAGGGGGAGGCTCCTCACAGCACCTCTCAGGAGCCTTTCAGGATCAGACCTTCACTTGGCAAGACAAACCCCACCAAGCCAAGGAACAGCACAGGCATGTTTTGTTGCTGAGAAAGCAGGCTCTGAAGAGATGGAGAATGTGGATAGCAGGAACAAGAAGAACTGCTCCGTCTGGTCTCCCTTCCCCGCTCACCCATCGCCACGAACCCGCTGTCTCTGTGAATCCAACCAACTGGTAATTCCCCTTCTGCCGCTGACGCACAAAGGATGCGAGCCCTCAATTAGGGATCCATGTCTCACAGGCTGTCAGAACTCCTGCCTTCAGCTCCACAGCACCCCAGGTCAGTTCCTGACAGGGAGCTGCTCCACACAGCTCCGAGGCTGGCACTTCTAGAGCGCCTGCAGACACACGGGCAGAGGTACGGAACCGGGCGCCACAAGAAACGCAGCTGCTGCGGAACAGCCAGTTTTGAAACCCCACGGTTTGTTCCTTGCAATATGTCCTTTAGAAACTGATGCTTTCCCTTTCAATTCAGGCTTTTCCACTTTTCCACGCTGCTGCTGATGGTTTCAGTCCCCCAGAGGCCCAGGCATGTCTACCTGTCTACCCAAGGCCTTTATTTACACACTGTAAGAGTTAAGCAGATGCCCAAAGCACAGTTGGTATTTCAGGGCCATACCCAAGAGGAGGTTCAGGTTGGACATCAGGAGGAATTTCTCCATGGAAAAGGTTGTTAAACATTGGAAGGGGCTGCCCAGGTTGGTGGTGGAGTCTCACCTCTGGAGGTGTCCAAAGAATGACTGGATGTGGCACTCAGTGCTCTGACCTAGTTGACAAGGTGGTGATGGGTCACAGGTTGGATTTGATCCCAAAGGTCTTTTCCAACCTATGTTGGAAATGGTGGCATGCATGTGATGGCAGCATCAAGATGCTATGAAATAAGACCCATGTGAGAAGCAAGCTGAGGTGCCCCTCACACCACATACTGCATTTCAACATCCCTGCCACGCTGAGGGGAGCAAAAGGCCCCTCCAAAGGCAGCTCTGCTATGATTTATGTTAATAATCCCCTGGACCTCTTCAGACCTCTCCCTGAAGACCTCAGGAGTTGCAGCCACATCCCAGGTGCCCACATGGCACAAACACAGACCCCAGCCTGTCTCCCAAGAGCTGTGGTAGCAATGCCCCACTATCCAGCAGCACACACACAGACCCTGGAGCACGGCAGACAGGAAAACATCAATTTCCTCAGCAGGACCACTTTTGTTAAGGGCAGGACCTGGAGCAGCACAGAAACCTTCTGCAAACCACCCCCACCGAACCCAGTACACATCACACATCATAAATACCACCCCTAAGCTGGCCATCAAGGGCTTTTCTTCCTAATGAGCTTTTTCAAATCATAGCAGACAATGACCACAAAACAATCACAAAGAATAATATTTGAAAATGCCAATTAGGGAGAGTACATGAACAAGGCTTCAAAAGAGAAAAACAACTTTGACAAAGACACTCCTCATTTTTACCCAGCTACAGACAGTACTTATTTGAGGCAAAACATTTTGCTGGAAAACATAGAACCATAGAATAGGATTTGTTTTAATTATGTAACTCTGACTTCCCACACAAACAAATCCAGCTATGGAAAATGCCATGCCTTGGCTTTTAAAATGGCACGAGTCGAGCCAAAGGAGAAGGAGATTGCACGGTAATTAACGCTTCCTTGCAGTCTACAAGGTATTCACCACTTGGTTTTGCCCACGGGAATTAAACACTGCTGCAAAGTGACATAAAACACTGTTCCAGAGTAAAATCTGTCTCTGCCCTGTCCTCATTTCTCCCTGGAAAAATCTGCATGTGCACGTGAACGGAGACGAGCGGGTGAGCTCATGAAGGCAGAGGGGCTGCCCCTTCTCCCCTTCCCAGCCTGGGCACCACCTCTCCACCCCTCACTGCCAGGGCACCCAGGGAGTGGCTGGGAACCAGTGGCCAGTCCAGCCCCTGCCACCTGTCCCAGAGGTACTCAGGGCTGCTCTGGATGGCTTTGGACACCCAGCACGGTTCTGCTGCCCCTTTCCACTGGGACCGGCAGCAAAGCCAACGCAGCTGCTCGTTGTGTGGCAGCCAAAGGTCACCACTGGAAACCACAGCTACCCCCAGTGCAGGAAACTGTCTTCAAGTATGAAAACTTTTTATTTCAGCTCCATTTCTGTACAGTTGAAGCATCCCAAGCCGCCCGCGGTTATCAGCATAAACATCAAACGTGCGGAGCCGCATTAGGCGCGTCAGCAGCTGCCCCAGTCACAGCTCCACGAGCAATGCCAGAGTAAATTGCCAACCTGCCAACCAGCACCAGGATCCCAGGGAATTGGATGCACAGGAAAAAAGAAAAAACGAGATGCATATACGGATAGTTAAGAAGAAAGCAGGCCAGGCAATTAAAAAGGAAAGAAGAACATCAAATTTCTTCACATCAGAGGAGAAATCATCATCCAGGCTATTCCACTCCATTAATTTTTTAGCAGTGCTACCCATTCAAGTCAAATATCAGATGGAGAATTCATACTTTTAGTCTTTTGAAGCAAACCTTCCATAAAAAGGAGAACTGACCTGATAGCAATTCATTTGCGAGGGGGGGGGGGAAGGGATTCCCTCTTGCACACAGCAAATTTGGTAGCAACACTACAATTATTGCAAACTGGTTTCAGCAATACATCTGATTTGAAAGGTCCTCAGAAGCCAAGGCTTGAAAAAAGCCAGTAAAGTCAAACACTTTTACAGTGAAGCGTTCAGAGGTAGCGGGTTTTTTGGGAGCTTTTACATATTTATTTATTCATGATTTTTTCCTCCCCAGTTTGTGTCACCGTTATATCTAAAGCTTGATCTAAACCCCAAAGGGGGAAATACCAGTTTACTGTATTTTTATATACTGTTCAAGCAGCAGGAGGAGATTTTTGGACCCTCTCTCAGGCAGCAGCCACAGAGCCAAGCTGCTTTGCCAGGGAAGAAGCTGAGAGCTAGTCCTGTCAGTGAGGTGCTCACACCAACTCTCCTTGCTTTAAGGAGGGGTTAGTCCTGATCTCCTTGCCTACAGAGAAGAAATTTAATCGATGGAAGGACAACCTTCTCTCAGGCCCAACAACGCACAGCCCAAATTCCCCCAGCATCTAAATGGTTTCCAAAGGGAATTCCCACAGCCAAGGAAGGGAGAGCAATAGCAATTCCATAAAGCCACAAGAGGTGCAAAACAGAGCAACAACCACCCATCAAAGACACGTTCTGCTATTTCTGCACAGACTACTTCTGTAAAAAAAAAAAAAAAAAAGAGGAAAAAAAAAGCAAACTGCTTCTTAAAATATACTTTGGAGGTTACATAAGGGATGTTTAAAAAACTAAAACCCTACTAATTCTAAGTTAAAAGGAAACATCCTGAGCGAAAGCCCTAGGAAGAAATCCAAATAAACTCCTGACACAATTGCACACCACTGACTCAGGAGCTCTGTGCTGAATGCACACAAGCAGTCTGGAGGCAGGGCTTCCCCTGCCCTTCCGAGTGTTCAACTCCTCTTCTCTCAACACTGGTTCAGATAAATAAATCAAATTGAATAAAGTATGCATGAGTAACTCCTGACTTCAAATATTTATGGAAGACTATTATCATTACCCCCAATGTGGGTCACCCCCAGTGCCAAGGCAGCCAGATCCACAGCAAAGACATCCAAAACCACAGCACGGGCAGCAAGGACTAGTGAGGATGAGCATCAGGAATGTTCTTTGCCACCTGGATCACTCAGAGCTGCTGGTGGGTTCACACAATCACAGGGTCAGACAGCAACGCCAAGCAGTTGCAGAGGCCAGGAGGATCCTGGAGTGCATTGGGAAGGACATTCCCACCAGGTCAGGGAGTGATCCTGCCCCTCTGCTCAGCCCTGGGGAGGCACATCTGCAGGGCTGCTCTGGACAAGAAGGAGCTCCTGCAGCGGGGCCAGCGCAGGCTGCAGAAATGCTGAAGGGATGGAGCATCTCTGGGAGCAGGAAAGGCTGAGGGAGCTGGGGCTGTTCAGCCTCCAGAGCAGACACTGAGAGGGGCCCTCCCCAGTGTGTGTCAGGGTCTGCAGGGATGGGGCAGAGGCTGGAGCAGGCTCTGCTCAGGGGGGCCCAGCAGCGGCACAAGAGGAACGGGCAGGAACTGATGCCCAGGAAGTTCCACCTGGATATGAGGAAGGACTTCTTTGCTGTGCAGTGACTGAGCACTGGAACAGAGACCAGAGAGGGTATGGAGTCTCCCTCACTGGAGATATTCCAGAACCCTCTGGACACAATCCTGTGCCATGTGCTCTGGGACAGCCCTGCTGGAGCTGAGAGGTGGGACCAGATGCTGGGACTGTGGGCCCTTCCAGCCTGACCCATCCTGGGAGTCTGTGACTCTGGGAAGAGGTTGGTTTGGCTGCAGGTTTCCCAGAGCAGTCTGCTCCCAAACACTGCCCCATATTGAAGCATCCACTCAAGCCAGATCAGCCCAATTAAAATGAGCCGGAACAATCCTATTACAGCCCGGCTGGCCAGTGTCTCGCTCAGACAAGCTTAAATGCATAATTAATTAGTTACTTTAAGAAAGCTCAGTAGTCTCTTTCTAGGACCAGCTTTCCAGAACTGAAAGGACCACCAGCTACAATTCCAACAGCACAGGAAAAAAATCCCAAACCCATTTCCTTCTGTAGCAGGGCCCCCATGGACACCACGGGACACGGACTCTCATCTGCACCAAAACCCTTCAGCAGTCCTGGAGCTCTGCAAACCCACATCAGCTGCAGGTGAGACTCCTGTGCCCTGGCTGGGACTGGCTCCACGCCTGGAGCAGCAGCCCCACTCCAGGGGCCAGGAGAAGTTTCGCTCACCATGGCAGATAACACAAGTACCAGCGTAAGCAGGTGACTCCTTATTCGCACTACACAGTGAGCTTGCAGCCCCTGGCAGGGTCATTGCAACTGGGCTATGGGGCAGAGCACCCTGTGATCCTTGGATTCATTTTCTTTATTAGTGTTTTCTTTATGAGACAGACACTATTGTACATGAAATGCTTAAGCACACCAAGCCTTCGGGTCAGCATCCGGACACCACTTTAACACAAATAAACACGGAGGGCTGTGCTGGGTTAGAATCACCTCCAAATAAAACTCAAGACACCACTTGAACCAAAGTAGCAGCATGTTTACTTTAGCCTCTGGAGTGGGAGCAGGCATTGCAACCCAAGTACAGAAAGGGCAGAGTAAGTGGCAGCAGGACTCTGATAACTAGACAGGGAGATTAAAACAGACCCAAATACCAGAACAAACCTTGGCTGAATCTGAAAGGAAAAACCCAGGCTCTAACAATCACTGACATCACTGCAGCTTTAGCTATATAGGTGGGCAGATAGCCATCAGTGTTTAAATTCTCTTGAAGATTTCTACAAGTTACATCTTATTCTGCAAAAAGAAGTGACACAAAACAATCTACCTTGGCACACTTTCAGGCCCTGAATTTCAGAACACTTTTAAGTGAAATGAGAACGGGGAATCCAACATTTTAATCTCAGCTAGGAGAAACAGCGTTTCAAATACAGAAAACACCGGCACAGGTTAGCAAAAGACAAATTGGTTCAACCTCTTTCAAAACCTTAGAAGGGTAGAAATGATCTTCTTCCACCAAGCGCAACAGAGGCAATTTTAAAGGAAAGCATCCATGAGGAGTGACACTGCCATACCTAACTGGAAAGACAAGATTTAAGGCTGGATTAAATTCTGCTGGCAAGCCAGAGGAACTTCATTGATACCAACTGTCCTACCCACTTAGGCAAAGCCAGGATGTGTTTTATGGCACCACACAAAGTGACCTCAGTTTTGAGCTTGTATTAGAAAGGAACAGCCTGTCCCACTGAGGCCCTGAAGTCTGTGGACTCCTCCAGACTCCATCCCAATATGCCACCAAGTCAAACCTGTAGCAATTACCATCCCAGTCTTGAAACATGCAGTGGCACACACAAAAAACATGCTCCAATTGATGTGGGAGACAGATCAGATCCCAGCACTTCTCCATTCCTTCAGAAACAGTCACCTTCAATGGCTAAAAAAAGAGGCTGTTCCAGCAGCATTTGGCTCTCTGCATTTTGTGAGAAAGAGGAGAAAGGTTACCAGTTCTCTTCAACAGGTGTGTAAAGATCAGGAGGGATGGGCACATGCACCAAGAACCCCTGGAAGGAGAGCAATTAGCCAACAGGGTACACTCAGGAGGGAAGAAGACAGGATTGGGAATGGCTTGATGAAGTACAGTAAAAACATCCCCCTGTGAACAAAACCTGCCCTGTGTGTTGGTGCTTTCTTATCACAGTGCCAGCCTATTAAAGTGACAATTCTCAACATGGCTTCTGCAAACTTCCTGCTGGTTAAAATTCACCAGGCAAGTGTTTAGTGGCCAGGAACTGCTATGGATCAGAGGTTCATTTACTTGCCACAGTCAACTGCAGGGAAGCAAAAAACAACACCATGCACACAGCTGCCTCTCCTTTCCCATATTTCTGGCATCTTCCTACTCTATGTGGCTTGTGGAGCCACCAAGCAAAAGGAAAGCCCAAAGCACCCTGCAAACAAAAGAAGAAAAGCTGGTCTTTCACAGGGATAAAAGGAGGTGTAGTACCTGCCCCTGAAGTGCAAACAGGTTCAGACACCTTCTCTTACTGAGATAAAGAGTGTTTCACATCCAGTTCCTCCCACCACCTCCAGCACTAAGGAAGGAAGGATGTGTTGAGAGAAGATTGTACATTTGCATCAGGCACTTTGATGGTACAAACACCTCCATGTGCCCACGTTTTTAAAGAGGTGACTGAGCAGCAGGTAGGAGTGAAAGTACAGAGCAGGGCTCACCAAACCAAGGCTGTCTTAACACCTGAAAACCTGACTCACAACACACTTAGAGCCAACAAGAAGGTGATGGGGATTAAATTCTTCCTTTCCACAAAGACTAATGCAGGCCTAGAACTACAACAAGTCTGTTTAGGGCAACACTCTCAGGTTACTCTCAAAATGCTTGACAACCCTTACTGCTCCCTTGGATAACTTGCAAAAGTACAAAAAGATAAAGCAATTTCCAGCTTCTGCTTGAGAGAAGGGATACCTCCTTTCTAGGACTGCCTAAAGAGAGACTGCTGTCCGTCACAGACATTATGTTGAATCCCCATCCTTGCCATTGTTTTCCCCTGTTCCAACACGGGTGTGCCTTCAGCAGGTAGGATCCTTGCAGGCTGTGTACAAACAGGGTCACAGAACACAGATGCCTTCCCAGGACCCTCTCCCAGCAGTGACCCAGGTTTGAGTGTTAACAAACCTCTTCAAATGAGCGTTCCCTGTCCAAGAGAGGCACTGAAACCCAACAGGATAACGGGGTCCCCGTGTGCCTGTGCGTGCAGGGTGTGCTGAAGCAGAGGCAAGAAACCTGCACATTCCTTCTGTCAGCAAGGATTTGGGATGATCCAAGAGAGCAATGCTTGCTCCCATCAGTCTGGACAGAAAGCCCCTGCAGATGTGTGGGACCCTGCTGACACAAACATGCTGCTGGTGGCCCGGGGGCTGCACAGCCCAGGGACACCCACCCCTCTGACCCCACACCAGCAGCCCCAGCTGGCTGTCAGTCCTTTTCATCCGCCTGGCTGGCAGGGTCAGGACATCCCATCCCAGGTCAGCTCTGTGCACTTCCTCAAGCACCTCCTTCCCCATCACCCACCTGGGCAGGTGCTGGTCCCTACCTGGCACCACAAAGGAGCAGCCCCCTGGGGCTGCTGTTTTCCCTGGCTGCCACAGACATAGCCCTTGGCCATGCCAGTTGCTGAGCAGGATTCCCAGCCCAAGCCTCACATTATCCTGCAGCTCCCTCCTCACTCCCACCACGTACCAGCTCTTCCCCCTCCTGTCCATCAAAACAGGGGATAAATCCCCCTCCTGTGGACTGAGACCGGTTGTTCACTGATTCCAGAGAGCCTGAGCATCTGCAGCAGGCAAATCTCCTGAGGCATTTCATGTCCTGCCATTCCCAACTCGCCACACTATGATTCCCATTAGGGTGCCTCTGCCTCCTCCGCAGGATTTCAGCTGGTGTGGATTCTAAGGGCTCTCAGCAAAACTGTGCCTCCACTGCTGCTGCCAACCCTTCCAGCATGCCAGACCTCCAATCCTTCTAGAAAAATGTTCTTCCCGCTTTCTTGTGCAGAGCTCCATCTATATCACTTTTTTTTTCTGTCCCCATGCCAAAGGATGTCCTTCCACATTCCCAGCACAAGGAGCAACCTGAAGCCTCATTTCTCTCTTCCTCTCCTCCCATATTTCAAGAAAACTTGGGTTCTCCGCAGAAAAATTATGGATTTGCTTCCATAGCCACACCAAGCTGACAGTTTGATTTTCAGCACAAGGTTCAGCCCCCTTTCTGCTGCATCTCCTGCTCCCACTGCAGGGCAGAAGGAGGCAAAAAGCAAAGTGCCAAAAAAAAATAAAAAGGCACTAAACTTGTAACGTGCTCCAGTGGGATGGAACAATCCTGGGCAACCAGAGAGCCCCTGTTGCCAGGGGGAACAGGAGAAGCCCCCCAGCAGCAGCAGCCACAGTCACATCCATCTGACCCAGGAGGCTCCTGGGACTTGACCAACAATTTAGTTCTCCAAAAGTCTGTAAAACCAGAGAGCCCTGGGGGCCAGATGGGGGACAGATAAAGCCTACCTGGGGCAGGGGCTAAGGGGAAGAGATGACTCCCTGCCACAAAAATGCAGACAGCTTATCTATCAGACCCCAGGGGGGCCTTCTGGGGGATGTTTTTCCTCCTTTTCCAGGAAGGGAAAGGAGAGGGGTGTGTCTTTAGGCATTGTTAGTTAAGAAATACGGAGGAGACTTACTTTCTGTTGGCCAAACCTACAAGCACTTCTTCTACTGCCCCCTCCAGGTGCCTCCCTGCTGTCACCTGGCCTCTTTTATCCCCTGACAATGCCAGAGGTGGAAGGACATCAGTGCAGATTCCACCCCTCAATGGGGAGAAAAGGCAAGGAAAAGGAATGACATGTGGGATTCTTCATTAAGTCAAGCATTTGACTTCACCACTGCATCCAAGCACTGAACAGGTACATTTTTCTCCTTGCTTTAAATCCAGGGAACTCACACTCACAGGTTTAGTTTTAACAAGGTCTGCTGTGTTATAAGCAGTGTTTTCAGATTTAACACAGGCAGAAACCAAGGTACAGCAAGGCATGTTCCCCTCACTTATATGTGACACATCCACAGCTTCCAAAATGCACACCCCAATTGCCACTAATGGCACTTGCTAGGCCCATTTTTTACCAGAGGGCTCCCACAGCAGCTTTCTCATGTTTCTTTGCTGGATTTTGTTGCCTGTCCTTCAGTCCCCCAGCTTTTCCACAGCTGGCAGGGTCCAGGCACATGTGCACACAAGACAGTGACTGTCTGCCAGCAGACAAACACAGGGAAGATACTGAGTTCCCTCAGTAAATGACCAGTCTGGGTCTGAAGTCCTGCACCTGGGTCAGGGCAATCCCAGGCACAAACACAAGCTGGAAGGAGAATGGATGGAGAGCAGCCCTGGGGAGAAGGACTTGGGGGTGTTGGGGAATGAGAAGCTGGATGTGCCCTGGCCCAGAACCCCCCGTGCCCTCGGCTGATCCCAGAGAAAGGGAGGGGGGGATTCTGTCCCTCAGGTGAGACCCCCCCCTGCAGAGCTGCTTCCAGCTCTGGGAACAACAGCACAAGGACGTGGAGCTGCTGGAGAGAGTCCAGAGGAGGCCTCAGAGATGCTCCAGGGCTGGAGCCCCTCTGCTCTGGAGCCAGGCTGGGAGAGCTGGGGGGGTTCACCTGGAGAAGAGAAGGCTCCAGGGACACCTGAGAGCCCCTTGCAGGGCCTAAAGGGGCTCCAGGAGAGCTGGAGAGGGACTGGGGACAAGGCATGGAGGGACAGGACACAGGGAATGGATTCACATGGACAAAGCACAGGGTTAGATGGGATATTGGGAAGGAATTCCTGGCTGTGAGGGGGGTGAGGCCCTGGCACAGGTTGCCCAGAGAAGCTGTGGTTGCCCCATCCCTGGAAGTGTCCAAGGCCAGGTTGGAGCAACCTGGGCTAGTGGAAGGTGTCCCTGCCCATGACAGGGGGTGGAAATGGATGATCTTTAAGGTCCTTCCCAGCCAAACCATTCTGGGATTCTATGAACAAGGTGAAAAACTGTCTGCAGCCCTCAGACCTGAACCTGCACTCCAGAGCCTGCAGCTCTGTGTTCCCCCCAGATGGCCCAGACAAGCTGCAGTGAGTAATGCAATTAGTGAACCACTAAGTACCTCCACGGTCACATGCTCCAGTGAGTGTCTTCACAGAGCTGTGAATGCCCCACTGCAGCCATGCCAGAGCTTTTAACACTGACATTAATTCATCCTTCACCTGGGGCACAAGAAAAAACCACAGCCAAAAGAACAAAACAAAACAAAAAAACACAACCAAAAAAGCAATACAAATGAAAACACAACAGCAACAAAACAAAATAAAAAACAAACAAACAAATAAAAACCCCACACACAAAACAAACCACCCACAGCATGGATTTGGCCATCAGCTAAATTGGTGACTGCTGGTCAATACCATCCAAGCCTTTTCTTGACCCATCACAAGCCTCACACCCAACAGATGATATACATGATGACACTGCTGATTTTCAAGTTCATATTACCCAGAGAGAAATGCATACAGTCATCACAAAAACCGGTGCAGACTGTCAGAAATCAAGTGAGAGAGGCTTACTCTGAAAGAAAAAAAAAAAGCTGCTAAATACAAACCGGCTGCAAAATCCCCCAAATGCACATTGCTGGGAGAGCACTTTGGAGAAGTGTCAGTAGCACCTGCCCTGGTCTTACACTCAGCCCTAGGATAGAAGGGTCTGGCATTAATTAGTTGCCTTCCACAGATGTATTTCATAGTGGGGAAAAAATCAAATATGATGTGAGAATGTGTTCACAAGCCCCCACGGGAAGAGGAGGCTGCACAAAGAACTGTGTTACTCACCCAGGCTGAGCTCAATTTCACCTCATGCCCCAGCAGGTACCTCCAAACACGCACAAATGGCCAAAGGAAAACTGGGTTTTGCCAATCTTGCGGCCTTCTGAAGCCTTCCTGTGATGCAAAACAGAACATTCCCCTGAAATCAGGTGTTACCAACAATCTCCACATGTAGAAGAAAAGTAAACATTTCAGACCAAAGTTGAAAGCTAAACAGTTTTCATTTGAGAAACAAGGACAAAAACGTGAATTGCCAACAAAGTAATTCCCCAAAATCAAACACCCACCCCCTCTCACAGGTGAGCAAGACTCAACTCTTTCAGAGAGGACATAGGCCTTGTATCTACACACATTAGAGGGGCTCCAATGCAATAACTACAACTAATCCATTACTTCATCTCCTAATCACTGACGGGCAAACAGCACTTCTCAGACATTTGTAAATCACAGAATCATTAAGGTTGGACAAGACCTGTGAGATCATCAAGTTCCAACTCAGGGCCAATCCCCACCTTGTCAACCAGTCCAGAGCACCAAATGCTACATCCACTCATTCCCTGAACTCCCCACTTACTCAACATATTCCACCTAACATACACAGTGCACATTTAAACAGGCAGGGAATGAGTTTAATTGCCCCATGGGATGTGATAACTCATCACTAGGAAAGTGTCACTAGGAAAGTCTGAGAGCAGACAAGGGTAAGAATAGAAATTTAGGCAGCTTTTGAGACACTGGCTTCTGTGTCCCACTTGGCATGTTTAGGAAAGACCTTAAACACTGACTTTTTCTTTGGTTTATTACCAGGGGAAAGAAAATATTCCAGCACAGGAGCCTTGAATCCAAAATTAAACCTCTATAATTTGGGTTCAGCAGCAGTTGGTACAATTCAGGTCCCAGCCACAATGAGAGGTCTCCAACATTATCAACTGTCAACAATTACCACTGGCCAGACACAGAAACCAGCTTTGTTCTGGACTGGAAGCCACAAATGCAAGTAGTAGTAATTGCTACCAAAGGCAAAACAAAAAAAACCAAACTAGCCATTCCATGAAAAATACTCTCCAAAGAAATATAGGAACCGACACAGAAGTGTTGCTATCTCCATGCACATCTTTAAGAAACCAAGAGTGAAATTCAAGACTGTACACCCAGCAAAGGAGGGGCCTAGCAAGGAAAAAGGATCCCCAAAAGACACTTGTTAACAATTCCAAGATGAACTCACGTTTAATGGAACACGCTGTTCATTAGTGATGGAATTTCATTAGCAGTTTAAGGGAAAGCTGCACATGGAAGAGACAAAATGCAATCAATTCCTCCTGCAATTTCATACATTGCCACACTGAGCCTCAGCAAGCTCAGCCCAACCCGGATTAAAACCCAAATCAATTAATACTAATTGCTCACCTTATTTTCACAGAGGGATCTTCGCACTTTGGCAAGCCTCAATAAAAAACAGAAGACAAAAGGCTATTTGTACAAAAAGCAATTTACTTGTCTGGTCTTTTTATATCCATTTAGCTATGTATTTAATTATGCTGGCAGGTAATTCTGTCAGCTCCACTTTCCTTCCTCACAACTCCCCCACGGCAAAGGGACAGCATGGAGCAACCCCATTGTTATAACCCACATAAACAGAACAAACAAAGGTTTCCAAGGCATGGGGCAATATCCCAAACATGCTGACTTCATCAGCAGATCTGCTCACTCAACTGGTGTGACTTTCCCAGGAGACACTGAAGACCAAGCCAGGAAATGTCTTTCATTAGCAACAAGCAGAGGCAGCAAGATTTATGTTCACAGAATCACAGAAGGGTTTGGGTTGGAAGGAACTTTAAAAACCCATCCAGTCCCACCCCTTGCCATGGGCAGGGACACCTTCCACTAGCCCAGGTTGCTCCAAGCCCCATCCAACCTGGCCTTGGACACTTCCAGGGATCGAGGGGCAGCCACAGCTTCTCTGGGCAACCTGTGCCAGGGCCACACCACCCTCACAGGGAACAATTTCCTCTTAATACCCAACCTAAACCTACTCTCTGTCAGTGTGAAACCATTCCCCCTTGTCCTGTCACTCAAGGCCCTTGTAAATATTCCCTCTCCATCTTTCCTGTAGCTCCCTTCAGGTCCTGAAAGGCCACAGTTAGGTCACCCCAAAGCTTCTCTTTCTCCAGGCTGAACAATCCCAATTCTCCCAGCCTTTCTTCACAGCAGGGGTGCTCCATCCCTCTGATCATCTTGGTGCCTCCTCTGGACTTGATCCAGCAGGTCCTGGTGTGGAAACACTCTAAAAATGCATCGTCCCATCATCCCAAACCTAAATGGAAGCTACAGATAACCTTTCACACAGTCAGTGGAGAACACACTTAAACTTGTGTTGCACAGGCACCTGCCCAAACTCCAACAAAGGCCCATGATGAAGGAACAAGCTACAGATGGAGGCCTCCTGCAAGTCCTGCAGGTAGGAATGCAGAAATGCAGACAGGGCATGAATTAAGGCTTTCATCCAAGTTCCAGACAGCACCGAAACTCCGCAGGAGCTCTCTGGGTGGTCAGGAAGCAGCACTCTGAAGGTTTAAGACATGCTTTCCATAAGCAAACTGAGCTGAGGAGCTGATGCAACCAAACAGAGCTGTGCTGGAGCACTGGGACACGGAGGGAGATGCCTTTTGCCCAAGGCTCCACTGGCAAGGAACAGCAGCAAGTTACGGGGAAAGTGCCGGCAGAGAGGAGAGAAGGAGGAGCTGGAGAGGCCAATCGTCCCCAAACCATACAAGGGGGAAAAGCAGGTATAGGATTGGCCTTAGAAGAAGCAAAGTGTGATGGGCTTAGGGCAAGGGATCATCTGAAACAACAAAACCCACCCGCTGCTACAGTAATGGATGGATCCCACTGACAAGCAGTAACTGGATCCAAGCAAGAATTGTCCTGGCTTGCAAAAAGTCTGGTGCCTGGCTCAGCATTGCTTCTAAAGGAGGGTGGAAAGCCAGAGAGAGGACTGAAGCCATGACAAATCTTCCAGGTTACTGTAAAATATTTAAAAAAAAAAAACTCAAAAAAAAGGGGGGTAATCAAAAAATCCAAATGCCAAGTGAAACTTTACTCCCACTACCCTGTTTTCTGCACATTTCCCTCTGCAAATAAGACAGACAAGACACAGGCAATCGAGGTATTCGTGTCCTTGTAGAGTAGTGCTGGTGCAGCAGGAAAAATCTTGGGCAAAGAATTCCACCACAGCTTTCTGGCACGAGGTTTTAAATCTCTAGATATGAGATGTTTTGAGTGAGAGATGAGAGATGTTTTCCAGCTGTGGTTTAACTCCAGCCTAGAGACACTCAGCTGCTCTATAAAGGTAGTTCCTAAGAGTATTTTATTTTTTTTTTTTTTTTTTTTTTCACAACAAAAGGAGAGGAAACTCCAGTCATCTGAGAGTGCTTTTGTCAGCCAGTCTGAGCACTGACTGATGCAGGACAAGAGAGGAAAAACACTTCTCTCCTTAGGTGGCTGGTTTGGGCTGCATTTCTCTTGGGGAAAGCAGGAGAGCTGTTCCTCTTGGAAACGGCATTTTGGAAAGAAAATTAGCAGGAAGGACTCTTTTTTTTTTTTTTTTCAGACAGGCAAGCACCGCTGCAGCTCCTCCACCCCCACCAGAATTCGGGGTTCACAGGAGCCCTCTGATGAGCCGAGCTTGGCTCCCAAACCTCCCTCACACCAGCCCTGCCAAGGGAAGGACGGTCCTGCCCTCCAGCAAGGCACACAATTAGGCAAAGCAAACGAGTTGTCAATAAGCCCTTGAGTGTTCAATGAGACGTCGCTAATGGGAAGGCAAACGTTCACTGCCTGAATCCACCACAATGCTCAAGTTGCGCTTGATGTTTCTGTGATGAAGCTATTTTCAGTTGCTTTGAATCTTCCTCAGAAAGTCAGTCTTGGAATCAAAAGAAAAGAAAAGCCACGACTGCTCTGAGCTCCTGTGCATGCATTTAATCAGTCCAGGTGTTTAAATTATTTATCCATGAGCAGGAAAACTGTACTAATCTTAGGAACGGAGCATATGAAGGGGAAAAGCAGACATAAAGACACACTGAATAATGTGATGCAGTAGAGACACCCCTCACACACAAGGTAACTTGTGACCGTGGATGTTCCAGGCATTTGTTTTTGCAGCCCGGGCTGCAAAACTCAAAATACAGAGGTCTGCTGCTACCAGGAACGTTTCCCCAAAAATTATTGTTTTCAACAACCACAAAGCCCTTGTCAAAAGCTGGTACTTTCTCTAGTTTGAAAGAGCAGAACTTTTAAACCGGTTTGTTTTTTTTTCAAACCCAAAACCAGTGTCTGGAGGAAAACAGAGTATTTGAGAAGTGACATCCAGTGTTGTGGACCAGTCCATCCCTCCTCATCACTTACACATGGAAAATAACCTTCTGCCTTTCTTCCTTGGTCTTAGCCTTCTCCTCTACCTCGCTTGTCAAAGCCAAGGGTCTCCTCAAGCTGGATGGGAAACCTCCAGGCTGGAAGATACTCCAGCCCACTGCAGCCTTGCTCCCATGGGAACGAGCTGAACTCCCTCCACACTAAAATCACAAAGGTTGGGCTGAGCACAGAGAAAACAAAATCCCCACCTTGGCTCTAAAGAGACCCGGGGAGAAGTTCAAGGTATTCCAGCTCACTTCAAGCCACTGCCAGCTGCTGTTTCAATCATTTTGTTTCTATAATCTGGGCAGCACACCAAAGATCACAAGGTTTGGGTTTAAGTTTCATTTCCAAAACATCTCACAGGAGAAGAATCATTCCTCCATTTTATTAAGCAAAAGCCATAGGCTGCTGACAGCGCTGTTACAGGCGGCAGCATCAATGGAACATTACATACATATTAAAGATATAAAAAAGAAAACATTGAGCTGGAAGGTTATGAACAAAAAGAGAGAGGAAAACCCCTGAGACATTCTCTTTGCAATTCCTTTTTACACAAGCCAACATTTAAAAGTCTGCTGGCTGAGATTCCCCGAGTAACCTACCCAGCGTTTTACAGCATCATCGCTCCAACCAGTGCGAGGACCCAGCAGGGCCATTTCTAAGGGAATGACACGCCTGTTATTGACAAAACCCTTCGCAGAGCAAGAAGACACCAACCAGGCAGATACATCCACTGTTTTGAAATTAACACTGGCTCAAATTGAGTTACAATGGGAAAATGACCTGTTGTGATTCCCGAGGTCCTTGGCGCCACTGCTCAGTGAGACACTGCAAGAGGGACCCAGTTTCACAAGGAGCAGCAGCCAAAGGAGAGAGGAGAGAGAGAAGGAGATTAAAAAAAATAATGACAACAGACCACCCTTCCACCCTTTGGCACCCTAGCCTGCCCAGCTGCTCCCAGGTACAGGGGATCCCGAGTCCCCTTCCTTCTTCAGATCGATATTCCAGCAGTGGGAATCCTTCACTTGATGTTTGCTTTCAGCTGACATCAACCTTTCTACACTGTCCTGCCAGGCTGTACTTCTGTCATTAGTTCTGGTTGGAGACAGAGACGAGATCATAGAGCCACAGAATATCCTGAGCTGGAAGGGACCCACAAGGATCATCCAGTCCAACTCCTGGCCCTGCCCAGGACACCCCAAGAGTCCCACCCTGTCCCTCAGAGCACTGTCCTAACACTCATTGAGCTCTGGGAGCCTTGGGACCATGCCCACTGCCCTGGGGAGCCTCTTCAGTGCCCAACCACCCTCTGGGGGAAGAACCTTTTCCTGAGATCCAACCTAAACCTCTCCTGACACAACTCCAGCTGTTCCCTCTGGTCCTGTCCCTGCTCACACAGAGCAGAGATCGGAGCTGCCCCTCAGGAGGAGCTGCAGCCCCCAGTGAGCTCTGCCCTCAATCTCCTCCATCTGAACATTCCAAGTGCCCTCAGCTGCTCCTCGTATGGCCCCTCCCAACCCTTCACCAACTGTGTTCCTCCTCTAGATGCTCTCCAAGAGCTTTATAACCTTCTTATATTGTGATGCCCAAAACTGCCCCCTGTACTTGAGGTGGCCCATTTCAGTCTTTTTTGGTTTTTTCCTTTGGTAGTTTTTTTTTGTGGGTTATTTTGTTTCCTTTTTCTGTTAAAGTGCCTCATGCTATAACTTTAAGGATAATTAGTTTCGGGGCTGACAATCCCGTTCCTGCTCTCATGGCAGAGGTAGGTATCTGAAGATGATCTGCTTGGTCAGTCGAGGCTTTTAAACATGCTCTCAGATAAGCACAGCTGCATTCTTAACAGTAGCTGAAATCACAGAATTTAAGGAAGGCAAATTCGATGTGATGTTTCATGCTTTAGTTAACAGTCTTCCAAGACACAAAGCTGCTCCAGTTGCTCTGGAAACTGTAACTTGGACACAACCATGCAGATACATCAACCCCCTGGCTATAAATGAAACCACTTTAGCAACGCTGCACATTTGTATGACAAACATTCATAAAAACAAGCACTGCATCCTGATCTTCCTATGGGGAGGGCACGTCCCCAGGTCCTTCACACAGTGCACAGCTCTCATTTCCTTTGGGCTGCAAGAGAAATGGCTGAAGAAGAGCCAGGAGGGCATGTGGATCTACCAGTGAGATAACAACCCTCTGGGTAAGGGAGAGATGGGAAACACCTGTTGGTACTTGAGGGATATGGGATTCCAAGCAGGGCTCTGCCCTCACGCCCCAGGCACAGCTGGAAGCAAACAGTACCAAAGGAGGGCTTGGAAGACAAAGCAACATGGTGGCCAGGATCTCCTGGCCCAGGAGAAGGCAGTGGGAAGCCTGGAGATGGGAATGGAGCAAGACAACAACCACTGGGAGAAGGAAGGTGGGAGAGGCATGCTCAAAAACAGTGTAGGAGGAACGAGCGCGAGGTGTTGGTGGAGGAGGGATGGACACAGCACAACACCAGAAGGCAGACACGTGGGGCTTTTTAAAAAAAGGGGGAAATATTCCATACACAAACGACAGGCTGAGTGCTGGTTGCTGTGGAAACCATAACTTTGAATTCAGTGCCTAAAACCCAGCGCTGCTATTTATACCACGCTCCTCACTACAGCACGAGAACTTCTCCTCAGAAACACAGCTCTGCTACTCGCAAACATGGCTTTTTCCCCCCTTGTTACACACACTGATCCCTTCAAACAAGGCCTCACAAGGCTTTTCCAGTGTTCCCGGACACTGAGTGACTACATGGCATGATCACCTCTCACGGAAAAAAAACCACTACCACTGTCTTGCCTCTTCTAAGCAAGACCAGACAAATCACTGGATTCTGCTTCGGTCAAGAGCAACCAGAGGCACTGAAAAGGCCATTTCAAACAGCAGTTTATCTTGTCTCCCTTAAGGCAAATTACAGTCAGCACCACCTGAGATTGTGTAGGGCCAGATCCCAAAGTCAGTTATCATTAAAGATGACAAGCATTTGTTTAAGGACTCCAGAATATTGCCTTTAATATCCCAGGAAGCATAACTGGATCATTAATGCAAGAATAACAACAACAAGGCTGCAGATTAAATTCTTGCTGGCAGAATCCCCTTAAAAACATGCATTTTCAAGTTGCTCTGCTGTTGGAGAAGGAAACAGCTTTTCCCTCCACAGGAATCAGGATGCTGGGGCAAATCCCACAGCCAAAGAGGGAGCAGGAGTGATCTGCCTGTACCCAAAGCAGAGGTGAGCCACATTCCTCTTCCACCTCCACCCTTCCAGGGCCCAGAAGGGAAGAAACAGTCCCATTCATTCCCCAGCCACTCCTCAATCCTGTTTTCCCCCAAGTAGGACCAAGGTGCAAGTGTAGCACATTCACTGCCACGACCCAACAGTTACAATAACTCCCACGGGGTGATGATCCCAGTCTAAGACACTTCCCAGGACCCGGACACGTATCAGTCCCCAGATCACAGCCTACAAGGGCAACTCAGGCAAAAGCTGAGAGAGAAAACCACAGTACTTTCCAAGGTCAGCTGCAGCTTTGGAATCCCACAGGACTGCCCCATCCATGGGGGATCATCGGGAAGCAGCAAGGACAATTATGTGCAATCCAACTCTGCCTGACCCAGGTGGGTTTGCCGGGGGAAGGGCAGGCAGGGACAGGAGCAAGGACTTGGGAGAGGGGTCCCAAAAACTGCCGAGCCAGGAAGTTGCTCCCTGTGGGATCAGGCCCTTCCAGCACAGGTGAAGGAGGTCCCCGTTTGCCCTTGTTCAATAATTTACATCACAAGCACTGAAGTGTCATTGAAAACGACGGGAGTATTTTAATAACACAGGAAAGGGGAAAGATGCTCTAATGACAGGCACCCAAGTAATCACTCCATGGATCTCAGCCTCCCCTAATTTATGCCGATGCATTTTTAATCAGAATTTCATACACAGCAAAATGATTAACAAGTCACAAGCGATACCTACTCCCTAATCCCAGCCAGCTTTCACCAGCCCAGAATCCTCTGGATGCCGCGAGCAAAGTGGGAATGAATGACCAATGCCGAGGAACAGCAGGTCAGTTTCTCCCAGCGCTTCCCAACCCAACGCGGTTGGGAATTACGCGCTCGCTCCCGCAACTCTGTTACGACCGCATTAGTACCAGCGCTTCCCATGGATCACGGGGCTGCGGGCATCCCTCGGGAGCCCGCAACTCCAGCCAGGGAAGCGCTTCCATGGATCCCAGTGCTGCGGGCATCCCTCGGGAGCCCGCAACTCCAGCCAGGGAAGCGCTTCCATGGATCCCAGGGCTACGGGAATCCCTCGGGAGCGCTTCTCGTGGACCCCAGGGCTGCGGGCATCCCTCGCGAGACGGCACCTCCAGCCAGGGCAGCGCTTCCCATTAACCCTAGGGCTGCGGGCATCCCTCGGGAGCCCGCAGCTCCCGGCCGTGCCCTGTCCCCAGTGACCGCTGCCCACGGCGGGCACCCTCCCCTGCCCCTCGCTGCTCCCCCCAAGCGCCCCCCGCCGCTCCCCCGCAGCACGCCCGGACCGGGGGGGTCCCGGCGGGTCCCGCAGCCGCCGGCGGTGACACGTGAAGCGCAGACCCGGCGCTGCCGCAGGGCCGGCTGGGGACCGGGCACCGCCGCTCTCCCACCCCCCGCGCCCCGCCGTGCGGTGCGGGGCGGCGGCGGAGCGGTGATGATGGAGATGCTCCCGAAGGCTCCGGCGTGCGGGGGGGGACGCGAGCGGGCGGGCGCGCTCACCTGCGGGGCGGTGTGCGGCGGGCGGTGCGCGGTGGGTGCGCGGTGTGCGCCCCGCGTCCGATGGGTGTCCGGGGGTGGCGGGTCCGGAGCCCGCGGGACACCCGCGGCTCAGCGCGCGCCGCCGCCGCCGGGAGGCGCCGCTGCCATATTG
>NW_020884934.1:2900683-2946207 GCF_003945725.1 Corapipo altera | reverse complement strand
CCGCCCGTCAATCACCGTCCGGGGAGCCAATGAGGCGGCGGCGGCGGGCGCGCGCGGCGGGAGCGTTAGGAGAGCGTCCCGCGCGTGACAATGGGGGCGCACGCGGCCGCGCGCGCGGGCAGCGGGCGGCCAATGGCGGGGCGAGGGGGCGCCGGCGCGCGCCGGGGCCCGGCCAATCGCGGGGCGGTGCGCGGGGCTGGCGCGCGGCGGGGGCGGGCGGGGCCGCGGGGCCGCTTTGGCCCCTGAGGCGGCGGGACACGCGCTGTGCTCGCCGCCCCTCACGTCCCGTCGTGTCTCCTCGTGGCCCCTCACGGCTCCTCATGTCCCTTCACAGCCTTCCACCACCCCCCGCCGTGTCCCACGCCCCGAGAGAGAAGGTCCCCGACCCCTGCGAAGGGCCAAGAGCGATGAGGGGAAGGTGCCCGAGCGCCTGAGGCACCGTGCTCCCCTCACGGCTCCAGCCCCTCCGTGTCCCGCAGCGCCGTTCGATGCAGCCACACCGTCCCCGCACGGCCCCAGACCGCCTCGAAGCCGCCAGGATCAGTGCTGAGCTTTCCCCTGCCCCTGCCTCTGGAATAAGCAGAAATTCCCTTAAGAAAGTATGTTCTCTTAATATTTGATCTTTGTATACTAATCAGTGAGAAAGGAGGTTTAAGCCGTGGAACAGAGTGGCCAACAAGCCCTAAACGATGCCCAGGTGTTGGAATGGCAAATTCCGTGCCAAGGTTCAGGGCTCCACATGTTGTGGATGATCTCAGACTTAAGGGAGGTTTAATAAAGCTCGGTTAGAGGGATGTACCACTGACACAAGGAATGCAGAATTTATGGGCCACGAGGACATCTGTCAGAACACCCGAAATAAGGAAGAAACTGATAAAGACAACTCAGCAACTGCACCAAAATCAGCTCTGACTGGGAACAAGGTGATTCCGGCAGGGACACATCAACCCATGGACCACCAACTGGAACCACCAACCCAAAGGAAGAGAAAGGCTGAGCATGGGACTAATTAGCACGAACGAATCATTAACCAACAGAAGACAGAATGCTACTTAATAAGAGAACTATGTAACTTGTAGCCAATGAGCATTAACACCTTTGTTTGATGAAATGTATAAACAGTGAAAAGTTTTGGTGGTCGCAGAGCCCCTGCTGCCAAAGCGCTTAGGTTTTGTTGAGCCATGACTCAGCTCCAGCCTGGATAAGTACATTTTATAATGCACTAATAAATAAACATGAGCTGTGTCTGAATTCAAATCCAAATATTAAATGTCAGTTTTCCTCATCAAGCCATTGATTAATTAATGGCAGGTTTTAAATGGCATTACCACACCAAGCACTTTAGTCAGAGCATTTAATCAGCAAGACTAAATGCAGGGCCTCTCCTGGCTTTGATTTTCGGGTAAAATTCCCCATTGATTCAGCCAGGAGGTTTTATTAAAATTTAATGGTTTGCTCCAGCCCTGGATTAGGAAGGTTCAGCGAGTCAAGTGGCCCCTTGGAGCAATCACATGAACCCGAGCGAGTGACAGGTCACACCCGTTCGGTTTGTAGTTCACAACTTCACACCAGGACTTTAGGGTGTGACATAAGCACATGTTTCTCCCCAGCCTGTGGGTGGCATGTCAAAATCTCCCTGTATCCCAGGGATATCCCGGTCCCCTTCGGCCTCCTCAGCCCTTCAGTCATGACTGGGGCCACAAAGGGAAGCCACAGAATCATGGAATGGTTTGGGTTGGAAGGGACCTTAAAAGCCCATCCATTCCAACTCATGTCATAGACAGGGACACCTTCCACTAGCCCACATTGCTCCAATTTCCAGGGATGGGGCAGCCACAGCTTCTCTGGGCAACCTGTGCCAGGGCTTTACCACCCTCACAGCAAAAAATTCCTTCCCAATATCCCACCTAACCCTGCCCTCTGGCAGTTTAAAACCACTGCCCCTTGTCCTGGCACTATATCCCAGTATAAAAAGTCACTCTCCCTCCTTTTTCTAAGCCCCCTTCAGGCCCTGGAAGGGGCTCTCGGCTCTCCCTGGAGCCTTCCTTTCTCCAGGTGAACCGCCCCAGCTCTCCCAGCCTGTCCCAGAGCAGAGGGCTCCAGCCCTGGGAGCATGCCAGCACCAGCAGTGGAAAGAGGAGCCAAAGGCTGAAGCCCCTGCAGGGTCTGCTTGTCACTGCCATGGCACACACCAAACTGCAGCCCGGGAGAACCCCGTGTGTGTCCCCCAATGCTGCCACCCCCTCCCCTGCTGCAGCCCCTCTGCTCCCACTGTCGGGCACACACGGGCAGGGATCTGCATCCCAGCAGACCTGGGGCTTACGGCAGCTAATATGGGCATATTTTTAAGTAATCCCACCTCATTTGCCGCTTTTCCAGGGCCTCAGTGGGTGAAATTCATTAGTCATCTGACAGTTCCAGTTATTCCGCATGTCAAGTCCCATCTCTTCATTTACATACCCAGACTGCTGTGCCAAGCCGGTGTGCTGGTTGTACCCCCCTCCACCTACTCTGTGCTAATTTAAGAGTTGTTATTTTTGGCTGGCAGGGATTGTGTGCATAAAAAGTTCCGTTTCCTCAAAAAATTCTTAAAAGGAAGCAGAACACGGTCCTGAGCTGAAAACTCCCCTTGCTCAACACCGACTGCCCAAACAGCAGCAAACCTTGTTTTCAGGGAACGTCGCAGGACTAAAACACCTTCCTGTGAAGATCCTGAGTTTGTGAATGACTGAGCTGCACAAAACAGAGTTGTTTCTGACAGGGGCATGCAGGAGTAGCTCAGTCAGAAAAAAACCTGGCAACCTGGCAGTTCTCAATGAACAGAGTGAAACTTGCTGCAAGGGCTGTAATTCCGTGATTGAAAACACAGCATTCGTCATGGAAGAATCCGTATGGATGAGGAAGGCTCAAAAGCCAAGCTCTGTCTGCACTCCAGACATTCCCCTTCCGTTTGTAAAACTAATTATGTGTAAACAGAGCATTTTTCTCTTTGCAGTGCACGGTGTGATATTTCTCCTCCACACAAAAGAATGCTCTCACTCCCGAGCAGTGCACGCCTGTACCTGAGAGACAGGAACTGCAGGGGACATTCCAAGTGGGAAAACTGAAAAAGGGATTAAAAAACAAAAACAAAAAAAATCAGGGAAACTGTTCTTTGAAAAATCGTTGTAGAATGTTACCAGCACACCCTTTCAAGGTGGTGCTGCTGATGTTTTATGTCCTGCCTGCAGCAGCAGGATTCCTCACCACCACAGTCCAAGCTGGTCTGAACTGGGGAATTGTTCTGTACTGGTGAACTTCATCCTTGATACTTATTCTCCTGTTGGTTTTGCCTGTAGCTAAAATAAGATGTTCACCACAACCGTTGCCTTCTTTTTTTCTTCGAAAACAGGGGCAGCAATGTAATAATGAAGGTTTCTTTCTGGCTTTCAATTAAATTAACTCAGGCTGGTTTTCCAGACACTGAACTCCGTACACAGAAAATAAGTATTTCTGCTTAGTAGGAATTTTAGCGAGGATGGTCTGCACTTCCCTAAGTGCAGGTATCCATTATAATCCCTTGGAGAAGCTCTCCCAGGCGTTTACATGCTTCAAAAACCACAATAATGCTTTCCCAGTTTTTTTTCAGGGGGCATTTCTCTGTGAGGCTGCAGCGAGGCTAAGAGTGGGATCACACCCTCGTGCCTCTAGGATTATGCAAAAGAGGAAATGCATTTGATGAATTATTGTCCACCTCAGCCTCTCTTTTGAAAAATGCTGTTATCTGTGTTCGCTGCCGCTGCGAGGGAAGTGATCTGTGAAATCAGAGTTCTTTGGATAATGGCACAGTCTGAGCTTTCCCAGGGATATGATTGCTCCTGTCAGAGGGACACACATGAGGCAGACAGGAGCCTGGGCTTCCAGTCCCTGTTTGTTGTCAGGTTATTATTATAAAGTCTTTCTCTCAATGTCATTGCTAATTTCGTAGAGTCCCAGAACAGTTTGAGGGGGAAGAGACCTTAAAACTCATCTCATCCCACCCCCTACCATAGGCAGGGACACCTTCCACTAGCTCAGGTTGCTCCGAGCCCCGTCCAACCTGGTCTTGGACACTTCCAGGGATGGGGCAGCCACAGCTGCTCTGGCCCCCTGCTCCCCCTGCAATTCTCCTGCAATGGCAGGAGGGTGGAACGAGATGAGCTTTAAGGTCCCAAATCATTTTATGATTCTATGATTGCAGTATCAGGAAACTCACCAAGTATCTCTGTGCCATTCCCTTTAAAATCCTTTTTCCCCAGACATGTGAACACGACAGACTGATTCCATGTTCATGGACAGGGTTTTTTCCCCCACAGACAAGTCTTTATGCCCTTATTGTTGTCACAGTCTATGCAAGATGCCATGCAAAGACCCACACCCTGTCCCCAGAGGAATTAGGGGGAATTGTACCAACTTGAAGGCTTTCAGATTTTTTTCAGTCTAGTTGTTTTCAACCCTTGCAGGACAAATTCTCTCTTCCACAAAACTATCAGCCATCCTGTGGGAGAAGGAAGGAGGGGTTTTTTCCTTTCCACAGTTGATATTTTGTCACACTGCCCAAGGTTCATCAAGGTACCCAAATTATAAACCTTATTGAAAAAAGAATTATTTTTGTGGGGCTGATAAACCTGCATCATTTCTTCCCTTTGCTTCCTCAGATCCCTCACTCACAAAGGTATCTTACTTTTCCTTTTTTTTTTTTTTTGTTGCTACTTCAAGTTTTCTGGCATTTTTGTAAAAGAAGAGGAAGCACTGTGGAAGGAAGAGTCTGTCAAACAAACCTGGACCACTAATGCCACCCAGTGGCACACACTGGGCACTTGCCAGCGCTAATAAACTCTGAATTAACTTCAACAAGCTAACTCTAAACTCTCCCCCCCACTGTTCACAGCCATTCACACGGAGGTTTTCTGCACCCATCTGACAAATGTAAGAGACCACGCACGTTGTGGTTGTGTAGCTTGTGTCAAGCACGGTTTTTTCCTTTCCTGCTTCTGTTTTCTTTAGAAAGTATCTCCTACAGCTCAGTCTCTGTGAAGTATTACCCAAAAATGTTTAGGGGGGACCTTCTCACTCTCTGCAACTCCCTGACAGGAGGGGGGAGCAGGGGGGGGGTCGGGCTCTGCTCCCAGGAAACAAGGGACAGGACAAGGGGAAACGGCCTCCAGCTGTGCCAGGGGAGACTCAGGTTGGACATCAGGAGGAGTTTCTTCTTGGAAAGGGTTGTCAGGCACTGGAAGGGGCTGCCCAGGCAGGTGATGGACTCCCCACCCCTGGAGGTGTCCCAGGAAGGCCTGGCCGTGGCACTCAGTGCTCTGGGCTGAGGGACAAGGTGGGCATCAGGCACAGGGGGGACTCCATGGGCTGGGAGGGCTTTTCCAACCTCAGTGATCCTGGGATTCTAAGATCCTGAGTTTGTATCTGCTCTTTCTCAGTGATACAATCAGCTCTCCTGCCCTTTCACAGGGAGCACTCCAGCCAAGAGCCCTGGGTGCAAGGTCTGCAGGCTCCCCCGCGGTGCCCTTTGTCCCTTTGGCAGGGCTGGAGACATCCTCTGGCCTAGGGGAAAAATTCCAAACAGATGCAGAGCAGTCACATAAATATTAATGACAAGGCACTGTGGAAACTGTATGAAAACACGTGGCTGATGCCTTTTCCAGCTGCATTCCCCCTCATTAATTGCTTGTATGAAACCAGCACCCCGAAGCCTCGGTTTTACTGACAGCTGTACAAACCCAGCCTGGTGCTTGTAAAGGAACTCCCCGACCATCCAGTGCTTCCAGGGAAGAAACCACTTATATTCCTTTAGTCCTCCTTGATTTGCCACTGCAGAAACGGGATAGTTTACCCTGTTGTATCGTTTATTTTCTAATTTCTCTCTGCAGTTTTGTACTTTGCATCTCTGGGATTACCCAAGACAGCTGAGTTAAGCAAAGAAAAAAATAAATCCAAAGGATATCCAAATGAAACCCCGTAAAAGTTGTCTCTGGTACTTGTTTATGTAGTCTGGGATTTGCAAAGTTTTTAGTTTAGTTACCACCATGAGGACTTCTACAAATAAAAATGTAGCAAAAAATCCAAAGCAAGGTTCTGTTTTTCACCACTGTGAATGAAATCTTTATTCAGTTGTTATACATAACATAGATAAAGTATGAAAAGCCACAGGCTTTCTTCAGACTTCATTGATTTTTAGCCTAGTTGACATTTTAAATATGTTTTCCTAATATATATTAGGAAATATACACAGACACACTGTTTTGGTTGCATTCCTTTAGGTGCCTCCCAGTGCCCAAAATAACATCCCTGAGAGCATAAACATTTTGAGAGTCTCCCACTTACTAAAAAAATAAAATGTCTCAGATGAACTTTCTGGACAATGTTCTGTCCTTGACCAGTTTCAGAGGCATTTTCACCCTCTATTAACAGCTCAAAAGCCATTTAAAACTTCAGCTGGGTTTGACTGCACTCATCCCTCTGTGCCACAGCAGCAGATTGTTGTCCCTGCAAACACCAGAATCCCCAGAATCCATATTTCCATCCATCCTGGCTGTCCCGCTGGTCACTGCTTTGTCCTCTGAGTTTCAGCCTGTCAGGCTGTTTGTTTCCATGGGGAAACACACCCAGACTTTGGTACTGCTTGAAATACCTAAATTCCAGCCCTTGGCGAATGTGAACAAGGAAAAAACCCAACCCACCAACCAAAATTAAACAAAATTAAAATTAAACAAAAGCAGTGGGCAGACCTTAAGCAGCCCCAGTGCCCCGGCAGGCTGTGCTGAGGTGCAGCTCACCCCCGTGCTGGGTACAAAGTTCTTAATCAACATTTACACAGCCTCTCCTCTGAGCCTCATGTTTCAAGCTGGTGGAGCAGTGGAGGTTGAGGGACTTGCAGCACAAAGATTAGCTCAGTTGAGCTGTTAAAAGTGAATGTTGTTTCTAATCTTGCAAAGGCTTTCCAGCTGACACTCCTTTAATTACACGGAGCCCTTGGTTATCAGCAGCGCTGCCCTTCATTCCAGCAGCAGGATTTCCACCAGGGAGCCACCAGCACAGAGTCCTAATGAAAAAAACAATCATTTCCACAGCACTTTTCATCTTCAGGATGCCACACAAACATGAGCTCGGGGAATTACCTCTCCCAGCATCCCTGGGAGGTGGAAGAGTGTCCTTACCCACCTGCAATCCCAAGGGAAGACGTTAATGACACACAGTGTCCTTGCTCAGGACAACACAAAGCCTTGGGGTCCGTTTTTTTTTTATTTAGTGGTCTTCGAGTGCCTTTGGGGATGCCCAGGGGTCTGGCAGGGAGGGGACAGCAGGTCCCTGACACCTCCTGCAGCAGCAAAAGGCCAGAGGAGACAGCCTGGAGTGTCCCAGACTGTGCCAGGCACGGTGTGTTGGCAGCTGAGTCCAGTGACAAAGCATTAGACAGCGGGAAATTCCAGCTTCTAGAAAGCGGGATCCTAAAGGAAGAAAAACAAACAATCCACCCCCCAAAGCCCCTCCCAGACCACTCAAAACACAGGATTGTAACGTGGTGCGACCTGAACAAACACGTGTGTGCCGCCTCCCTCAGGGGGCTCCCAAATCCAGGCACTCTTCTCCGGGGAAATGCGGCTTCCACCTTTCCACAGAGCAGCTCCAGGAGGCAACTGGATCACCGCCCTGGGAAGGAACTGCTCATCACCTCAGTGCTCATCACCTCAGGGAGGGGTTACTGTGGCAATCCCGAGCAATGTGTGCATTCCAGTCTCACTTTAACTCCGTGTTTTTCCCGAGGAACCACCACAAGCAGGAAGCACCACGTATTTGCACCAGGGGTATGGTTGCCAAGGGAGTCAGAACCCTCAAAATTCCCTCTTAATTTTTTAATCTGTGTAAATTTTGCTCAGAAGTTGCTGCTGCAGGGGCTCTTGATCCAGGCCACATTTTGGGAGGTTTTTTGTTACTTTTGCACATTTTGCTGGGAAGTTTATTAGCCTTTGTCTACATAGCTTAGGCTGCTGTTTACCTGCATCACACAGGAGTTATTTCATCTGCCCTTTAAGCTGGCAAGTTAGGAAACAATCAGGATGCACTTCCTCTTCTTTCCTCCTTGAATTGACTCTGATATTCCAAGTAACAAAATAATCACATCACCATGAGACCTGACAGGGTCCAGTGATGATTTTTGTGCTGTCAGACACCCCGTTGAGCTGCTTTGGGGATGGATTTTCTCACCTGCTGGCAAGATCTAAGAAAATCAGTGAGTTAAAAGGAAGTTTGTGGGAGAAAACAAAACAAAAACCTTTCCCTGGCTTCTTGATGTGAAGGAGCACACGTGTAACCAACACATTTGTGTTCCTGTTGTACTTGTGAAAGAAAAGAATCCCAGAGAACGCTCTCAGGGTGTGACCTGTGTGAGGTTACTGGTCTCTCCAGCTGGGTGCCCCTCAGCTGAGTTCTGCCCAACTTGGGCAGCCCAGGGCACCTTCACAGGCCCCCTGACACCGATGATTAACACAGTCATTAAAATCATTACTTTGATTGTTGCACTTAGGAAGAAACCTGACACATCTGGCTCTTATCCACCCGTGTGCCCTACATTCATGTCCAGGCATGAACAAGGGCACATCTTGAAATTATTCCAGGAAGGAAGGAACTAACCTGCCTGATAAAAACACGGGCAGTTTTGGGGATGGGACTGGAAGTAAGAGAAAGGCCTGTGCCACTTGTGAGAGGGCCCTGACAAAGTGAGGGAGTAATAAGCAAAGCCAAGGGTGACTGGAAGTAAAATGAGACACTGCTATTTAAAAGAAGTTTACAAAATATTTAAATCAAACCAGAGCCACCTGGAGGGCATTGGAATCTCTCCTCCTGATGGAACAAGTGCTGCATGTTGTGCCACGAGCACAGACCTGTTTGCTCACGAATCATTTACAGAGTATCTTCTCTCCAGGCACATCAGGAATAAAACTCCAAGGAGTTTAGCCCAGAGTGCCAAGGTACCTCTTAGGTAGGAAGCTGCCTGGCCCTCCTGCCCTTCCAGGGTTAAACTACAAATCCACATCTATCTCTCAGACAAACGATCCCCATGTATTTATGTGGAGTTTTCACCGGTGTTCTCAAGAAAACAAATCTCTGCTTCATTACTGTCGCCTGGGCCATGACTCAGGTGTTTTGTGTGAGTCTGAGGTGTGAAACAACCCTTGCTCATCCTCCCCTGACCTTAACAAGGCCCCAGAGGTGTGGCTTAAAACCACCTGGGCTTTAAGTAATTTATACCTCAGTCATATACAGAAATTAATTATTAATAATTAATTAATTATAAAAGCACCGTGGGCAGGAGGGGAGGAGTAGGTTCTGCCCTGCTCAAGTGAGACCCTCTTGCAGAGCTGCCTCCAGCCCTGGGGGCCCAGCACAGGAAGGACATGGAGCTGCTGGAGAGAGTCCAGAGGAGGCACCAAGGATGGAGCAGCTCTGCTGGGAGGAAAGGCTGAGGGAGTTGGGATTGTTCCGTCTGGAGAAGAGAAGCTTTGGGGTGACCTGATTGTGGCCTTCCAGGACCTGAAGGGAGCTACAAGAAAGATGGAGAGAGACTATTTCCAAGGGGCTGGAGTGCCAGGACAAGGGGAAATGGTTTCACACTGACAGAGAGCAGGGTTAGATGGGATATTGGGAAGAAACTCTTCCTTGTGAGGGTGGGGAGGCCCTGGCACAGGTTGCCCAGAGAAGCTGTGCCTGCTCCATTCCTGGAAGTGTCCAAGGTCAGGTTGGAGCAATCTGTGGAAGGTGTTCCTGCCCATGGCAGGGGTTGGAACTGGATGGGCTTTAAGGTCCCTTCCCACCCAAACCATTCCATGATTGCCTAAAGCCCCACATGCTCTCTAATCTTCTGTGCTTCTGATTTAAGTTGAAAACATCCTCTGGGCAGGGCGGCTGTTCTGAGACACGGAGCTGTTCGGGGGCAACTTCACAACCGTATTCATTCCAGTTTGGGACGGGAGCTCCGCATCCCACCCAGCTCGGCCCCGTCCCTCCCGATCCCGATCCTGGTCCCGATCCCGGTCCCGCACCTTCCCCCTCTCGCCAACAGGGGGCGCCGCCGTCCCCCGCGCGCGCCGCCGCGAGCCCCCGCCGTTCCCCTGCCGCGATTGGCCGGGCCGCGCGAGGCGCGCGGCGCAATTGGTCGCCTGCCGCCAGCCCGGCCTATATAAGGGGAGCCCGGGGGGGGGCGTGTCCGCAGTCCGCGGGCGCTGCGGGCGGGGGCTGAGCGGACCAAGATGGCGGCGGCGCGGGCTGTGTGCGTGATGCGCGGAGAGGGGCCCGTGCAGGGCGTCATCCACTTCGAGCAGCAGGTGAGGGACGGCGCGGGCACCGAGCCTCCCCCCGGGAGGCTGAGACACTGCCTGCGGCTCTATCCACCCCCCGGGGGCCGGCGGGAGCTGCGGTTCCAAATGGCCGCGGCCCTTGGGAGCTGCGCCGTCGCCTCTGGGAGGCGGGGGAGCGGCTGCGGGGTCATCTGCGCTTTCCAGTGGAAGCACGGGATCGTTCTGGAAGGCACGGCCAGATAACGGGCACCGCTTGTGCTCGGTGATAAATAACGGGAAGGCTGCATTAGAGGTGGATAAAGAAATTCAGACGCTCTGTGCAAGGCGGTGCTGGGCTTGTGGAGGAGCCTGCAGGGCTTCCTGTCACCTTGGCTTGACAGAGCCGTGTAATGCCAAAGTCCTTGTGGTGATGATAAATCCTTTCCTTTCAAGGGTGATGGACCGGTGAAAGTTACTGGAAAAATCACTGGATTGGCTGATGGAGAGCACGGCTTCCACGTCCATGAATTCGGGGACAACACGAACGGTAAGGTGTCCATCCACGGCTGGAGTGTGGGTGCTCAGCTTCAGAGAGCTTCCTGCAGTGTTGCAGCAGGACTTGGGTCTGGCAGCTGCAAATCTGTGTTAAGAAATGTATGGCGTTTCCCAAGGAAGTGCTCCCTGTGTAATCCTCTGAACGTGTTGAGGCTGGTGGTCAAGGTCTGCCATCCCAAGCAGTCGCCTGGAGGGTTGGATACCCCAGTGTTAAGAAATAAGAAAGCTCCCGGGTGAGCCCAGGGAGCTCTGGAATGAGCAGTTGTACTTAATTGGACTTCTGAGTCTGCAGTGGGTGATTTACACCCAGAGGATTAGCGGGACATGCAACAGGAGAGCAGCTGCTTCCTGATGGGTCCCTGGGAGCAGCAGGTTTGCCCTGACGGATCCCTGTGCTGTGTTCCAGGGTGCACCAGTGCCGGCCCCCACTTCAACCCGGAGCGCAAACAGCACGGGGCCCCCAGCGACGCCGAGAGGTGAGTGCAGGGCTGGGCGGGGACAGCCCAGGGACGCCCTGGTAATCCTGCAGGATGTGTAAGGTCACGTCACCGGGACTGTGCTCACTGTACAGCAGTTTGTTTGGCACGTGGGCTCCCTGAGTGTGGGGTAAAATATCATCTTTGGGATGTGCCACTGGTTTTGTTGTGGCTTGGGAGGAGGGGACAGTGAGGGCCTGTGTTCCTGCTGGGTATCTCTGTGCTTCAGTGGGATGGGAGACCTTGTTCCTCCCCTGGGAGCGGTTCCAACAGTCCAGTTCCCCTTGGGAGCCCTTGGACACCTGAGGAGCTGGTGTGACTGTGCTTGCTGGGGCAGCACAGGAGCTGCAGGGAGCAGAGCTGGGAGCAGGTTTAAACCTAAAGCCTGGCCTTGCACAGAGAGGGTCTGGGATAGCATTAGAACCAGTTTGGCATCGGGACCAGCCTGGGTTCTGTCCGTGAGTGCTCCCTGTGTGGCTGATGAATCCCACCTGGGCGATGGATCGCTGCCGGCCAGGCGGAGCTGGGAGCTGGCTGTGGGCCAGCTCCTGCATGACACAGCATGAAATGGTGTGTCAGGGCCTGGCAGCCACTGCTCGGGGCTAAAGGTTGGGACTGCATGGACATTGAGGCTTTGGCAGGCTTGGTTTTGGCAAATCCTGCTCCTGCTGTGCCCTGCCTGCTCCCACCAGGGCACAGCAGGATCCCTTAGGGAGGGTGCAAGGACTTTTATCAGTGTCCAGTTGAAACAATTGGACTGAAGCTTCCTGGAAGCTTAAATCAAACAAATTCCTAAAGGGAAAGCTGCCCTTGACCTGATTTTATAGGACTTGGTTAAAAATGTGGAGTTTGTACTGTGCAAGAAGCTGGTGCTCAGCACTTGCCTGGCTGAGCTGCATGGAATGTTTCAGGAATGTGTTGGTATTCCAGGTTCTGAGTCTGGCAGAACACGATCAGCTGTATTCTGAGTGAGTGTTTTGTTTGGGGCAGACATGCAGGACATAACAGCATCCTGGAATGCCCAGAAGTCCCATGAAAACTCCACTGCTCGAGGCACAGTTCTCGAGGAAGCCCGGGCGGAGATGGAGCTGTGATAGAAGCTGTGTGGGAGAGCAGGATGCCAAGTGATGGGGCAATGCCAAACTGGATTCATCATCCCTACTTCTGGCTGGAACTGAGCACCTCCTGTGTCCCCTTTGACCTGTTTCCTGACAAACTGCTCTTCCTAATCCTATTTAAACCTAAAGCCCATGGAATAGCTGATCTGTGATGGGCATTAAGAGCTCTTAGGAACAGTGGCAGTGTTCCACCAAACCTGGTCTGTGCAGGAAAGGTTAATCTGTGGAATTTGAGAGCCTGTGGACAGAGAGGGTGATGTCATTGGCATGGAGGGGGGGAATTCTGGACATGTGTGGCCTGAGTGTAGTAACAACACAAAGTCCCAGCCTTCCCTTGGAAGAGCTTTCAATCCAAGCCCCTTTCCTGAGTCTGCATGTGTTCTTGTGCAGGCACGTGGGAGACCTGGGCAATGTGACTGCCAAGGGAGGAGTGGCCGAGGTGGAGATCCAGGATTCCGTCATTTCCCTCAGCGGCCCTCACTGCATCATCGGCCGCACCATGGTGGTGAGTGTGGGGGGCCTGGTGCTGCTGGAGGGGCACAGGGGGCTCTCTGGGGGCTAATGAGATCTCAGTTTCCTGCTGGCCTTCCAGGGATGTCCCTCTCCCTTTAACTTTGCCCCTTCCAGCTGTGGGTGACTGAAGGAACTGGTCTGTGGAGGGAATTGGCACAGATGCTGTCACTGGAAGGTGTGGAAACAGGCACCTGAGGACACTGGAAGGAAAGTCCAGTTGGGAGTTTTTAGCAGGGATATGGGTTTGACACTGTGCAGTTAGTGTGTGGGGTGAGACCCTGCTGGGAGCAGTGGAATGTGGGGATTGGGATCTGCAGTAACACAAGTTCTCTTTTAGGTCCACGAGAAGCGGGACGACCTGGGCAGAGGGGGGGACAACGAGAGCAAGCTGACGGGGAACGCGGGGCCCCGTCTGGCCTGCGGAGTGATTGGGATCGCCAAGAGCTAAGTGTGGCACCTGCAGTGCTGCTCCATTGCTGCTCTTGCCCTTCCTCGTGCAAGCCCAAGATTTGTCACTAATCTCCTGCTCCTCTGCATCCCGAGCAGCGCTTAAACCGCTGAGACTGACGGCGTTTTGTATGATGTACATGGCAATTAAAGTGTCCCTCATGGAACAGCTCTGTGGTCTCTGCTCACACACCTGCACCATTCCCTGTCGCATCCCTCACTGGAGCAAATCCCTGCTGTGTGCCAGGGAGGATGGGGGCAGTGCTCACATCCCAGACCCTGGCAAAGAGCAGCAGCCCTGGGGGTGTCAGGGCTGCCTCCTGGTGAAGGTGCAGCATTTGTAGATCTCCAGCCTGTGTAATAAATGTTCTGGGCAGATACACCTGGGTCTGGCTGTCTGTAAACAGGGAACACCCCCAAACCTGCACCTGCTGGGAAAAGAAAGGGGGCCTGGGCTCCAGCAGGTGGGTGGTTAAAGTGCATCCACCAAGTTGCTTCCAGGTGCTGTCCCAGGACCAGCCAGGAGTAACCATTGTGTGCCAGTGCCAGCTTCCATCACGTTTTTGGGTGTCCCTCTGAAACATTTCAGAGTCTCTCTTAACAGAGAAAATTAATCATTTTAATGAGGACTTGTATCAGTGTGCCTTTATCTTGTACATAAGAATACTGGTGGGAGTAGCAGGTTGCAGTTCTAGATAACCCCATTCCACTGAGGAATGTTACAAAAGGAACTTGGGAGTAGAGCAGGAATACTGTAAAAATACTTTAAACTTACATTGCCTGCTGGTGCCAGACAATTGTGTGAGTCTTCACCTGCCTGTGCCTCTTCCAGAGGGTCACTGTGAGGTTATTCCACAGGCACTGCTGCAGAAGGCAGTAAGGAATTGCTCCACAGGTTTCCTAGGCTCTGCTTTCAGCTCCCTACTGAGGGAAAGGGAGAGAAGGTGAGGTGGGGTTTGTGTGAACAGAGCAGCCTCTGCCCCTTTCATTCTTGTCTCCAGCTCTTCAACGCAGTGAGACAAACCCTCCCTCCTTACAGAGCTGAGGCAGCTTTTTCCAAGGCTCAGACCTCAGTGTCTGGTGTTCTCTGGACACAGGAATGTCCCACAGGCCTGGCAGGAAACAACCAGTGAGGACACGAGTTTTAACACATGGAAGTTGAGTTCATTGCAATGTGTAAACAGATTCTTTCTCTCTTTATTCTGCTATTGCAAGAACATAAAAATAGATATTCTCTCCCCCATCCAGAGCTCCACACTGGCTCTCCCATCCCTCCCTCCCCCAGAGACAATTCCACAGGGCAGCTGAGAAAAAGGACTAAGGAAGCAGCTGCCCTTTCCTTGGGGAAAAACCCAACTTTAAAGGTAGAACACACCTATAGAAAGGAAAAAAAAAATCCATTAAATATGCACAGGATTCAAACACATTTCCTATGGTGCTTCTGGAGGGGCAGGACTTCCCAAACTGTCTGTGCCCAAGGGATTGGCCACCGGGAAACTACCCTCATCCAATCTGACACAACCATGGAAGTGCTATGGAGAGGAGGTGGCAGAACTCCAGGAACACCAGGAAACACCCAGCCCAGAGGCACAGCACCAGGGGGGGCACAACCTACCTCTGGCAGGGTAAGGAGGGGCCGGCGTTCCCACCAGAGTGGCCCTGATCCCAGAGGAAGCAGCAGAATCCTTGTCCCAGCTCCACTTCAAGAACCAGGTTGGCAATTTACAGCAGGTTGTGGTGCCTCTGAGGTCTCACTTTCCAGCAGCATCAGTGGCTGACAGGTAGAAAAGCCCAGCACACACCTTGGAACAGCAGAGCAGATGTGCCTGAAGGTGTCACTTCTTAAAAAAAGGCAAATCAAGGGCAGTAGGAACCACAGAACCAATCGAGGGGGAGGAAATAAAAAATAAAGCAAAGAATGGACTGCATTGCAAACAAACACTAAACAAATAACTCTGCAATTAACATCTCAAAACTAACTTTTACCCAGGGTGGTCAAGTATCTCATTAAAATGCAGCAATCTAAAACTCCAGAGGACTGTTACAAATAAAAACTCGCTTCTGTGAATCGCTACACAATCAGGTGGATTTCCTTTCACAAACAGAACCAAACCAGTCTAATTTAGACTCCAGTACAGCATGAACAGTTCCAACTTTAGGCTGTTGAACACTCCTTTTCCACTTCAGTGCAGCGTAGGAAGAATAGCACACGTTAAAAGTTTGTTACGAAAATAGAGTTTATTAAAAACACATCCCTATTGTTTTTGAGGAGCTTTCACCGTTACCTTTTTCTTAAATTAAAAACAAAATAGAAAGCACTTCTACTTCTGATTCGTAAACTTTTTAAAGTCAAAACTTTAAAAAAGTTACAGCAAAAACGGGTAATATTTAATCATCTCTTCAGTATTTATGTTATGCTGTGGCTATTTTTAAATAGGAGGGGAAGCAATCAAATTGCTGGCGGGGCCCCTGCGCTGGGCAGGGCTGGGGGCGGCAGCAGATTTACAGCACTGTACAACTAAAGCTCGACACTCCGACCCAGGCTCGGCAGGGCCCGGGCTCAGCGCGGAGCCTCCGCCACGGAGCCCGTGTCCTTGTCCGCCTGTTCCAGGGATGAGGTAGCCTCGGGTGCCGACTCTTCCGCAGGTTTCGCACCCGCAGGTTCGGACTCTCCCGCCGCGAGTTCTGAAACAATGTCTGCGTCGGCCGCTTTGCCGCCGTGGGACTCGTGGTTTTTGTCGCCCTCCGCCCTGTCTGTCACCTCCGGCTTTTCCTTGCCGCGGCCTTCTTCCTTGTCTCTGCGCGACTCCCGGTCTCTGGAATCCCTCTCCCTGTCTCGGTGGCCGCTGGAGCGCCTGTTCCTGTCCTCCGAGTCCCTGTGCCTGTCGCGCTCGGGGCTGCGCCGGCCCCAGTCGCGCCGCTCGCGGTTCCCGAGGCGCTCGTGCTCCCGGTCGTCCCCGCGGTTCCCGTAGCGCTCGCGCTCGTTTTCTACCCGGTTCCCAAACGACCTCCTTCCGAACCTCTCCTGGTCTCTGTTGGGGGTGAACGTCTGCCTGTCATTCCTGAACTGGCGCCCGTCCCTGTTCTCCTCGGGTCCGCCCGGGCCCCCGCTGCCCGGGACCCCCCCGGGCCTCACAAAGTGCCCTGGCGGGGGGAAGGGGGTTTTCATTCCGTGGGGGGGAGGCATCCCAAAGCCCCCCGGCCCCGGCGGGGGCCCCCTGTGCATCATGTGGGGGGGCATGTGGCGCGGCGGCATCAGCGGGAAGCGCGGCAGTGGCGGGGGCGGCATTCCCGGCGGCCGCTGGAGCGGGATCAGCCCGGGCCGGGCGCCCAGGAGCCCGGTGGATGGAGTCTGGAGCCCGACCACTGGGGCTGGAGGGGGCGGTGCCACACCCTGGGTGCCTGCAAGGAACACACAAGGGACAGTCAGAGCCTGGCAGCAGGGAACACAAGGCATTTCCATAGCTCAAAAGCCACTGTACAGTTATCCCAGGAAAAGAGTGCACAAGAACTTGGAGCGGAGCTTCCTGCGCGGCCCAGGTGCAAGCACACCTCTGTGTGCTGCTGAAGGGAAGACGTGGCAATGGCAGGAACTCATCCCTGATCCCAAAGGCCTCCTTTGCCCTGCTGCAGGTCAGAGCCCCCCTCAGCCCCAGCTCAGCCTCTCGCCTCCTCTGACTGCAGCCAGAGCCCCTTCCTGGTACAAAATATATGTATTATAATATATAAAAGGAAATGCAACAGGTAATTTCTAGATTCTTTTTTTTTCGAAATACAATCCTTCATTCTTTACAGCACATATCCAACATAGTTTTCTGTTTTAATTCCTGGACTCTTTTGTTTTTAGCACGTTCTTCTCAAGAGGAAAAAAAATTACCCTCTCCAAACATCTTGTTGGAGAAAGCTCAGCCTAAAGCTCGCTGACACCAACAGGAGGAGCCAGAATGGAGGAGGAGGGAGGAATTCTGAGCTCCACCTGAGGCCTTCCCAGGGTGGACAGGAGCCTCCTTGAGGCTGAGGCAGGAACCCACTGTCCCATGAGCCCTCACACTGCACCTTCCTGCTCCATGTGCTCCTGCCCTGCAAACACAGTCCCTGCCTGGGGTGTGTGGTGTTCCTGTATCAATCTGTTGGGACTGTAATGTTTTCACATACATGAATAAAAATGAAAGTTAAAAACAGATGTTACGCCAACTTTTGTAGCCCCTGCCTTGGTAGAACCAGAATGTGGAATAGCTGTGGAAAGTAATGCTGGAATTAGAGAATTGGCTTTGCCAGCAGTGAAAACTGCACTTTCCCCCCTTCCTTTTTAACTCTAAAATGCAGAGCCCTCCCTCCTCCCATTTATCACCAGGTCTGTAATCACTGAGCTGAAACTCCTCCCATGACAGAACTGTGGATCTGACAAGCCAAGACACGGGGCTAATGATGTCTCCCAGGAATTCTGAGGTTTGGGGATGTTCTTGTTGAAAAAAAACCATCTTTTGATCTGCCACAGAAGATTAAAAATAAGGCAGAACAGAATAACTGAGAACTACTGAGCTGAAGAGGACAAGCCAATGCTTCTGCTTAGAAGCAGCAGAGCAGACATGGGCTACAACAGCATGAACATGAGGCAAGAGAGAAAAGTTTCACATTTAATAAGTACAAGTAACTTAATTTCTCCACAAACTGCAGCACTGAAGAAGCATAATGGTACCTGGAACTCCCCCTCTTTCACTCTGAACACTCTTTGAATATCAGCCCCCTTCAATGTCAAGGCTAAAGCAGCTGCAGAAGCACAACCAGAGTTTCCTCACCAATTAAAAACTTGCAGAGCTGTCCAGAAACACACCCTTGTTTACTGAAAATGCTCAGGAAAATTCATGGTACAGACGCACGTGGTGACAGGTCTGAGAAGATTTAAAGCCCTTTGTTGTGTCATGCAGAGAAAGGCAGTAAATAACATTGGTTTCCCACACTGGGTAAGAACTCCTTGAGCCCTGAGAGAGACCCTGAGGTGATTTACTGACCAGCTTCTCATAGTCAAGACAGAAACCTCATCCCTTTTACCTGCTCTTCTGTGTTGTTTTGGATGTGTAAAACCACACACTGCCTTCACAACTCATGTTATTTAGAACTGTCACTGGTGCTGCCCAGTTACAGGCCCTCAGACCTTGCACTGTGTTTGCTCAGGAGGGGGCAGGACTGAGGTAGGAAAACCCATCCCAAACCAGAGGGTGGTTGCAGAGTCACAGCTGAAATAACTCACCATTGATCCCAACACTTTGTAACAGCCACACTCAGAGGGGTTCAGAGAATGTTGTATCTGTTTTATGATTTAATGCAGATTACAAAAATCACTTGAGAACAAGCCAGCAAGGGAGCAAAGACTTAATGACTGAGCTTGCACTACCAGGAAGTGAATGCCAAGTTCGGTGGGAACTCCAGGATAACTAAGCTTTGATTACATGTCATTATCCTGGTAGGAATTTGGGTAAAAAGACCCTACAAACTGCAATAGGTTGTATTTCACCCAGATCACAGAATCTGAATATTCCAAACACTGCATCTGCAGTTTGTTGCTGGCCCAAGTTAAAACATTTGCTCTGCACTAAGAACACGTTGTCCACCCCAAAAGGATTTAAAAGCTGTTGTTTCCTGCAACAGGCACATGTAAAAGGAGCCTAAAAATACCTGCTCTGCAGGTCATTGAAAATTCCCTGAGTGCTCATTCCCTGAGCCATCACAGCCTGGAGTGTGTTGTTCTGATGAACAACAGGGAGGTGTAACAGCAGCGAGTGTGATCAAGGACAAACTAAATTACAACCTGAGGGTGCTTTTTAGAGAAAGGCACAAAAAATCCAGACCCAATGTCCACAAGGGATCACTCCCCTGAAGCACAACCATGTCCTTGCTGGAAGTGATGAAGGAATTACATTGGAGGCACAAAGGAAATCAGTGGAGATGAGACAGAACTTATAAGAGAAACTGTATGAAATGTTAATCCATTTAGAATTAATTTGTAACATGTCTTCCATATAAAAACTGAACAGAAAGAAGCTTCATTCTGGAGTTACAGAAGTTATTAAAGAGCTCCTGTGTGTTGTACAGGTTACAGAAGGTGATCCCAAGCAAGGAGAAGTTTAGATCTCTCTGACAGTCTCTTCCCAGCCACCTCCATCCCTTGAGTTTGGCCTGCTGCAGGTCATCCACGCATCCATTCAGTGCAGGAGTGAATCAAAGTGCTTTTAAGGAGAGTTTAATTTGTGCCAACTTACTGAGTGGTTTGAAAAAGCCAAGATAGCTGATATTAATCTTTTATCTTAAATCACATCACATTATAATGTTTCTTCTGGTTTCCTTGTATCTTGTATCAGACTGTGAGCAGTCCCCACAACTCCAGAACGTTGGGACAGAAGGGTTTTATGTAACCCCTTGATTATAAATAACTTCTTGAAATAAGACACCCATCAACATCCAGTGCTACTGCTTAAGCAAACGCACAGATCTCAGCCACTACTCCAGCACTGCTCTGTGAGCTCAGAAAACCTGAGCCTGAACCTTGAGAGAAGTCACACTGATCACATGCACTTCACTTGCCTCAACCACTCAGAGAACAAGTTCACAAAAAAAAAAAAAAAAAAGGCAAGTTCTTGACTTCCAGATTTCTCAAATTCAGCTTCCTGGGATTTGTAAGAATAAAAAGCAGCTGCTGCCCAAGGAACTGATGTGGGTGTCTAATTTAATTCAACCTTCAGGTTGTATGTGCAGCGCTACAGCAAAGGGCAGAGAAACTTCATACATTCCACAGGCTTGGAATAAGAAATTCAGGTTCTGCTGTACAAGACACAGTCCCATAAAACTCCAAAATTCTGGTAGTGCTGTGCTGCCATCACAAAAAGTGCAATTCACCATGAAGGTGCGAGTTTCTGTGTACATTGTAAAGTTCTGAGCAGAAACCCACTGACACAAAATTAACTTTTTCATTCATTTGTTAAGCTGTCACTTAGAGGTCTGAAATCCCATAAATGCAATAATCTCACTAAAATACATAGGTAACAAGTCTTCTGAGGCAGTTCTTGACACTGGCCCAGCAAAGGCCATCCTAAAGTAAACATTTAGCAGAGCTCTGTACCATTAAACAGTTCACACTCCCTTTCAAAATCTGACCAGGTTTATACCATATTGGGAAAAGTAATTTATGCAACATACCCAAGCTACCTCGGTTTTGTAGTCAAAATACCATTTGGCAATTTAATAATATATTCCTACAAAGGTTTCCAAACCTGTAATATTGCAGGGCTGAATAAAAGCTTTTGGCTTTCTGTTTTATTAAAACAATTTATTTCATATATAAAAAGTATGTGCCACATCCTCACAGATTTAAAAAAATACACTAAAAATAGTTAATAAGTTAATTTTATACATGTAATAGTTGAGTCTAAAACCTGGTTCATATGTCAGATGTGTTGTTTAAAGTTCATTTTCTATCCTATATAAACATCCACTTGCTAAAAGTAGACAGCATTTTAATTTGTAACTTAAACATTACAGCTTTGTTTCTTCAGAAAATATCTTCAATAAAAAATGAAACTGCTTCTTCTGTGCAAAAATCAAGCCTCTAAAAGTGATTTCTAAGCCAACAGAAGGGCAGAAGTTTCAAGAAGTTGAGAAAAACGTGCTTCCTTTCCCCTGGAGTCTAAGTCAGCAGCAAAATCAAAATGGTATTTTAAATTCAGGGAACAACGAAGTGCAGAACTTACACAAGAGAACACTTACCAAGGAGTGGGACAGTCTGGGTGACAGGAGCAGGGACATTAGTAGGAGCTACAGGAGGTGGAACAGTCCCATAGATTTTGGAACTATCGGTGGTTTCAGCATTCCCTCTGCCTCCAGAAACTACTGGGATGGGATTTCCTACAGACGACTCCTTTGTAGTGTCCTCACTCCCACCCGTTGCTGTAGCTGAGGAACAAGGCATGGACACATTAACCACCAGCAGCAATTCCTGCTGCACGAGCTCTGCCTCCCACAGGGCTCCAACACTTACAGTTTGGGATGTTCACTGCCGGAGTGTGCGGGACAGAGACCGGAGGGGTTATAGGTGGTGGCGGCCCCGGAGGAAGGAAGCCTACAAAATACAGATGCCCCTGAGTGCCCCTTTGGCACAACACCCCAGTGCAGCTGGGTCTCTGTGCTCTGGGGCCAGCAGAGCACAGGATGAATGAAGCACCCCCCACGTACCTGGGGGTAAATGCAGAGGGTTGAATCCAGGCCGTAAGAACGGGGGCGGCGGCGGGGGCGGCACCCCGGGAGCAAATCCAGGAGGGGGGATTCCTAAAGGGGCTGTGAAAGCAGGTGGTTGGAGTGCACCAACCACAGGAGGCCCCGAGGGATGTGGTGGAACCTAAGGAAAAAGGAAGGGGAAAAACGTGTTACCCCAAGACTGACCGGGTGACTCCTTGTCCCACTGGGATCTCTGCTTTGCCCAGCACAACAGGAACATTTAAACAACCTAAAATTGCTCTGCAGCAAGTGGGGCTTGTGTAAGAGACCTAATTAGCACTCAAAGAACTCCTGCCACTCACAAGATCAACACCAATCTTGTTTGCCTTTATAATTAGAGAAAAATTCTTCTCTGTGGTAAATGGGTTTTAATGTATGTTGGTGGCTCACCTCCACACACCTTTCACACAGCGGCTGGGATTCATTTCCATCCAGGAGGATCCAATGCAATGCACATGACTTTGGAGCAACTAAAAACCTTTGCTTGTTTCCTTCTTACTACCCGAGTTTATACACTATAATATAGTGATTTTTTCCTTTTTTTTCTCTTTAATTCTGATTTATATCAAGCTCTGAATTTAAATTAGCTCTGATTTAAATTAAGTTGGTCCTTAGTCTCATATTTATGAGCTTATTACAGAAACTACACTAAATGTGTGGGAATCAAAAGGAAAAAATCCAATCAAAAACATGCTCTGCACTTAGAATGGATTTAATAAAGCAAAGAAGAGCTGTGTGCCCAAGTGACCACAACTGACCACCTCCACGACCAGCAACATTTCAGAACACCAAGACCCCTCATAACTTTTTACTTCTAGAGGAAAGAAGGAAAAGCTTTTGCTGTTTTATTCTCAGGACTGAAAGAACCTGCTTCAGGTTCCTTACCAGCTTTACTCAGCCCAGGCACACTAAACCTGTGCTACTACAGTTTGATAATCAAAATGATGATATTAGAAATAGCAAATCTGGGGAGGGATGCAGCAAACTGGGATCAACAAGGAAAAAATAACTAGAGGGAAAACTGTTTACTAAGGAGGAGACTGGAATGGAGAAAGAGAGGAGAAAGCACAAGAGAAGGGAAGGTCTGGAAGTGAGAAAAGAATCAGTCGTGGGAATCCTGCAGCAGAATCTCATTCTTGACACTTCCTTTTTCAGCATGGATTTAAGGAAAATAAGCAAAATCACTGCTATTTAATACAGTTAATGGCTACTAAACTTTCTGAAATTATAAGTTTGACTTACTGTTCATTTACTAAATAACAGTTTATAGCACATCAAGAATCGTGTGTCAAAACAACCCATAATTCAACATATTATGTTCTCAAATCCCATAACTGGCTAAATTACACATGTCTTCAAATCATTTGAGTTCTTGATCTTCTGTGAGTGCTTGCCACATTGTAGTTCATAAATCACACTTTCTCAAGATGTAAGACAGTTTTATTCATACTCCCTCTCATCTGGGAGAAGGGATACTACTATTTTAAAAGCAATGAGAAACTACTGATATTAAAGTAACAGTGTATATCTATCAATAGAAAAGCTTTTTCTTAGGGGAAAATTATTAGGAAAACAAACAAAAAAAAGCCAGTCACCAAACTGAAGATGCAATTCAGCCCATCAATAAGAAAAACTCTACTCCAGTAATTTCTCTGTGACTGAGAGAACAGAGTTACCATTCATGGCATCTCCTCCCTGAATTATTATTTAAAGTAAGTTTTTGTTTCTTTATCCCAAGTAAACGAGGAACAACTCTCACCTGTGGAGGAGGTACTGTTATTGGTGCAGGCATGGGGACAGGGATAGGGACAGGTAAAGCTTTGGGTATAGGTGACACTGGTTCATTGTGTGCAGCTTCTGCGCCTCCGTTCTGAGCTACTTCATTTTCAGACTTCTTGGGGATCCCCTTCCACTCTGTACAACACAAAATCCCAACAGACAAGGATCAGCTCAGAGGGAGCAGTGAGGTGAAACGTGTTTGCTGATGTTTATAAAAGGACCTAATAGAAAATACTCAGATAAAAAGCATTCATACATATTTCTGACAATAATAAAAAGAAATAATTAAAAAAATTGGACAGAATGACCCAACCCTGAAATTAAGCTTCACTAACTGCACACAACTGAACATGCAGCACTGCTGTACCTGGACTAAGAGTTTCATTGTCCAGCATTCCCCCTTCACAGAAGCTTTCAAGATCTTCAGGTTTGACTTTGTCCCACGGTATGTAAGTCACACCTAATTCCACATCCCAGTACTGCTTGTAGTCTGGCTTTATTCCTTTATTCAGAGCCCATGCAATCTTGGAGGGGGGGAAAATACATGTAAGTCAGGCAAATGCTTCCATTTTAATGCATTTCATATTTCCTTCTCACAAAACAGCACTACCATTTGGGGCTAAGAAGCAAAGATAGTAACTAAAACAGTTACAACCCTCTGAAGTAAGTTGGTTTTTTTTTAAAGCAGACTTAGTTCTTTTTCCTTGGCTTGAATCTTGCTCACTATTTGTAAAAATGTATAAAGCCAGTTTCTTCCCATATTCCCAAGCCACTAAGATTAATTCCAGTTCCCTTTGGAGGACTCTAATATGATGTTCTACAGAAGGAAGAACTTCACTAATTTAATGCATCCTTCCTTATTTATTAGTATCTTTGTAGGATTATCGTATGTAATGAAACTCTTATGAGACAAATATCCAACAGTGAGAAAACACACTTCCAGTTCCCTGCAATGGCTAAAAGGGCACCATTTTTATTGATCAAATAGACAATTACTGGCAATCTTTTGAGGAAACTGATACAAGTTCCACTAACTCCATTACAGACCAGGAAGAATAATTCTCAAGAAGTGGCCCATCCCCATAAATTTACAGAACACATAAGAGTCTCAAATACCCAAAAGCCCACCACAGATGAGAAAGGATGACAGTAATTCCAGCAGCTTTAGAAACCCTGACATTTTCCAAGCAGTACCTTGATGGATTTCTGGTTGACCTTGAAGTTCCCTCGGCTCAGTTTCTGGAGGGCTCTGTTGGCATCTTGTCTGTGCACCATGACAATGTAGGCACATCCTCTGGGGGGGATCATCTGGTTGGGGTTTAAGGAACAAAATTGGTTTTGCAAATAAAATAGCAGTGAACACACAAGTGTTCAGTTACAGCAAGCTGGGACATCAGAGGGTGTTCCAAAAGGGGCTCTGGAAGTATGGAAGGGAATGTAATTTAAGAGGCCAAGAAAGCCACTATCTTCAGTAAGTACACATTTCTAATACACTAAAACTTCCACAACTTCTGATGTGGAAAGCTTTAAACTCTAAAATATGGCTGACTCTTGTAATATTTAATCTTTTCAAACTGCTAAACACGTAAATGCTGTGGGGTCTGGCAATTAATTACCTCGTTGGAAGACACATCAATCCCCCCCCTTCATTCCATATACCATGAGCTGGCAGCTGCACCTCCACACTCGGGTCTATCTGCAGCTTTGGAATAATTTTTATTATTTATAGTGAATTTGAGAAAAATCTCCTATGTTGTTTTACAAAATTTGGAGTAGGAAGAAAATTGCAGTCACTTCTTTTTGTTTGTTTCAATGAAATTTTAACAGCTATTATTTATATATTTATATGTATGTACTTATATATTTATACATATAAAATATCCTTAAATACAGCTAAACAAAACAACAGTTCTGTGTTTATGGCTAAAATAACACCAGCTGAGGGTCCACATTTCTGTACTCAAGCAAAATGGAGCAGATGAACTCAGGAGCACAGGATGTAATTCTGCAGGCATCTAGCTCTTCCTCATTCTCCAGAGAAGGCAAGATTTTTATGAAAATGGGATAATCTTCTCTGTTTTATTTGCATTTTTAAATTGCAAGAACCCAAAGCAACTCCGTTCTTTGGCAACAACTCAGCCAAACTAATTTGAGTCTACACATTAAAAAGCACAACATGCAGGAAATGAGAGCTCAACTCTTTGGAATTTATAAAAATAAAGCTGTCTTAGAGCAGCCAGGAAACACTTTTTGTAACCAAGCCTATCAAAGTAGCTCACACTGCAGCATTTATTACTCACATTGATCGACTCAATGGGGCCAAACTCTTCCAAAAGACTTCCAACATCCTGCTGAGTTGTCCTCTTGTCAAGCTGTCCTACCCAAAGTGTGGTACTACAAACTGCAACAAAGAGTTAACTCAGGTTGGGAGAGCCATTATCGACACAAGCTCCTCTTACAGGACAGAGTAAGTCCCACATTTATCTCACTTCATGCTGAATTCAGGGTAATAAACCAGCAACTGAGCTCAAAGTATCACACTGGCTGCACTTTAGCACAGCAACATTTAATACTCAGCCACGTTTCGCCCAGTAAGTGATACAAAACTGCAAACTGTGACAGCACGAAGTGACAATCTGGGAGAGGTGCTGGCAGAGGCACATCTCACACCACTGCCAGGGAGCTTTCAGTGAACAGCTGCCAAGGCCCTGCAGTCCTTTTACACTCCTGGAATTGTCACTCACCAGCTTTTGGCTTGTTAAAACTCTTCAAGTTTGTGTGTCTCTTACATAAGAGAATGCTTTCATTTTACTTGCTGACCCCAGAGAAGATTCCACATTCCAAAGGAATATTCAGAAGACAACTACTATGTTTGGTCTGTAAACACAGGCAAAGCCAAGATTACTTCAGATTATTTCAGCCTGTGTTTTCCAGGTCAAAGCCCCCCTCCAGGTCTGAGAGGCACACAACACTGAATAATTAGAAAAATTGCAATAATTTACAACTAACTCAACTTGTTATTTAATCTGCTTTAGCTTGCAGGTCTCAAAGGAAGGAAAATAAAAACACGGGGCTTCAACTTTTTCTTCTCATTTATAGCCAAAGTATTTCCAACTTGGAGATATTCCAGAAATGCCAAACTGTCTACTATGAGTAAAGGAAGTGCAGGGATGTGAATTTAAGTCTACCAGCTTTACAGCTCAGAAAACAAGTCACAGTGCAGTTTACTTTTTTTCTGTCTGGATGAACCTTGGAGAGGAACACAACAATTTAAAGAATACCACTCCAAAAAGTGGTAGTGCTGGTATTGGCAAAGTTGGCATCCACAATGAAAGGAAGAATGAGCTTACCACTGACAGTTTCTGACTTGATCTGGGGGAGGCCCTTGGACCTGCGCTCCCTCTCCCGCTCCCGTTCCCGCCTTTCCTGCGAGCGCGACTTCGGGGAGTGTCGGCGCCGGTCCCGGGAGCGCGACCTGGAGCGCCGGTGACGGGAGCGCCGGGACCGGGAGCCAGACCTGGAGCGTTTCCTCTTGGGGGACCTGGTGTGAACCAAAGCCACGTGTGTCACAACGGTGAGCAAAATGTTTATGGCTTCTACAAAAAAAAAAAGGCTAAAAAAGAGATTTCCAGGGAATTCTGCCACTGAAATGGGAGTTTATTGACAGGCTTGAAGTTACTCTCTCCCAGTAAGAGAACTGCACAGATACCCAACTCCCCTCAGAGGGGAGATGACTTCCAGGGGTTCATAATTCTTAAAGAGTCACTAATCCCACTCTCATTCCTGCACTAAAAGAGCTTTCACTGATTTACCTTGATGCAGATCTAGATCTCGACTTCCTGCTGTCAGAAACATGCCGTTTGCCCTCCTGAACAGGTGGCTGCTCCACTTCCATATCCTAAAATATGAAGTTGACTGGTGTTATGGGTGAGCAGCACAAGTATTTTATTTCTTTTTATGCCAAGACTAAATTATGTAACAGTACTAAAATTACACTGAATATTCAAATGTGTGAAATTAAAGAGTAACGTGGCTCTCCCTCAGAAGCCTCACCTCTGCTCTGTGTCACTGACAGGGAGAGGGTCCAGTATTAGCTGTACTTAACACAACCACTGAAAACACAGCATAGAAATAATCTGAACAACTCTTGTTTTCAATTTGCATATTATCTTTTTTCCATATTTCAGTCCATCTCCACAGAATATGATTATTCTCCTTAAAATCAGTCAGTGGATCCTGCTGTGTCAAAGTTACAGGCAAAGTGAGGTTTACTACAGCTCTTCTCCAAGACATTACTAGAAACTACTTTAAGCCCTGTATGTAAGCACATTGCAACAAATTTGAAAAATGAAGCAGAAAGTCAAAGCAATACATAAAATGCAAGAACTTGCTTAAAAAAAAAATTAATTCCAACACAGCTCTTCCTTCCTACCCCAAATCTTCCACAGCTTCCCATTCCAGAACATAACTGCATCCTGCCTAGACTTTAAGTTTTAATTTAAATTTTAAAATAAATTTAAGTTTTCATTATATGACCCCAGCAGGGAACACCAAAAAAGCCCTCTCTCAAAATGTACTGATTCAACAGAATTCTAGACTAAAAAAACTAATTAGAAAGACACTCTTGAGAATTCTCCTTTTATTCCAAGTCAAAGCAAGAACTGATTTCTACAATCTGTGATGTCACAGCTTGGTACCATCTCTATTTCTCAGTTCAGGATTTCCTTTTCTTGGAACAAAAGAGGCAAATAAACTTTTTTAAATATATATATACACACACATATATAGGCTCATGAATAGACCTGCTCTTTGATTTCTTCTTAATAGCAGCCAGTTATTGAACCTACAGTGTCCTGAAAACCCTTAGGAACCAAAGCATTTACTTGGATTTTCTTAAGTTGTTACAGATTTTGAGTCCATTTCCACTACATTCACGTTCTACCAGGCCCTTAAAAATTAACTTTTCCAGACGGTTTCTTCATACAAGAAGACTGCATTGTCAGAATTCCATGGCACAAAATATTCCTGAAATATGATGGAGACAGGAAAGGGAAGATAAGGAAGCAGAAAGCACACACATGCTGGTTTTGCCAGACTTGTCCTGGAGCCCCCCAGCTTAATCCAACCATGTCCCAACGGAGCCACCCTCACAGCCAGCTCTTGTCCTGGATATCCTGACACTTCTGCTCCTGCACAATCCATGTACATTTGAAAAAAACACATGTCTGAGAGCATTTAAGTTACTTTGTTTATTGCAAAGGCTCCTCACCTGTTGATGGGGTTTCTGCATGTGTGACTCAGTCTGGACTGGAAAGGGAGACTGGAAAGTTGGCTGCACAGGTGCTGCTGGTGGAATCACAGGCTGAGCCATGGGTGGGAACTGGGGGGTAGGCAGGAGACCAAAACCTGGCATTTGCCCATTAGGAGGAAGTGGGACCTTTAGAGAATAAAAAAAAAAAAAAAATCCAGCTAGGAAAAGAAATTGCATTGGCTGTCCCAGTTTGCTCAAGTTAAGTTGTATCTGTGCTCCAAAGTCACAATAAAAGATGGGGGAAAGATGAAGTAGGTCAAGCATTTAGATGTAGAAAACAATCTTGTTCTTCAAAGCCTGACTGGGACAGAGAACAAAGATATGTTTCTTTAGAAAAATTGAGGGCTAAGCCACATTCACTCTTCACAATAGTAAAACCACTTCCTTATTTCTCCACCAAAGAAAACAAGCAAAAGACAGAAAACACCAGAGAGGGACGAGGGAGAACCTGAAGTTACCTGGTGACGCATTGGATCCTGCTGTATTCCCATCATCCGCTGCTGGAAAGGATCCATATTTGGGAGCTGAGGAAATACTGGCTGTTGCATGCCTTCTGCTGGAAACCCACTGAAACCAGGAATATGTTAGTGAGACAAGTCAGTACATACACAGATCTCTTTATTTTCCAGATTTCTATACACATTTACACAGCCTCGCTGTAATTTTAAACGGAATGAGTATCTCTACTATGATCCCATTTCCAACAAAAAAAAAAAAAGAAGAAAGAGTGGCTTCCTTATCTTTTTTCCACTCTAAGAGTGGTCCTTTATCACTAAAAGCAACGCTACACAAAGGTTAGAGCCTCCCTCTCCCCCCTGACTTACAAAGATCTCAGCCTATGGAAATGTTTCAGGAAGGTTGTCTGCCTTAGGCTAAACTTCTTCCTCTCCAGTTCCTCCTCTGGGAACAAAAGAAGCAACCTTTTTCCTCAAGGAAAATAAACTGGCCGTACTTTTGCTGTTAACAACCACCTTGGTTTGGGAGGAAATAAGGCAGAGGAGCACAGGATGTGTATCACAGCAGGATTACAGCGATGCCAATCCCTTCCTGATTCAACACACAGCATGGACAGTGCTCAGGGAACTCAGGAGGGCTCTGCAGGTAACAGGACCTGCCTGCAGGAAACTGAACCGGATTTCAGGAGGATACAGGAATTTCACGGTGATGGGAAATAGAGCTTTGCACTGTTTGAAGACACAGGTGCCACAAAATTCTGCAGAAGTTCTGGACAGATCGGTTTTTCATAGAGAAAATGACTGAGTTTGTGTGCCCATACTGGGAATACTGGAATTCCACCTTCAGGGACATCTTGCACAAGTGTCAGGTGCTAAAGACAGAGGCTCTGAAGTGCTGCCAACACAACATAAACATGCCCAAAAGCCTCTGGCTGGGCAGGCACAAGCAGTGCTTATGTGTGACCTACCCCATCTCTCTGAACTCCAGAGTTCACCTGTACTCTAGGGAAAATACCACCAATTTCCTTCAAAGGCATTTTAATTAACTAGTACTTGTGAAACATAAAAGTGCTGGAGGTGAGAGACACAGTAAGAAAGCTGATGAGAGTGTTAGTGGTTCTGGTTTTGAGAGCAGGGTTTGGATGCAGATACAGAAAGTAAGACATGGGGCCACGGACTGAAGCAGGGGAAAAAAGAAATATGGACTAACCCCGGCATTGAGCACCATCCAGCCTGTGCACTGAATGAGAGAGGGGTCCTGTGGAGAAAACTGGGATGTGGTCATGGCATTCCAGACTTTATCATAACGCACAGCAAAAGGGAAACAGGACTCTGAGCTCGTTTGTGGGGGGACTGAACGTTCGAGAACCTTAAGCCAATCTTCATTTCTTAAGTAGTTAAAACCATCAAAATGTTTGGAATAGTATCTTTTCCCCAGCCAGCAAAGCAATCCAGCCGATCACTAACCATGCCCTGACACACTCAGTTGGGCAATAAACACATCTTGAAATCCAAGCTAAGCTTTTCTCTACAGAACACAGTCCTCAATCAGTGATGTTACATAAACCCACACCACATCACCAAAGTGAAGAGCCATAAAAAACACCCCGCCAAAAATTGCTAACAGAAATTGTTAACAATGTTTTAAATTTGGGCTGTTACAGTTAAGCACTGAAGTAACTTCGAATTTTAATCCACTTTCTAACCTAAAAATCTTTTAGAACAAAGATTTCTTAGTTTTGTTATGACACACAACTTACAAAGCCGGCTGAGACACTGAAGGGGAAGGAGCTGAATCTTCTTTCTTTGCATCTTCCACTGCTTCTGGTTCATCATCATAGTCAAACCGATCTAGAAGTTTCTGAAAGAAATCACATTGTGCCCACTATTTTTTCTGCATCTTACAGAATTGGCAGCCAAAATATCTTTATTATCACAGTTTTACTACATATTTAACAGCTATGGAATTCAAGACAAGGTTAGAATGGGGGAAAAATAAAAACCTATGTTCTAACACAGAATAAAAACTGTCCAAAACTAGTTTTCTTCAGCTTCAGAAAATGTACAGGCCATAAAAGCAGGAAGCCAACCTCCAAATGGAAAAAGAGAAGAAACAAAATTAGAAACTAACAGAGGACACTGAGGTACCATCCCAACAGTTGTGTTCTGGGGAGGTTCACCACAGAACAAACCAAGGCTTACTTTATCAAACGATGTTTTCTGCTCAGGTGCTGGGAAAGAAGCTTTTTGCTCTGGTGCCTGAGCTGCTGTGGTTTTCAGCTGAGCAGTAATAGCTTGAACCTGAGCCATCACAGTGTTGTCTATGACCGGTGACTGGGGCTTCTGAGGCTGCTGGAAAGTCTGCAGGATTTGCTGAAGCTACAAAAACACAAGGTAGTATTAAGAATATGTTCTTATATAAACACAAAGCATCAAAAGAGTTGTAGGATATAACTTTTATGTCAAACCAGACTATGGCACAGGATGAATATCAACAACTTGGCTGAACTAGGGAGAACTCTCAGCAAGACCAAGAGTCACTTTTTAAATACTTCAGTGGCAAAATTCAGCAGATCCCAACATTGTAGGACTCAGGCCCTTCAGCACTGCTTAGTGGACTGAACAACAGAACTCCACATTTTCTTTCTTATATTCCACCTGTCCTGGAAACTTTGTAACTGCATCAATTCACAACTAATAATTTAGGAATATTTAACTGCATTTTCCCCAAATACCACAATTACTGGATGGAAGGGTCACAGATAATTCAAGTACTCTTTGACTCCATCAAAGACCTTAAGGAGGCTCTTTGCTTTGCTTCAAATGGGGGATATTAACTCCATCATTTTCTCCCCTCGTTTCACATAAAAGCTGGAGTTAGAAGGGAACCAACAAGCAGGTTACCTGCTGTCCTTGTGTTGTCTGGAACAGCTGAGCTACAGCTGCGAAGGCATCGGAGCTGGGCAGCTGTGGCACGGTGGGCACTGAGTTCGCAGTCACCTGAGGGGGCTCCGAGGGGACCTTTGCCGGAGGGGGCGGCGAACCTGAGGGATCCACAGGAGCAGAGGAAGGGCTGTGTCACTCCAGAACACTCAGCCTGCTCTTCACCTGCCTCCTCAAAACAAGGGCCTGGCCACAAGCCCCTCTTTAACCCAAAATTCCTTATTTACACCACCCCAACTGCACATTGCGTTTGTTTTGCCATGAACTGCCCCAGCCACTGCCCACACCTGCAGGCTGCATGCACCAGGAAAGAAAAAAGGCCCATCTGGAAGCTGCTCCCACATGGAATTTTAGAGCACGGCTCCCCGTTTGTAAGTGTCCAAGTTAAGAACAGCTCTGACTCCAACAGCATGAGGCAATGAGCATCACTGTGTGATGGTTCTGGGCTCATCCTTTTGGAGTATTTCAAATGAACCAGCTCATGGCTCATCTGAAGAGCAACTGAGTTCCTCTTAACATTTTCTATTTTCTAGCAGGAACCGAACTTTTTCTGAGAATTCTGGTAATAATTAGAGGTTATTTCACAGGCAGCTCGTTTTCTTTGGTAAGGTCTGTTCACGTGCCCCTTTTGCACAGGCACAAGCCACACCTGCAGCTGATGGATAAATCCTCCCACCAGAAAAATTACTTTTACTCATTCTTCCAGGAAAAGACTCCCATTTCCAGGAGCTTTACTGAAATTGAGATCACACTTTAGGACACGCTGACAGCTTTGGCTACATATGCAGCTTTCTCCTTCTCTTTGCTTTACATTAAAATGCCTTTTTTAATAAACATTTTGCCAGTACAAGGTAAATTAGCAATAATATCATCAATTCCTCCACACTGTGAGCAAGTCACTATTCATTAGCAAATTTGTTTTAATGGACATAATAGAGCTGTACAAGGAGTGACAGTTTAAGAAACTTCACAGAGAAAAATATTTAGTTTGAAATACTAAGCAAACATGTTTGCCTTGCAATACCATCTCCTTTAAAGCCATTCCTCTGTTTGTACTTCAAATAACTCCAGTGTTGACAAGCAGCAAGCAGAGACAAACGTGTTTAATATTTTCCCAGAAGTGAAATGCAATATAAAAATACTGCAAAAAGGTATGTGGTTGTTCTTAAGCATGAAGTAACTCCTCAATTATTTCCTGTATATATTCAGAAGGATATTTTCTTGCTCAAGGGAGAAAATTTGCATTTTTCTCTCTATGGGCTAAACAGATTGTATCTCACATAACGCATTAATATATTTATTATTATTCATTAGCATATTTATTTCAGGGCCAAATTATCCCCTCTGGTGCATGTGAATAATCTCACTGAAAATCTCTGCAGAAGGCAGCCAACCTGTTTGCCACCAGTGAGGAGACACAGCTGGAAGGGCAGTGCCTGTCCCAGCAGAATGGAACTGCACGGCCACCACATTTCATGGGATACACTTCCCTGAACACAGCTGGAGAGGCTCCCACTTGTGCTGCTGTGCATCACTGTTTTGTTGTCTGTCACCACCCCTCCCTCACTCCATTCCACTTTTCCCAGTCCTACTCCAAGGTACACAGTGAACAAGGAGGTTACCAGAGCTCAGCGTGAAACACGGAGTGCAGAGCCAAAAAACAGGCCCTCTGGAGAAAGAGGGAACTGTGGAATGTGTATTCTCCTCCACTGCTCCATAACCTCACTGCCAGCTTTTCATGGGGCACAAAATAGGTCAGTGCAGCACTGTGGGCAGGCCCTCCCTGCTCTGCTCTGTGGGTCAGTGCTTTCCAGCCCGTGCAAAGGCCCCAACAGAACTGCACTGTTTGAGAACCTGGATGTGAAACACCAGTTAAAGTGTCCCGGGGCTCATACTGAGACACCAACAGCTGCTGCTTTCAGGTACTAAACTGATCCAAAGAAAGACAAAGCTCTTAACATGTAAGATCCCACTTTACTCATCTGGACTCTAACATTAAAAAATTACATCAGAATTGGAAAACTGAGATAAAACAGACAAATATTTCAAAGCAAAAGAAAAAGTACTTGTTTAAGAGGGGACATAGAAGTCATCTGTAAGTGTCCACATATGTATGTGCACATGCATATTTTGTGATACACATTTCAGGTACTTTCCAATTAAGTGCTCACCAAGTACAGTGTCAGCATTTATTCAAAATAAGTTCAGCTGCTCCACTTAATTGTGACAACAAAGGTAAGTTTATGGACATGTTGCTGTTGGAACTAAGAGCAGGTGCTTTCCTGTGAAAGCAAACAAGCTATTGCCATTTGCCCTTTGCAGGCAGAAGTTAAAATGTTCATTCCTACCTTCATTGTTAGTAGCATTCTCTGCCATTGGGGCAGTGGCACTAGTTCCTGCTGCCATATCCAGGAGAGGCTGAATTATTTCAATTTTAAATACTCCGTTTTTCTGCCAAAGGTTTAGGACACGGACTATTTTACTCTGTAGAAACAAAAGTAAGCATCAATGCTGAATCCAGCTCTCCTTATTCACAAAGTCCCAGTTTATCTTCTGTATGTGGAGAAGAAAGGTTTGAACAGCACATAACATAACCAGGCACACCAATTTAACAAACCCTGTGTTGTGACACAGGGCAGCAACACCTTTTACATGGTTAAAAGAAAAACTTCCAACTTATTTTACTGTCTCCTTTAATAAAAAGCAATTTGTGACACTTTCCTAAAACTGTTCTGGCCAGTCAGAAATCCAGGTCTGATGAATAATCGAGGACATCACTTCAGCCCCATTTCTTCACAGATGGTCACCAAGGGTTGAACCAACCAACCAAGGTGACCAGAAAGAGAAAAGGAAAACAAGCTGGAAAGCCCTAAGGAAGAGAGAGGCAATTACACCAGGAAACACCAGAACAACACTTCAAAGCCAGGCTGAGGACTGCTTCCTTGATTTTATCCCTAATCCAACCAATTCCGTGTTGACTCCAGAAACCATCTCCATCATTGCTCAAAAGATCAGGAAAGCAAGTGGGAAACATCCTCACTGATCACTGCAGAAGGATTAATTTAGAATCTCTGATTGTCAGCTGTTATTTTAAGCTCTTTTTTTTTTCCTTTGACATGAAGAACAACGCATCTCTCAGGAACAGGCTGGAAATTAGCCTTTCCTTCTTTAGCCCAGCACTAAAACAATGTCTCACTAGTTGTGTTGCTTCAGTTGGAATATTCAGGCAGGTAGAAGTCAGAATACATGTTGTATAGCTGTCCTTTTGTAGGTTTAGTCATCTCACCTGCAGACATATAAGCTTCAAACACTTTTTACTTGGAATGAATTGATTCTGTCCCTTCTTGTTTCAACAATTAAATGTCTCAGAGTGACTCAGTTATCTACACCCATGCAAATCCACCTCTACCTTCATTAGCTAAGTGATTCAAGAATTTTACAAAATGTTTGCTAAAATAACATCAGCTAGAGAGAAACCTGAAATAGTCTATTTTTAAATAAGATTTTGGTCTGAAAAAACAGTTCAACTTGAAAACAGCAGAATATCAAAGCAATAAAATGCTATCTCTCCAGAAGACATGAAAATAGAATGAAGGCCAAAGAATGAGTAAATTTAAAAGTCCTGTTTTCAGTCACATTAATCTTACAGAAAGGCTGTTTAAAAGAAAAAAAAAAGTAGCATTCTCTTCAGACATCAACCACAGTTGTTGTGTATCTGCAGATCAGGTTTTTTGGTCTAGAAACTGGAAATCCATCAAAGCAAGCATGTTATAAATAATATTATTCCCTATATCAAGCAGCCCCATGAAGGAGATGGAGAGCCTAATTCATTTATGTGAACAAAATGGTAAGCACAGAAACAGAAAGGAGAAGGGACTGCTCTTTTTCACCAAGGTATTAACCCAGGAGCTCCAGGATATCAGATTCAAAGCCTGAAGGTCTAAATGTACCACATTAGAGAACTATGAACATCAAAGCTTTTCAAAAAGCTTATTTAGAAAGTTGGGGAAGAAGTCAGGTAGAAAAGGAGTATTTTACAGAGAAAAAGCGAGGAGGTGTTTTTCTGGAAACCAACTGGCGACTTCTGAAACATACTTATCTTGGATTTTCCTGCCAGGGCACAAAAGTCATTTTCTGTTGGTTACAACCAGGACCATCAGGAATTCAGGACACTTTCTGAGCCTCTGTTCTATCAACAAGTACAGCAGAACTAAATAAAACAAGGCCTTAAACCAGTGTTGGCAATGGAGAACAGCAATGAAACCCTCAGGTACAGGACTGGGAAAGACTGATGAAACCAACACAGTGATTTTCTTAGAAAACTTTTGTGAGCAGAATCATCACTGCCTACAAAACCAGAGCTGCTCCTGCAACACTTTTTGTGGGAGACACTGCCTTCCAGAGGAAGTTCTCCTGAAGCAACCTCAAGCTTTTGGCACAGTAACCACACAGTGCTGAAGTGTCTGCCCAGGCAAAGCTGATGAGGGTAGGCAAAATATATCTTTTAACTCCAACTTGCATTCAACTATCACCTTTGATCATCTTCCTCAGCCTGTTTTACCCTTTCCTACAGCAACAGTCATCTCCCAGGGACAGAGAGAATCACCCAGTTCACTGTCACAGGAGAGCAAACACCATGACCAATGCACAGCAACACTTGAGGAGTGACAGTCATACCTTGTCTTCAGATGGACACAGATACAAATACTGGAATGTGGCAGTAATATTTTTAGAGAATCTTGGCCCAAAAACATCTTTGTCTGTTCCAAACTGGTGCCGGGACTGACGAACAATGGAGTCAATCACGTACAGCCCAGGGACTTTGTACTCTGGTTTGCACTGAAACACAAACAAGAATTGTCCATCAGGCAGGGATATTCCCAGGAAACCTGCTCCTGGGGAGAAAGGGAGCACTGCATTCCAGCCTGTTGCTCTACATGCCCAGGCAAGCATGAAAACTGCCATTTCTGAAAGTATGGATTAACTTAGTGACAATTAATTTTAAGTTCAGTACCTCCAGTTTCCTCCCCAGCTGCCGGGTAGAGAAAAATTTCACAATTTGCTTTCCCCCCCCACTAATGTATGACAGAAAACTAAAATGAGGTTATATACACAAAAGTGATACCAAAATGTATAAAATGTATAAAATTCTAACAAACCAGGATTTCCCTGAGTAACAGAAGCCTTTCTGGTTATTTATTATCAATATCTAATAAATAACTTTATTAATAGATTTTTTTATTATTTTTGCTTACCTTTTTGATAAACTTCTCCACAATCTGGACAACATGCTTGTAGAGCTGGAAAATAAATAACATACATTAACATATCAGCTACTGAACAGTGGCACATCATCTTGGAAGTGTTTGTACTCATTGTGCTTATTACCACTTCAGAAAGAGTACAGAATATGGCAGTCACATTCTAAAAGGCAGGATGTTATCAAGCTAAATTAATTAATTAAAGCACAGAGAAAAGGATTTCATGGGAGAGACCCACACCCCAGGCATCCTTTCTGCCAGCAGTGTGGTGTCAGTGAGTAAGTGAAAGCTTTCTGGAGTTACTTTCTACACAGGATCAGCGTTTCCACGTGCTTCTAAAGTGTAGTTGCACCCTGCAACAGTTACAATTTTATTTCACAAGAATCACAACACCCTACTGGGTGTAGCATTAAAAAGCAATGACCCAAAAAAAAAAATAAAAAAAAAATCAAGCTGGCATCATGCTCCCAGTCCAAACCCAAGAGATGATGTTCACCACCCACTTGTTTCTACACAACAGCCTTAACACCAACCAGAATAAACCATCCCTGAGACTGGGAAATCCTGAATATTTACTTCAGAAGTGAAATAATAAAACATTGCTGCTGTTTACAGTTTGGTGTTTGTGCCTGTAATACTTTACCTTAATAGCTTTAATGGCAGCTTTTGTGATGAGAATCATCTTTGCTCGGGAAATAGGAGGTTTCATCTCCATCAGTGAAAAGAGCTGAATGGAAAAAACAAACATTAGAAATGTGTTCTGAAGCTTAAGGAATTCACCAAAAAAGACAACATTTCAGGTGGGTGAGGGATTTTTGGTATCCCACACTCTGTGCTGGCCACATTGCTGGCTGGCCCTGAGAGAACTTGCTATTTGACAACCCTATTTTGCTGTTTTACAAACTCTGCTGCCTTATTCTCCATAGGTCACCCAGGGGACAGTTCATTCCTCAAGGACGTTTTCAGGAGTTACTGGTCTTTATAGATGACATATATGTGTGTGTATATATATATATTTTATATATATGTGTGTGTGTGTGTGTGTATCTACACACACCATAACTGAAAATAAGCATTAGCTTTACATTTCAGAGATGAGGGAAACTAAAACTGGCACACAGAGTTGGGGAATCATCCATGAAGACATCTGGATACACTTTCCCCGGGATCCCAGCACCACCTGAACACTGTGACATGACATTCCATCCGTGTGGAATGTTTTAAGAGAACAGGGAACTGAGGGATTTGGGGAGATTTGTTGTCAGTAACAGCCTGGCACTCACACACACACACACCAGAGACCCCAGACTCCAATGCACATTGCACTGCTCTCCAGATCCCTCGGGATCCCTCTCTGGATCTGCAGTGAATTCTATCAGCTCCACAAGCTGCCCTTGGAAATTCTCACTGCAAAATAACCAGCTGCCAAAACCACCCCGTGCACTGCACTGTGTTCTTATGGCAAAACAACACAGATCTGCAAGGCTTCTACACACACACTTGTTTTTACCTTGAAATATTCCTCACAAATCATAGGGAAAAAAAAATCGTTTTGGGTTACATTATTTCATTTTGCCCTTTACAATAAAGAAAAAATTGAGCCCTTGAACACTAGTCAAAAGTGTCATCAATTATGTGCCACAAAGCAAAATAAGAGAATACAAATGTCTTCATTTGTCACTGTAATGGAAAGTAAGATGTCATTTAAAAATTTCTTCTCCTTCTAATTTTAATTCATTTAAGTTCCAAGATACTGGTGAAGTGACCAAGTTACACAGATTTATTCACTGTCTCAGTTAAGGAAAAAAAAAAAAAATCAATGAAGAAGACAAAAAAATTTGGCCAAATAAGGCAAGTGATTTGCTAACAAGGCTTTCAGCAGGACAAAGGGAGGCCTTACACCTATAAAACACAGAGAGCTGGCAACAAGGTATTTACTTTCTTAATTCAATTCCTGTTCCAGGAGATGTAACAGAGGAAAAACTGTCGTTCAAGACAGTGGTAGCCAGATGCCTTTTCCAGCACCAACACAAGACCATGAATTCTCATTATTCATCTCCATAAAATGCCAGTTCCAATGTTGGACTTTTAAAGCCATTTTCACTGTTAAACATATTTCAGCTTGATGAGAAATCACAGCAGGGACAAATAAAAACCGTCAGATAAAAGACAGAAGGAGAGAGGGGTCTGTGAGCTGACTTGGTTTTAAAAACAAATCTTGTTTTCAATTTGGACTTAACTGCTTTAAAATAAGTGCAAAGAACTCTCGATGAACGAAGTCAGTAATATTATTAAAACTCAGAAAATCTGTTTTAAGAGGTAATGAAAGGGGAAGAGAAATCGAAAGCCCAACACCCACAACAAAGCACCAGAAGGCTCAAAAACAGATGGAGGAGGAAAAAAGCAGCCAGCATTAAGACAGGCATTCCATATCCTTGCCTTTGCACATGGAGAAGCAACTGGTCCTCCAGCAACAGGATCCAGTCCCATATAGTAAGAACAAAGGAGCTGGTGTGAAAGCAGCACTTTGTATTTCAGGAACACAAGGAGAGACCCCCCAGGAAACTGGGAGGGCTCAGAGCAGAGCCCAAGGTAACAAGAAACAAGGGGCAGCAAAAATATAAAGAAAAGTATCTTTAAAGTATCCCAAGTTTGACACGAAAAAAATAAAACTCCAAGGAGAAAAACTGCCAGGGAGGACAAAGGCACACATACATATATAAATACATCTACAGTACATCTGCATGTGCATGTGTGTGTATATATATATAAAAAACTATTTGCCCTCTCTTCGCCCTCCCCATCACCATCTCTTGGAATTTTACAACAAAACTTTCCTACTTTTTTTCAAGTTACCTGAAATCTTCAAATATCAAATGACTACTTTAATGTGGATTTTTATTTAATTCTCAGTATTGGTTAAATGTGTCAACACCACGTTTTAAACACAGGTAAATCTAAAATTTAACACCCTTGCAAGTCCCTCATGGTTTTCCACTGGTAGAAGGGGTACCTGCTCAGTAAGCCACCCATGAATTTACATTTCCATATGTTCAATTAGACTGGGATCTTCTTCCACACACATTGCCCAAAGCAATACACCAAAAAAACCACCCCTATTTTCAGAGGATTGTTCTCACAATAATAAATCCAGTTCCTCAAAGGGCACCATGATCAGCCCAAGGAACAACCTGGACACAAAAGTTTACACTATTTAAAAAAATCATCGTGATGGATGCAACACAGGCAATGAAAATCTGTGGCTTGAGAGCGTTTCCAATGTCCTGCCTCACAACAGGAGCCTGTCCCTGGAATGCTCTGACCTTCTGCTTTCACTGACCATAACTGCAGGGTCGGAGGATGTTGGCACAAAAGAAGTGGAGGTATTAAAGAGCCCACTAAACTCCAGCCACAGCACACAATATTGATTTAAGAGTATTTCTGGGTACTTTTCACAGCAGCACGGAAGGAAACTCTAAAGTATCTGTAAAGCAAAGAGCTTAAAAGGCAGAAAATTCACCTGCTCGTTTTCAGGCTGATAAATGCTATTTAACAACAAAGGGGAGCTATTCATTAAACCACGGCAGGACAGCAAAAGGGAGACTAACACAGTGAGCCCCGAAATTAAAACTTTATGTGAAGTACAGAAGCACCACAGAAAACACACGGAAGAAGTGAACCAAGACACCTTCCAACTCCAACTGTGCCCCTGCTCCAGCTCAGGAGGTGCCAGGAGGGGTGGGAAACAGGACAAGGATGATGATGGCCTTTAGTTCTCAGCCTTTTGAGCAGCAGATTATTAACTCCTGTCATTCTACAGTTAATGCCCTTTGCTGGTCTATTTTACATAGGAACCTGAGAACCACTATTTTAAAATTTACTGAGCTTGATGTGCAATCTTAAGTCTATCTGCTTTAAGCATGAGATAACCCAGTAGGAAGGTAAAAATACCTTCTAGGGCTTGAACTGGCTTCCCTGGCTTTGCTCTCTTGCTGAAGTGCCTCTGCCATAAAAAGTTCTCTTTATTTGCAAATAAAGAGCTACGGGTCTGTTTTATACACTCATTAAACCAACCCCCCAGCACAGCAGCAGCACGGAGAGAAGCACCTACTAAAACAAACACGGTGTTTAGTGATTAGTGGGTATCAAGCACTCAGGTCACTGTCAGGACACCTCATTCAACCTCCCCTTCTCCAATTTCCAGAGCAGTCTAACACGCCCTCAATGATTCAATCAAGCCTTAGGTGTCCAAAAACACTTCCCAAAGCAGGTTTCACCCACAGTCAGTACATTCATTCACCAGTTTTTGGAATGTGTTTTATTTATGCATTTAGAAAACATGAGACACAGTAAATCACCAGACACTTATGGGTATATAATTGTAGTTACTTGTTTGTGTGCCTACAGAAGCAAAAGGATGATGGAAGACACGACCAACGAGCACAGATGCCACACTATTTTGTTAACAAAACTTTAAAAGGGCAGATGTTTTAGAAAATCCAAAGGAATTCTGCTGGCCCTGTACATTTTCCTTCCCCTGAAGAACTTGCTGCTTCCTGTCCTCCTCAGGTTCTTCCTCGAGCTAAGGAAAGGAGAAAGAGCTTAGTAACAGATCATTCCCTATCTCAGATGATCAGCAAGTTTTAAATGCTTGACCACTAGCACCAGGTGCTGCTGAAGGTAAGAGATCACCATAACACCCACAGCTGTCAGGCTGCATTCTTGGGAAAATAAAGTGACATTTACATTTGACCAGATATGACCCCCAGGCAATGAAGCCAAACAGCACTTCATCGACTCAGCCACTTCTGTGGCCTAGAAAGGCCTTCCACAAATCCTGAAACACTGGGGAGAAACCCCTTCACAAGGGATCCTCATCTGAAAATGACATCGTGGAAGTACACACAGAAGAGAGCTCTGTTTTCTGCAGAAATGGTTTGGAAATGCAGCTCTCGGGGCCAGGGCAGGGCTCTCATGTCCCACACATCTCCTGGAAATACTGCTTGTCTCACTTCTCTTACCAGGAATCCCTACTGGAATGTCACAGCTTCCAGTATTCCTGGAAACAAGTTCAGTGAGGAGGCAAGAGACTCCAGCCAGATGCTGGCAGTTGTGTCCTTGCTGCTTTTCCCTGCACATCCAGACTCTCACCGGGGATCCCGAGCTCCAGCAACTGCTGGAGAACCACTGGGAAGGATATCCTGCCAACCTCTATTTATAGCACCTGGGGAGGGAGGGGAAGACTCTAATAGAACAGGCAAAATAAAGCCTTGCCATTGGCATAAACCAGGCAGGCTGGATCAAAACCCCAACTGCCCTGAATAAGGGCCAACAGCAAAGAAGGATCCCGCAGCTCCAGCTCGGAACAAACAGCCCACAAGATCTGCCACCTCCCTGTCTCTGGGCACCTTCAGGTGGGATATCAAATGTTTCAGTGGTACAGATTAACTACTGTCAACCTGAGACACACCATTAAAGGAACAGGGTGCGTTACTCAACACAAATAAAAGATTACAAAACAAGAAAGTTGGCACTTTTTTTATTATTTTCAGCAGCAAGACTGTGCAAAAAAAAAATAAATCACTTTTTCTAACTTTTATAACCAGTAAACTATGCCTCAAGTTTTTCAGATTAAAGAAAAGGAAACACACATCCCCTAAACTGAAATATGCCAAGGATTTATAAACCATGGCAGCTGTGTGGGTTTGGTGAGGGGGTTTGTTTGCTTCTGTTTTGGGGGTGGGATTTTTTCTGTTTGGGTTTTTTTTGTTTTGTTTTTAGAAAAATGCTTGCTTGTTTTCCTAAAAGCATAACAAAGTTCTGTCCATTATCCAGTTACCTCTGGTGATTTATTTATACTGTGTCACTAATGTAACATAAGATATGCACCTAACAGTGCAGGATCCAGTTGGAACTGAATTCCTCAGAGGAAACGCACCACAGCCCTGTCCAATCCCTCCTATTCAGCTGAAGGAATCTGCTCAAACTACAGCTGGATAAAGATGGAGCAGCAAACACAAAACCTGGGCTTGCTCCCGTAGAAACAGGAGGATTTTGAAGAGGACATTTATTGGCAAACTTGCATTCAAAAGAGAAGCTCAAAGGCCTGGACTGAGGGAACGGCACCACAATCAAACAGGATCAAATTACACAACCCCAGCGAGTTCCCACCCACTGCCAGAGCCAAACTCACTCCTCTCCCTCCCCAAGCTCTTTTATCCAAGAGGAGACACCAACCCAGCAGCTTCGAGCATGCCTAATTTACAGCCCTGCTTTGAACTTGGGCCTCCCACCATTCAAAGAATTGCTGCAAACACCAAACCCACCCCAAAAAAATCCCAAATGGTGGGATCACCTGCAGTAAGTGGCATCTGCTCCTTCAGGCAGAGCTGACATGGAAGCAGAGCCAGGAAGGAATCACCTCCAGCACGCACGGGAAGTGCAGCTCCCATCCTGGGGGTGCTGCACTTGGGAGTTCCATGATAAACCCACAATTCCCTGGTATTGTAGAGCCAGCAAGTCCAGGAATTCTTGGCCTATGGGGTACTCTGTAGCTGCCCCCATCTTCACTGCTGGAGCCGTTCCACTCCCATTAAAATAATTAACCCTTCAGTGACTGGGACTGGCACCTCCGAAGGCCTCACAACACCGAGCTGTACAGACAAAACCAGCCCTCAGAGGCTCCCCAGCCTGGGCTGTTCCCACCACTGTAAAACTGACATTTCTGGGCTTTCTCAGTGAACAGTATCTCCCCCTAAATCTTACCCCCCACAGACCATTTCAGTTTGTGCTGCTCCAGGCAGCAAGCGAAGAGACCCGTCTGAGAACTGGACTTTATGTGCTCTGCCAACACCACAAAGTCCCCTCCTGGGAGAGGACAGGGCAGGAACCACACAGACCCTGAGCTCATTCCCAGGCTGCTCCACACACGTGCAGTCCCAGGAACCCGTCACACACACAAGTGACTGCACAGCAGGAACTTCAACAAGGACACTTTTCTCCCCCATAACTGATATCCAAGCAAAAAATCTGATGCTTTGCTCTCTTTCAGACATCAGGAATTCACTCGGCATTCCTGTCTGCATCAAGCCATAGCATCCCACCTTTCCTACAGGAAGAGGTAGGGAACAAAACACACCCGTTTCCAAGACAGGGATTAGTCACGGGATCCCAGGAAACTGCAGAGTGAACTTTTTGCACCCTGACTCCATCACGGAAGAGCAGCTGCCATTTCTCCCGTCCCTGTCCTGCAGGAATGCACAGCCTCCCAACCTTCCAACTCATATTTGGGAACAGCCTCTGGCTGAGCCTTAACTGCTTTTCTGTCTAGGGAGGACCCGCAAAGCCTCAGTGCCCAGCTGAGGGGGATGTACGACCAACAACTAACCATCGTTTTTAAGTCACGTGTCAAAAAACTTTATAGAGCAAGGGCTAAATTAAATCGCTGTTTATTGCACAAAAAACCACCACGCTCCGCTTTGATCCCAACTCCCACCGGCTGATCAAGGAACCACAAAAAAAAAAAAAAAAAAAAAAAGGAGAAAAAAAAAATCAGAAGGCAGGGAGCGTGGCACGAAAGGAGAGTAAATGATTTCCAGCCTCCCCTGTGCCCAGCGCTGGCGTCGATCCCTCAGTCGCATCCCAGGCGTCCAGAGATCCCCCCTCCCGCTCCAGTCTCACATCGGCCAAGGCACTACGAGGGAACACCAGTCCCCAAACGCGGCTTCCCCCCCGCTCCTCAACGACACGCACGGCCGGGAACGGCTCCCGGCAGCGATCCCGGAACAGGGATCGGAACAAGGTTCCCGCTGCCAGCGGTGCGAGAAGGAGCCCGGGAGCGGGGGCACAGCGAGGCGGAGGCAGTGAAGGCGCGGAGGCAGCGGGGGGGGGGGGGGGGGGGCAGAGATCCCCGCACAGATCCCTCCAACGCCGCTTCCCCCCCGGGCCGGCCCCTGCAGGGCCGCGGGGCCCGGCCGCGCTCGCCTCCATTTTCCCCCGGAGCGCCGCTCCCCGCCGGGCCGAGCCGGGCCCCTCACAGGCGGCAGAGCCGGGCAGGGCCCTGCCGGAAGCGCGGGGCCGAAGGGGGGGGGG
>NW_020884934.1:2764969-2890683 GCF_003945725.1 Corapipo altera | reverse complement strand
CCCTTCCCCTTCCCTTCCCCTTCCCCTTCCCCTTCCCTTTCTGAACTTTCCTGAACTTTCCTTTCCTTCAGGGAAGTTGGAGTCAAGGGCAAATGGTCTAAACCATCACTTCTCCCAGAGCTCCTCCTCCTTTGTGCTCTTTGAACCAATGTGATAGGGGACTCGAGCTTGTTGATAACATTTCTGAAACTGAAAAATAAGCAAGAAAGATGAATAACCTGGAAAGAAACAGAAAATAAATGAGAGCAAACATCCCTTTGAGCATGGAACAAGTATTGCTGAGCTAGTCTGGTTTGGGCCAAGAATCCCAAGGGAGCTTGGGGAGGGAGTTGAGGGCAGCTTCTGGAGTTGCTGCTCAGCACCCAAGGCAGGAGCAGGGATTTGAGGGTGTAGCACTTTGGAAAGGGAACTGTACAATGGTGAGAGATTCTGTTGTGGACTAAAACACGGTGAGAAACAAAGGAGCTGTGGGAGGAAGGCTTTGCACAGCGCATCCCCAAGCTTTGGGAAGGAAAACAAAACCAGTACAGAGTGAAAAATCAATTCGTCCTGTAGGAAACTTGGAGGTAATTTACGAAAGAATTACCCAAGAATAGGGTGTATGAGGTGCACTGTTGACAGAGAGGCTCCCTATGAAATGCACAGCCAGTGCATTCCAGGTGGGTGGGTGGTTCCCCCATAGATTCTGATGCTGTGAGTCCAAACCCACTGGTCTGGACCAGTGTAACAGCACAGTGCAGACTAAGGCTGCCTGAGGAATTTCCTCTTCCCCTCCTCTAAGCACTATCTTGACAGCTGAGCCCAGCCAGAGAGCTCTTGCTGACACACCCTCAATTGGAACATCTGGAGAGTGTAAGCTCTGCTTTCTCCGTGAAACATCCTCAGCTCAGGAATTTACTTCTCCCAGTGGCCTCGCAGAGCCGACGTCCACTGACCTTCAGGGCACAGTGGAAGGCCCATCTGCTTTCTCAAACCTTTGCCTGGGGGTCTGGCAGGGGGACTCATGGATAACTCGTCCCGTGGGAGTCTGTGAGATGAACAGGGGCCAGCCTGGTATGTCTCTGGTTTTTAAACCATGTACGTGTGTCCAGGCTATTAAACAAGCTAAACAAAATCATTTTACCTTCCAGGCATTTTACAATAAATACATTTCCTGAAATGAACAAACCTCTCAGATTTTGGTAGCTGTACCATGAGAGTTCTTTGTGCTTGAGTGAGAAAGTGGTCTCTTCCAGGCCACCCTGAAGTTCTTGATCCTGCAAAGGAAGTGTATCCCAAGTACTTCTGTGACAGCAGACTGGCACATGTGACGTGCTCGGGATTAAACCAACACATCCTGTGCGGCACCATCACATCCTTCCGGACGCTGTTCCTGCTTCCACCACTCATCCTCCACACCTGCCTCTGCCTCCCTTCCCAGCAAAGCCCTGGGAGCAGGGATCAAAAGTCAGATCTTTGCCTTCTCCCTTGTGTGAGCTGTGCTATTAAACAAATAAACGTCATAAATAAGGAGAATGGGAGTTGGTCCCACGATTATTTTCATGTTGGCAGAGCATCCTTTTCCTTTTATACCCCTTTCTTTTTGCAAGTTAAGAATAGCCCCCCCATCTGGATTTTTATGCTAACACAAACAGGTTCTCACTTCAAAAAAATCTCCTTTAAATAACAGCCCTGTAATATCTGAAACCCAAATATTACTAAAATAAAACTATAAAAAACAAACAACAAAAATTTAAAAAAAAAAAACCAACAAAACCCCACCAAAACAAACAAAAAACCCCAAAACAAAGCCCCAAATGAAACAAACAAAAAACCACAAGCACACACAAAAAAAACCTGCAAAATCCCCAGTTATTTTAAAACAGGCTGAAATACCAAGGAAAGCATATGCAATAACAGGCTGACTTTTTCTTTTTTTAGCCTATCAGCACTAAGTCAGGCTTTCTCCTATGACCTGACTGAAGTCAGCAGTTAACCATGGACCTGCTGATGTGGCAGGTAAACGTTAAATGCCACCACCAGCTGCACCAGAAGAGGCACCAGCACAGGAAGGTGAAATGTTTTGCTGATGGGTTCCATTCTGAAAGCCAATAACACATTTTACTGCAATATCTTAAAGAGCTGGAGATGGCAAAGGACAATGCTGTCAGGGTAATGCTGAATTTCTTTGCTTTCATGGGTTTAAATAGAGTTTTAAATTTTTAGTAGCTTGTTGTTACAGTTTTTGCAACCTGAAGACAGACTACTGCCTTTAATTCATTAGTAATTTCAACAGTTAATCAGCAAATGTCATTACCTAGAAAGACTGTAGCTCAAAGTAAAGCACACTGGAGTTAAATTCAAATTAGAACATGGACAGAAATGAATGCAGCCTTTGATCCCCTTTCCATCCAGACTGCACCCTGATGGGCACAGCTGGACAGGACAGAAATCGAGAGAAGGCAGCGGTCTCAGCCGGGTAAAAGGATACTGTCAACTCATTAAGTCCTCAAGTTGAGTCAATTAAAAAAATATATTCACTGGGTTCTTTCAGAACTCTCATAATGTTTGCTGCAATGGATGTTTCTTGCCAGTTTTATTTTTAAAAGAGGCTGATTTTCAGGTGTTGGACCGGAAAACATACCATTAACATCTCGCAGTGGCCAAACCCGTGTTTCTGTCAGGGGAGTAGGAGCTGTGAGCCCAAACAAAGGCACAGAGCTCTGCCTGCCTGTCTCTCTGAAGGAATGTTCCTTTGGGCAGGGGAAGGGTCCAGTTCCAAACCCCCTCAGCACAGTCATATATTTCAGTAAGACAGGATGCAGCCTCTTTCCAACTTGAAAACAATATGTACTTTTTACTCTTCCAGTCTGCAGAACAGAGGGGGGTTTTTTGCCCCCTTTTTTCCCTTGTTCCCATACAGCAATGTTGTTAGACCCCTCATATATGTCACACAGACTGGAGAATCCGTGACACAGACCAGACTCACCACGGAATGATCTTGCCTTGCCACTTTCCTGAGCTATGCACGGGCTGGGTCACCTTCCCTGCAAACACAGGGATGCTCCTGGCACCTTCCCACTTCAGCTTCGATTTAGGAAACCTCAATCCAGTTCTCTCTGGGACCATTTGGACTAGCTGGAACCAGATTTACCAGTTCCAGTTGACTCAGGAAGGCCTGATGACCGCGGTGGTTTGTCTGAGGGTGAGATCTGCGTGGCACAGGGAGATACCAGGTCACCTGCACTGCCTCACCGTGTGCTCACACTGCAATTTCTCTGGTGGCCAGGTCAGGAGGGGACTTGTCCTAAACTTCCTGGTACTTTTAAACATTCTGGGTTCCCTCCCAGCCCCTGTTCATAGCACAGCAGCACAACCACGCTGCCGTGGCATTGCACAGGGGAAGGGAAGGGTGGCAGCTCCAGTTTAGCTCTTAGGGATGTGTCATGCCAAAATCACCCCAGCTCCATCAGTTCAGGCAGTGGGACATGGTCCTGTGTCCCTACACCTTCCCACAGGGGACCAAACTGCTCCTGGGATAGTGTTTGGTCAGAGGACATGCACACTCTTGTCTTAGGTGGCTGTGTGCTGTAATACTTGTAAGTGAATCCAGTGCATGCAATGAGTGGAAATTTTCAATCCAAACTATTATTTATGGGCTTTGAAGCTTTCCCTTCTCCAGTTTCTGCCTACTGGAGCAGTGTTGGATTTCTGTTTTGTCTGAAAGTTCGTCTGAAAACATATATTTCACTGAGCATGGTGGTGTGGAGCCAGTCCCAGGGTTCTCAGCCTTGGAACCATGCTGTATTTAGGAACCAGGAGTACATTTTGGAGGGGCTAGTGGGAAACTAAGGGAGCCAAAGAAGAGCTTAAAAAGCAGAGAGAAGTGTGTCTGCCAGCCCTCTGGTGGGAACAGCGGCTCTGCCTGGGGCGGGATGGGATGGGAGCACAGCCCTAGGCCGGCTGGTGTCAGGCTGGTGTCAGGTAAAGCTGCGTCTCGAGGGAAGGTTTTGCTGACACAACTCACATCTGCTAAGGGTGCACTTGGCTCCTTTTTTATTTCGAAATATTCCCTAACGCAACTATGCGCGGGCAAAACTTGAACACGTGGATTATCCCTCATCCTTGCTCTCCTCCGCTGCCGTTTGCCAGTGCAGCCTCCAGCTGGGTGGAACGAGGCTGCGAGGTGACAATGGCAATGTACTCGTTCCTTCTCCCTCCCCAAGAGGTGGGAAGATCGGCCAGGAAAGGGAAGATCAGTCGGGAAAGGACAGTCCCATGGACGCGGATGGGAGCCCAGGTCGTCTCCTCGCTGCCAGGAGGGAGCATTTGGGGGATGCAGGCTGCGGGATGGGGGGGGTGGGGGGTGGTGCTCAGCCGGGATCCCGGCTCTGCCGGACAGGAGAAATAAGACGAAGCCGGCGGCGGGAGAGAGGAGCCGAGAGCCGGGAGGGAGGAGATGGAGAAGCGGGCGGGGAGGGCGCGGAGCGAAGCCGCCGGAGCAGCGGGAGCGGTCGCGCCTTTCCCCGAGGAGGACTCGGACGTGCTCGGGGAAGGGAGGTGGGGAAAAGCAACACAAAAGATACTCCCGGACAGCAGAGCCACATACAGAGCGAAACTGCGGCCGTGCCCGGGGGCGGGAAGCCCCGAGTTAATTCCGGGGGGCGGGGAGCCCCGGGTTAATTCCCAGGAGGGCGATGCTCCGCAGCCCCGCGCTGGGATGCCGGGGGCGGGCGGGGAGGAGGGGGCAGCCGGGTTTGCAGACACCCAGATGCGCCGGGTCTGGGTCGCAGCTGCTCCCGCCGCGTGCGAGCGCATTAAATTACCGCAAAATTCAAACTGAATGAGAGACTCTTTCCCCTCCCTCCCTCCCTCCGCCAGTCCCTCCCTCTGCTTTTCCCGGTCCCTCCTCCACGCGGGCAGCGGGGCAGCAGCAGGAGAAGGAGGAGGAGGGACGGAGGGAGGACAGAGGGAAGGAGGGAGGGGCGGCAGCAGCAGCAGCAGCCGCAGCCCGGGGCACCTCAGCCCCTCCGCCGGAGCCTCCGCCGCTCTGCCCGGAGCAACTCGGGTGACCGCCCCGCGGGCCGGGGGCAGCGGCAGGGGAAAGGGCAGGGGGACAGGGGACAGAGCCGGGCATGCCGGCGGCGGCGGGCGATGGGCTCCTGGGCGAGCCGGCGGCGGTGGCGGCGGGCGCGGAGGGGCGGCGGGCGGCGGCGGACGGGGGCTCGTTCCTGGCCGCCTGGCTGAGCGCGGCGGCGCCCCGGGAGCGGCTCCGCGACTTCCAGCACACCAAGAGGGTCGGCAACTACCTGATCGGCAGGAAGCTGGGCGAGGGATCCTTCGCCAAGGTCCGCGAGGGGCTGCATGTGCTCACCGGAGAGAAGGTACCGCGCCCGCCCGGGAGACCCTCCGGGGGGATGCTGTAGGGGGTGGGGTGGGAAGGGGATGGGAGTGGGGGTGCTGGGTCCCTGCCGGACGGGGGGATGGATGAGCCTCCCCCGGGACAATGAGCTCCCTGGGGAGCACGGAGGAACCCTCCCGGAGGACGGAGGAGCCCCCTGGGGAGGAGGAGACCCCCCGGAGGATGGAGGAGCCCCCCTGGGAGAATAGAGGACCTTTCCCCGAAGGTGAGCCCCCGGAGGACGGAGGGACCCCTCTGGAGGATGGAGGAGCTTCCTCGGAGGATGAGCCCCCCGGGAGGAGATTGGAGAAGCCCCCGGAGGATGGAGGAGCCCCCCCGGAGCTCTCCTCGGCGCCGTCCCCCAACTTCCCGCTACCGGCGGGAACCGGCGCTTCCCCCCGCACTTGCAACCTCGCCTTCCCCTTGGAATAATACTTCGCTTGCCTTGACTCGTCTTCCTTTTTTTTATTTTTTTTATTTCTTTTTTTCATTTTTAAATTTTAATTTTATCTTCCCCCCCTCCCCACCCCCCCTTCCCCCCCCCCCTTCCCCCGCTTGTTTATGGGGTTTTTTTTGTTTGGCTTGGTTTCGGTGTTGGGTTTTTTTGGGTGAGAAATGTGTTTTCCGTGGTGAGGCTCGTGCTGCTGAGGACCCGTCGCTGTGTTTAGTTTAGTCGCGACATGTCGCGTGTGGGTACATGCACACGGGTGCTCGTCGGGCACCGGGGCGATGGGAGATGCTGCGGTGCCCGCAGGACGGGGCACGGTCCGGCCGTCGCAAGTTGCTGGCACAGTGCACGGCAAATCTCTCTGATGATGGGATGCACACTGGATGGGTTTTTCCCGGAGTGCTGGTTAGAAAAGTCTGCTCAGAGTCTCTGCGTTTAGTTTGTTATACAGAGCCCTTCCATGGAGGGTTTTGCCCATCAGTCAGGACGTGGCGCAGCGTTATAAGGAGTAGAAGGGGCTTGGCTGGGCAGTAAACAGAGCAAGGACAAGCCCCCCGGGGTCCCCTCGTGAACAGTTGTGCTGCTCTTGTTTAGCAGCACAACTTGTAAGTCCTGTAGGAGCAGCTGGGGGGGCTCAGCCTGGAGGAAGGGAGGCTCAGGGGGGACCTTCTTGCTCTCTGCAACTCCCTGACAGGAGTTTTTAGTGAAATGGGAGGCAGGCTCTTCTCCCAGGGAACAAGTGAGGATGAGAGGACATAACCTCAAGCTGTGCTGGGGAGGTCCAGGTTGGACATCAGGAGGAATGGAAGGGGTTGCTAAACATTGGCAGGGGCTGCCCAGGGAGGTTTGAAGTCCCCCATCCCTGGAGGTGTCCAAGGAACGACTGGCCATGGCACTCAGTGCTCTGGGCTGGGGGCAAGGTGGGGATCGGGCACAGGCTCGACTCAGTGACCTTGGAGGGCTTTTCCAACCTCAGTGATTCTGTGAGCTATTGAATTCTGCTTCTCCTGTATCAGCCCCTGAACAGACAACGGTGTCCTGTCCCCAAAGCAGGTTGTTACTGAAAGCTCCCTGGACCAGTGGGGCTGTGCACATGTAACTCCCTCCAGCTCCAGCAGCCCTGGCACTGTGCTGCTGCCAAGATTGCACCTTGGCAATTGCATTCTTGTATTCTCTGGTAGTTATTTCCTTCTTTTTTTTTCATTCCAGTAAATTTGTCACGGAGTGGGAATTAATATAGAGCTCTGAATCTCATCTTGAGAAAAATGATAAGGTTGGTGAATGTTATCATATAGGAATGCAAAAAAAAAAATGTTGCTGTCCTCTGTTACCAAGCGTGTGCTTCTCCTTGGCAACAGAAACATCCAATGATCCGCCAGTTGATAAAAGGCACATGCACACACACGTCCTCCCCACCTCCACGTTTTGGGATTGCTACATTTATCTCAGTCTGTTAAGAGGGGAAAAAATAAAAAGACTCACCACACGCCCCTCTGTCTCAGCTCCCGGGCCTGCTGCTTGGGTTGGGGTTTTTTTTCCCTTCCATCTCTTGAATAACACACACTGTGACAAAGTGACAAGCAGAAACTCAGACGAGTCACGCTTCCTTCCTGCTGAGCTGCCGTGTCCATCTCTGGACAGGCAGGATGGTCCCAGAGCTGTGTCTGACCTGAGCATCAAAGGGAGCTCTTGCTGTCAGTGGGTGAAAGATCACTCACATAGTTTCAAATTCACTAATCAAAGGTCCGGCTTCCCAGAAAATTTAGTTTGAGATAATGGGTAGGAGATAAGGGTTATCAATGATTTGCTTCGGGTGAGGTCCTCCCTCAGTGATGATCCTCCCTCTCGGTGGAGGGGTGAATGCTTTCCATCCCACATGGGGATTTCACCCCTGATGGACATTGGGCTCTCCTGGGCATGTTCCTTGCCGAGCTTCCACGTGGCCCCCAGCCAAAGGCAGCTGAAACGTGCCCAGACTGGCTCTGCCTCTGGGCTCTGCCTCGCGGCTGCCGGCAGCTCTGCCCACCGGCAGCTCTGCCCACATGGAGCCCACCACAGGCGACGGAGCTCTGCCTGGGAGATGGGGGAGAGAAGGAAAACATCTGCTCACCCGGGCTCCTTCCTGCTGGAAGGAGAGGAGGCTGGGACTGAAAGGGTGTAGCAATGGGATTGGGAGCAAAAGTGCCAGGCGCTGTGAGAGTGGGGACTGTCTGTCGGCAGCAGGTTCTGTTGGAACAGGACCTTGTACATAAGGAATGTTTTATTTCCAGAGTAGCATCCTGGTACATGCAGGGCCACATCCATTACTAAGCTGTGTTTGTAGCCTCTGAGAAATCTCGGTGTAAAGCAGCCAGGGTGCTGGGAGATGGGTCTGACAGTGCCAGGTCGGAGCCTGAGTGACAGAGATGCTCAGCACAGACACCTCCTCCTTCAGACATCAGGTGACTGGAGTCAGCCTGGAGTTAAGGGAGCTGTCTGAGACATGGCAGCAGCAGCTGCAGGTGACAGTTCTGTCATCCCTCCATCCCTAAACTTGTGTTGTACCAGGAGGGAAAATCCCCCCCTCTTGCTCCTCCCGAGGCTGGAAATATCACTCCATAAGGGCTGGTGCTGTCCCCTGTTCCATACCCTGAGTCACAAGTTGGCTGTGTGCAGCCTCCCAGTCACTCGCTGAGGGAAAGTTGATCTGCAGGAGTGTGCACTCACTGCTCTCCCAAGTGGAGTTCAGCACAGCAGAGGGTGGAAGCACAACCGTGTCCTGCCGACAGCTCCCTGGATCAGTGGGGTCGCTGCATTTTTCTAAGCTGATGCTTTATGAGCCTGTTATTCCAGGATTAGTGCCTGCGTGTGTTTTGAAAAGGAAAAAAAAAAAAAAAAACAATCGACATCTGATTTTTTTACCTTGTAAAGCCACTGTTGAGCCAAGAACATTGCCGAAATTCAATAAAATTACCCTACGGATGTGAAGTAGAGTCTTAGTGCTGATGTCTGGTAGCTGTTCTGGCAGAGCCTGGGCCCTATGGTCACTGAAATGTCTGACTTTAGTGAGGGGAGCCCAAACAGGTTTTGATTTGCAGCAGACTTTAGCAACTCCACAGGAGTTAATGTGCATTGTTGTTTCAGAAAATGGTGTGTTTAGGAATGAAATCCGTGGATTAATGAGTCCCCAGCTAGGCTTGGATCCACTGCACTGACACAATGCATTGTACAGAATCGAGGCAGTGCAGGGTGGGTGCCAAAAATCTGCCATTACCTCACCCTGACATTACTAGAAGCTAAAAGGGTCTCGGAGAGAGCATGGGACGGTACATTCTGTGGGCCAAAAGCTGGTTGCTTTAGCGGGGCAGCTGATGGATGATGCCCTTTGAGTGACCTGTGTGGGACGGGACTCGGCAGCTCCCGCAAGCTCAGGGGGGTGAGCTGAGGTGAGATGTTTAAACCTTCCCGGTGAAGGTTTTTATCAGTGGGCTTTAAAGCACGGCCCTCCCGGTGCTGCTTGTGGTTTGTGCTGCCACAGTGTTATTATTTTCTGGGCTTGCAGAACTGATGCAATTAAGTGTACTTTAGCTGAGCACACGGGAATGTTGAACAGATTACTCTTTCCGTGGCTTTTGAATAGAATATCGCAGCCTATAATCTGACATTTTGGGGTAAAGGGCTGATTTGTCAGCTTGGCTCAGGCAGTCTTTATTGCTAATCCTAAGGAAACATCGTTCCTCTGCGAAGAGCAAGCCAATTTAGCTTTAAATTGTGGCTCTGGAGCCCTGCTGAGTGAGCTGTATTCGGGTAACTTTGGGAGCTTGTGCACAATATGCCCTTGGATTGTTCCAAGCCTTCTGCTGGTGTCTCAGGAGGGTCAGTCACTGGGCAGAGGGAATCAGGCAAAGGCAGATATCACAATATAGTGATTTTTTGCACTCTTAGGCAGCTGAGAGTATGCTGCCATCCCTGTGGTGGGGTGAGGGGGGGCTCTGTCAGCAGAATGAGTAATTGTGTTATCTATTATGTTATTTCCTGTGGATCCCAATAACTGTGCAGCACTGTGGAGTGACAATGTATTGACAATATATTGAGCCCAAGTTCCTGTAAACAAACCCGAGCCAAGATTATACTCAACTCCCTTTTTGGTGTAATCTTTGGCACTAGAAAAAAAGAGTCCTTGAGGCGAATTGGATCGTTTGATTTCTCATCCACCGCAAGCTTTGTTTATCACTTTTTTTAGCACTATTGTTAAGGTGGAACAAGGTACATTTTTAGTCACAGTTAATCAAGTGGCTTTCTGCAACAGTGGGAAGCAGTGGCTAAAAATACAATTTTACCAGTTTCTTCTATGAAGGCAAAGCAATTAATATTAAAAGTGGCCTTTTCATAGAAGAGTTCGCATTCAGAATGTGTTCCTGTATTAAAAAGCGAAGAAAAAATAAAAAGAAGAGGTATGTTTGGGCCCCCTGGAGGAGCTGGGGTGGGTGGGTGGGCAGAGCAGCCTCCCTGCAGAGAGCTGGAAATGCCTCTTTGCATCACAGTGTTAATTTTGCCTTGATAAATTCACTGGGACTTAAGGGAATGGAGACTTGGTCGCCAAAGGCCTTTGGGTGTGTTGGTAGGGGAGATCTTGCCCTGTTGATGCCCTGGGTAACCCTTCTTCCCTTGGGGGAATAGGGGAAACCAACTCTGGTGGGGGCTTCCTATTAAGGGCTTCTGGGCTGGGGCTGTCAGCCCTGTGTGTATTCCAAAATCCAGCAGTAGTCCTGGTTTAAAACCTGGGAAAATGGGTACAGACTCATGTACAGTTCTAGGTTTTTTACCTTTGTCAGAGATCTGAGTTTTGGGGGCCCCCAAGTCACTTCATTGCAAACAAAAGTTGAGTTTCTAAGGTGCCTGCTGGTTTTTCACTTCGAACCTTTCCTTTTTTTTTTCCTCCCCTAGGTATTGTAGGGTTGCAGATAAAACTGGGAGACCTGAAATTCCTTCATTGTTTTCAGGGGCTCTGAGGGTGAAGCTGCAGGATTTTAATTTGAAATTTGATCTGTTATTTATGTTCTTCCACCAGTGATACTTGTACATCAGTTTCCTGGATGTGTTTGTTCTGTCACTCTTAAATGTTTAGTTAGTAGTTCTCTCCTTACCTGTTTCTCTACATACTTTCAAATATTTATCTCTATCAAACAAACAAAAAAAAAATCTTGTTTTGAAAAGCTCGGCAAATCCACAGGGTAGCTTTTTCCCCGAATGCTGTTCACCTTCATTAACAGCTGCCAACTGTTGCACCTGGATGCTGTGCCACTCTTAATTACACGCGCTGAGGAAAGAAAAGGAGGGTGTTTCTTGCAGCCTGAGTTTTGCCATTTTCTTGCTGCCCAGCGTTTGCTCTCACAGCTTTGGTGCTGTTCTTCTCCCAGAGGTTTGTGTCTGTGTGTGCAGATGCATGATTTGTACTGAAGCTACTAAACATAGGCTGTTGTGAACATATGATGCTCCAGGAAATGATTTGGAGAGTCATGGTTGCAATGGCACTCTTGAGGACTTCGCTGGGAGTGGGATCAGGAGACAGGTTGCTGTGTCATCTTAGCATTCCCTGAGAAGTTATGGAGCTTGCAGGAGTTTGGCATAAGGCAGAGTGAAGCTAAACTGCTGATGTGCTCCCACCTGCTCGCTTCCACTGCTCATGGTTCACCTGGAGAATAACCAATTGCACTGGTTATAAAGTCACACTCTTCCCCCTATCCCTGTCCCGTGTTGCACACTGGGTGTAAGCAGGAATGAGCTTGGGAAGGCCAGAGAGCCTGTTCATTAATGCAGTCTGGCTTCCAGGAAGATTGCCTTAATGTTTTCCAGCTGTGGCTTGCAACTTGTTCTGGGATGAGCTGAATGGATGCACATGTGGCAGTTCCTTATCCTCTTGAGATAATCTGCTTTCAAGTCTACATTCAGCAGTTTTAAGGATGTTGGTAACAGTGTGTGTCAGCAATGTGCTTCTTTTCCTGCAGACTCCCAGCTTCAGTGGCATATGCAGGGTGGAAGGAGTGTTTAGGTTGAATTGATACCAGGTGTGGTTCTTCCATCTGGGTCCGTGTGTTTGTTCCTGCAAGTTTTGAATTTTTACCGTGTTTAATGATATGTAAAGCTGTATGCCTGTTCTTGTAGGCATGTGTTACCCATAAATGTTCTGGTAATTAAGGATTGCAGTGTCTCCTCTCACACCAGTGACCCGGAGAACGCTACTGCAGCCTCTTGGTTTCAGCAGATGCAGCACGTCTGTGCCCCTCTGCCCTCCTGAGCTGTTTGTTTGCCTGCAGTGGGGAAGATGCAGGGTATTAATGAGCAGCACTTGCTCTTCACAAGGATATAACCCCAGCAGGGAAGCAGTCGTGAGATGGTGTGACAAACCTTCTGGTGACTGAAGTGTAGCAGTCTGCCTCAAACCCAAGCTGTTGTGTTGTATGAACGGTGGCATAAAAATGAGATGAGAGTTTATGTGCTGACTGCACTGTTCTTCAAGGTTATGGGGAAGCATCTAAAGCTGTCCAAAGCCAGGAACTGGGGAGATACCAGCCAGAAGCTGAATTAGGTGGATTGCAGTGTTGGTACTCACCTGGCAGCATGGGATACAACTGCACCAAAGTGAACTGGCTGGGCTCAGGCCATCCTGGCAGTGCTGTTCTGCTTGCAGGGCTGCTGCACTTTGCCTTCCTTCAGCTCCACATTGGCTCAGCCATTATTTTCTGGTAAGTTAAAGAGCAAAAAAACCCAAACCTCCCAAATCTGTGGCTCTAAAACAGGTCCTGCTGTGTTTCCCCGCTGAGTTGTCTGATCTCCTTGAGGGTATGAACCTGGTGCTGTGGGTGGTTTTGGTGAGCTGATGGAGGTCATGATGATGGAGAGAGACAGGATGGCTCTTCTGGAGTAAGAGAGAGGCCAACTTCACAAACATAGCTCTGGGGCACACACTGCAACAGAGGTCCCCCTTTCTAAGCTGGTGCAGTGAATCCCTGCAAAACCTGTGTGCTGATCTGTGCTTGGTGCTGTCAGAGAACAGGATCAAACTTCACCTTCATGGAAAGAGCCTGGGAGGAGTTTCTGTGGTTCCCCAGGGAAACCACCTGCAAAAAATTAACAGGAAGCTGGTGCTGCCCTGACCAAAGTCCCCTTTGCTGTCAGTGCTTTGCCCTGCTGAGCTCTGGGTTCAGACACCTTTGATGCTACACCTGGTGTGGCTTCTTCTCATTTGCAGGATCAGAGCTACTGGCACAGTGATAGAATCACTGCAACAAAGAGAACTAAAAAAAGCTAAGTTATATAAAATAAAGTTCCTTTACACTCTGTCTGTTGTGGATGATTGTCATGGAAACATTTTTTTCAGAGAATAAATTTATTTTCTGTGAATAATGTCCACAGAGCTGAGGGAGAGAACATATATATATATATATATATATATATATATATATAAAAAAACTTCATTGGAGACATGTTTTCCTTGGCTCCCAGCAGTTGTAAATGTTTCATCTGCTGTGTTTTAAATCACTACAAAGGAGGGTATTACCTGAGCCTCAAAAGCAGTGGCTCTGGGGTTTCTGGCTGTTGGTTTTTCTGTTCCTTAAAGCCAGAAAGCTGCTGTTGGTATTAAATCAGGGACACTTAGCCTTCCATAAGTCCAGTTCTGCATTAGATCACTAAAATGTGAAACAGGGGCTGTTTAATATGAAACACATCCCGAGTCCCTGATCAGGAAAACGGGAAGCCGTGTTAGCCGCCAGGTTTCTCCTGTAGGGATTGGTGCTGGAGCAGTGTCATTGGGTATCAGTCCTCTCCTTCTGCTTCCCCACTTGTAACCTGAGATCTTCATCCGTCTCCCTGTGACAGGAGAAGTTTTCAGCCTTGGGAAGGCAAGTTGTGGTTTATCAGAAGCAGCTGGATGGGACACAGTTTGCTTGCATCGTCTGTGCCCTTCCAAGCCTCAGGTCCCATGGCTGCCTCTTGTCCTGACAGCCTGTTAGGGGCACATCTGGGTGGAGGGGACCTCCCCTTCCCAGCAGTTGTCCCACTGGGTGGAGGGAGCCTCCTGTTCCCAGCAGTTGCCACACTGGCCGCCTCTGGGAGTAGTTGTGAGTAGCCATGGATTTCCATGGATGTGAGGTGAAGACCTTGCTGCTCTGAAGGGGTTTTCCATCTGCTTTCCGTGTGCCTGTGTGACAGGCCCTGAAGAATGTCTTCCCTGTTGGCTCATCATACTTCGAGTTCAAAGAGTTTTCCTCTGCAGAGCTGGGCATGCCAGTCCTGCCTTATGAATGGGGGTCAGAAAGCCCTTTTCTAGAAAACACTGAGAATCTGGAAAACGACACTTAATAGATATTTTCCATGTCAGTGGAAAGGCAAACCCATCTGTCCAGAGATTCAAGAGACACACTTTCTCCTTGCAGGGGATGTCTCCAGCCCAGAGGCTCCTAAGTATGTCCTTTGGAACCTCTTTGGTGCATCCTCGTGCATCTCTGTGTCTGGCTTTCTGCCACCTCTACTTTCATCAGTCTCTGCATAATCTCTCTTGACTTGTGCAGATATCCTTGGAGGCCAGGGAGGTAAAAATGTGCTCCTCTCCCTCGGAGATGCAGTTATAGCTCCCCGATTAATTAGCTGACCAGGAGAGCACTGAGGGGTTGCTGGAATTGATTTCTTTCTGCCCAAGGCGAGACAGTTCCCCACCGTGACCCACTCAAGACAAGCCATGTGTTCCTTCCCAGGGATGAGGCTGTTCTGTATTCCTGCTTCCCAGGCTGTGATCTGACCTTGTGGCATCCATGCCTTGAACAAAATCCTGCTGCTTTGGACATGCAGGGCCAAGGAAAAAATGTGGGGTTTGGAGGTTTCTTTTCAGGGTGGCTGGGTGGGGGCAGGATTGTGGCACCCCCCTTGCCCCAAAACCATCTCCCACTGATCCCTGAGCTCTAAAGGTCCAGCTGTTCCAGGTGGCACAGACGCTGGCAGATCGGGATGTGTCTGTTTGCATGATTCCTCCTGAGCTTCACGTTGGCATTCTCCCAATTAAATATTTTGAGCTTCAGTCAGCTACTGCAACAAACAGTTCCTGGACCTCAGACTGTTCCGAAGCTCTTTTCATAACTCTTCCCAAAATTTGAACATCATTTTGGAATTACTGGCACCACAACTGGATGCAGTAATCTAATAATAGTCCCCAGTGCCTTGGACAGGTGTAATTAATATCTTTTCTTGCTTTAAGAAATACATCCTGCTTATGGTTGTAGGGATTATGTTTAAGTTGGCTGTGGCATCAAGAGGATTTATGATCGTTTGCTTATCTCAAGTGCTCCTGAATACCTTTCTGCACTGCTGGATACTGTCATTATCAGGCTGTAGGGAGTGGGAAGATGTTCTTTTTATCCCCTGGCCATTTGATTCATTCTGTTCAGGCTGCTGTGGATCTGAAGTATGTGAGGGAGTGTACTCAGAGCTGCTTTCTGATTTGGAAGAGTTTGTTTCATCAGGGGCTGATTTCAGGCTTTCCTGACTGTCTGGTGTGCCAGCAGAGAGAGTGGCCTTCTGCCTGCTGAGACATTTATCCTGTACTTGTCTCTACAGCTGGTTTTGTGTATTGCTAAGCCCAAAACTCTTGGCCTGCACTGTCAGAGGCTCAGAAGAAAAGAGAATACCTTAACAGAAGTGCTACCTTTTCTGATTGCTGATTTTACTAAATATCAGAGCAAATGCCAAAATAAACCTGTATATTCAGCTATCCTACAAATAGCAGATACAAATCTATGAAAGACTGAATCTTGCCACTCAAGTGATGATATTATATATAAAACTATTATATATATATTATATTTTATATATTATTTCACAATATATTACAATGTTATAATATGTTATTATATTACATTACATATATTTTATATATCAAGAGATTATATTCCTTGTTTAACATAAAACCTCAACACTTCTCTGTGTAGCTGCTGAGCATCCTTTTCACACTGTGTGCACATGTTTAACTTAGCCTCTGTCCCCCTGCTCCATTCGTGGCAAGCAGACAAGGCAGATGTAAAAGTCTCTCAGAACTGGGTGGTACAGGCTGCAAGGTAATTTAGCAAAGGCCTAACATGGAGCATGTTACCTTTTTTTATGGTTTCAATGTGTTCAGTCTCATGGGGAGAGTTAAGTTTGTGTTCCTGTCATGTTGTCTTGTGTCACCTGTGCCTGACAGTCCTGAGGGAAGAGCTGTGATTTCTCTATGTCCTTGCTGAAGGGCACAGTTTGTCAAGTTCTGGTGTGCATTTGCTTGGATGATCCTTTTCTTTTCTGCTTTATTCCTTAAGATACTGAAACTTCCTATATAAGTTCCTTTACTGCACTGTAAAATTTGCTAAGCTGTAACAGCTGAAGGAAAGAATAAATGCTACCCAGAGAATGAAGTTGGCATTTTCCAATCCTTGGATTGAGTTGTGAAAAGCAACTTGTTACATGCCTGGCTGGTTGGTTGCCCAAACTGAGGTGCCCTTGAAGGGACTGCTGACAATTGTGCAGGCTTCGAAGTTAGGTCTGTGTAATATGATTTGAGTTGGCCACCCAAAATCACCAGTTGGTTTTGAAAACGAAGCTCAGATTTTTGTGGTGAGAACAGTGGTAAATTCAAAGCAAGCTGCAAGTGATGCCAGACAGCTATCACTGGGAGTGAGGGAGAAAAGAAACTCAATTCATTGCCTTCTTGGGCACATTAAAAAACCCCAAAAAACCCCAAAAAACTGGAGATGGACTTGCAGTACTAATGGCTGTAAAATATCTCTGTGGTCTGGCTCTTTGTCTCATTCTCCTGACAAAGCTTAAACTAAACAGTAAAAGTTTGTGAGTTTAGGTGCACAAGTCCAGATCTCAGGCCTTCCTGTTGCTTATGCCCTGTAGCCCATGGCTCTGAACCTCCTTGGCGTGGTCAGGGTGCTATCTCCAGCACGTCTGCCAAAATAGACCCTGGTAGGGAAAAAAAAAAGGGGGAAAAAAGACAGAAAAAAAGGCTGGATGGTTGTCCCTCCAACAGCTGAATACTCCTTTCAACAGTTGAAGTTGCTTCTCTTGTGGTCTATGGTCTCCTGGCCAAATCCCACAGCGCCTGCTGGATTCCTTTTCAAACCAGTTTCCTCTCCATTCAGCCAGAGCTCCCTTTGGCAGCAGCCAGCAGGAACTGCCTCCCTCGCAGTCGAACTTAGGAGGGAATTTGCAGAAAGAAACAATCCCAGTGGTTGGGTAAGTGGAGAAAGCTCTTTAAAAGTCCCCAAGATGTCATACCCTGGCTCTGCGAGGTCACGTGCCATCCTCTGTTCCCTGCAAAGTTAAACATGTTCTAACATTATTTGCCAAGCTGGGGCCACTGCTGTGAAACTGTTCCTCTGGTTGTTATCGCAGGCGTGTGACGTGAGTCATTGTTCGGGGCCTCTTGGCCTCGGCTCCTCAAACGGGTCCTTGAGAAAAAAACTGTTTTCTGGCAAACAGGAAGGCAGATGCTGAGGGGCATCTCACAGGCCAAGAGACAGCCTGTGCAGAGACCTGGAGAACCAGGAACCCGAGGCTGAACTCACCCCTGGGTGCTCCGAGTGCCAAAATCACTGCTGGTCACGGGGTTGTCACTGGGTTTTGATTCAGGTGGAATCATGATGTGTCAACAAGGCAAAGTTTGAGATTCACCAGGGAAAGTCAGGTAGGGGGATCGATGTTTTTACAGTAATGGCTTGAATAAAGCTCTTTGCATCTTGGGGAGGGAACAACCAACCAAAAAAACAGGAATCCAGTTGGCCTTCCACCAGTTTTGTGTGTTGGTGAGCTTGGATCTCCCCTCTTGACCCGGCAGTATTCTGGTTTTGTGTTCAGCTTCATCCTGGCACCCAGCACGTGGTTTCCCAGCAGCAGCACACAGCAGGCATGCCATGCCTTGAATCTCTTAGTGAAGCACAGCAGAAGTTGAAAAATGGGAGCTTTCAAAGCAGAATTCCAGCACCAAGGAGTATTTATGGAGGGTCAGCTCACAGAAAGAAGCTGTCTTGGTAGGACTGAGCAGCAGCCTGAGGAAGCAGCCTTAGGCTGGGACATGCCTGGGGTGTGTGTGAGCCACCTTCCCTGCTTTGTGGTAATTCCATGTGTCAAGGCACGAGTGCTCACAGAGGGGATGCAAAATGAGTTTTCTCAGGGTTCAGCAGTGATCCAGCAACCAAAGGCTCCTGGGTTTCTCCTGGCAACGTTTTGTCCTTTAAACTGTTCCTTCTTGCTTTCCCTCGGGGCCGTGCTGTGAGTGTTTTCGTGCAGTTTGGTGCCAGTGAGCTTCACCCTCCTCCGCCTCTCTGCTGCGGATTCACAGGCCCTCCCAAAGCAGAGCTGGCAGGAATCCTCCCCCCACCCGTGTGTGTCCAACACGTGCCTCTGTTTGGGTGATGACACGTGCCCGTGTTTGCTGGTGGTGATGTAGCTGCTTGGTTCTCCAAGAGGATCTGTGGAGAAGGAGTGGTGCTTGCACTTGCCTCACCTCCACTTCTGGGTGCTTTAGCCCAACCTGAACTATTTTAGTGCGACGATCGAGAGAAGCAGCAATTGCTCATATGATGTGTCACACCATAAACTTCAGGAAAGTAATTCATTCCAACAGTGTAATTCTAGGACTCAGGAACCAAAAATATGGGCTATTACTCATCTTTGTATCTCATAAAACAGAATAACCTAAACCATTTATCTGTTTACATAGCAGAGGTTTAGGGAAAGCAAAGTGTTGAATGTCAAGAGCCACTGTTGCTACATACTCGGAGTGATTACTTGCTTTATCATTTATTTTTTTAATCTCTGTGCCAATATTGGCCAAGAATTCGAGTCAGGAGATAGGCATGATGCAGAAACAAAGAGCCCCTACTTGAAACTTGGGAGAGCAGAGCTGAATCACTGGCATGTCTTGAGTAGGCTGTGAGAGCTCAAATGTGTTTGTTTTATGATTACCCAACATCTACAGTATTTTCTCTGCTGAATGCTTTTTCCTTCTGCATGAATGAAATTTCCAGGTGCATGCACACACATCTACCCTGCACAGGAGGCCGTGTGTGTTAAATGTGTCGGGGCACATTTGGTCTTCACTTGCCTCGGTCTAATTCAGGAAGAACTCAAAATCAGGGATATTTAGCTAAGTCAGCCCCGGAGTAACTGCCTGCAGAGTTTGATCCCTGGATCAAGCTGTTGCTGGAACAAATCTGTGTTTTCCACCTTTGTTAGCTGTGCTGGGGGGTCTCTTGTACCTGATGCAGAGAGTCTTGAAGGGGGAAGGATAGCTCGGAGTCGGGGTGAGTCTGAAAGTAGCTTTGCTTGTTGGCTGGGATGGGTGGGGTGCCTGACCAAGTGTCTGTCAAAATCAAGGAGAAAATTTGTCCTTAAGGCATAGAAAGTTAATTCTTTGTGATGGTGAAAAGGTCCTCAAGTAGTCACATAGTTGGCTCTGTCTTCTGGGTTCCGATGGTTGCCCTGAACCAGCTGAGCTCAGCCTGGGCAGCAGATGTGGACATGTGTCATAATGTGCCCTTTTTTATTTTGATCCATAAATTGGGGGTGACTTACCACTATGAATAACAGGTTGTTGCTCCATATTGTTAACATTCCATGTTTTGTGCCTAGTGGAAAATATTATTTTTTATATTATTTATTATTTATTTTTGCAGAGATGGTGGTGTGCTGCCAGTGCACAGTGTGGTATTTCATGTTTCTGTAACCCATGAAATTGTCTGTCCTCACCAGAGTAACTTGTGTGGTTTGCTGTCAAAATAACCCTTGCCAGCCTCTGTGCTCAGTTTTATCTTATTAGATGAAATAATGTACTAATTTAAGTCTGTTTCCTTGGTGAATCCACCTGAGGGCTTGAAAAATGATGAAGTTGAGCTCTGATTTACCTGCTGTTTTATCTGATGACTAAATGATCTTTCTTTAATATGACTAGTCAGGAATGTGGCTTCCAGGTGTTTGTGGTCCTGATGCTGCCCCGAGCTTCACCCAGGCAGTTGTCTGTGTGTGGTGTTCAGCCATATCTCTTTATCAGGGGTTTGTCATCAGCGTGATCTTTTCATAGCAGAAATGTATCCAGCTCATAACACGCTCAGCAATATTGGCTTCTGGCTCTTAGGACAGACTATGAAGCCCTAATTCCTGTAGTTTTACTCTTCAGTTCCTCTGCTGATAAAACTTGACTTTGATTCAAGGCGTTCGAGTCAAAGGGTTGGGGTCTGTTTTTGTTGTCATGTTTCCAGACCGCGCTTTTTGTGGCTTTTGTTCTCGACAGGAAAACCAAAATGTTCACTAATTTACCCTTTGCTTTGCTTGCAGAAAAAATAAAGGTAAGGCCAGTCAGAGAGGGAGCTGTTATGTCCTTGATGTGTGCTTGGCACTTTCTCAGGCTGGGAAGGAGGCCAGATAAATTATTCCAAACCTATCTCCCTATGGTAAAACCCACCAGGCTGCAGAGCTGTGGGTTGTCAGGATGTAGTTGGCCAGGGTGGGAGGAGAGTTTGCTGGGAGTAGTTGGTCTGTTGGCTGTGAGGAGGGATGTTGTGCAAGCTGGAGATAAAACCCAAGCCCCAGAGGCTTCTCTCTAAGTTGAGGGTAAATAAAACTGAAGTTTTCCCAATATTTGTTATTCCTGCTCATTGTAGGACTACTAAGGTAATGCAGGAACTCCTCCAAGGCCAAATCCAGGCAGACAGCAAAGATCTGGGTGCAGCATTTTTGTCCTTCCCCCTGAGGAGGTAGATGTGGCATTTTCTGTGTGTTTTATTTGACCTGTACCCGTGCAAACAAGACTCTTTCACATCATGTAAAAATCAGTATCCTGCAGGAATACCAGACAGCTGTCACTTGGGTGACAACAGGCAGAGAGCTCTGAGGAAATGAGACGCCCAGGAGGAGGATTTTGTGGTGCCTGTTGTCGCTGAGCTTGGCAAAAGCTGTTCAGGTTTTTTTCTGATGCAAATGACCTGGAAGATGACCTGCAGCACCCAAATGAAATAAGAAATCTCAATGAATACATATCTATCTATAAACACCTTCCACTGGACCAGGTTGCTCCAACCTGCCCTTGGACACTTCCAGGGCAGCCACAGCTTCTCTGGGCAACCTGTGCCGGGGCCTCCCCACCCTCACAGGGAAGAGTTTCTTCCTAATCTCTAATTTGAATTTACACTCTCAGACTGAAACCATTCCCCCTTATCCTGTCACTCCATGCACTTGTCCAAAGTCCCTGTCCAGCTCTCTTCAGAGAGAGAGAGAGAAAAAGAGGGAAAAAAAAACGTGCCACAAGAGTGGTTACCAAAATTATTTTGTTTTTCATAGTATGTTTTTCTCCTGCTTAATCATGCAAAGCTAATGCTTGACTATAGTCTAAGAAAATTGTCGTGGAAGCACATCATCTCAAGTTGCATATTCAAAGCCAGGAAAAGCTAAAAATGGCACTTAAAACCTGTAAACACTAGCTTGGAGGCTTTCTGAGTAAACAGCTAAAAGAAGTGCCCAGTGTTTGGTGTGCAAAGTGCTTGTGTGTAGATAGTGGGATTGTTTCCTCTGCTTTGTTACTTGTTTCCTTGCTGTAATTTTTGACTGTCATTGGACAAGGAAATAAAGGTCTGGTCAGTGGGGTTGGAAAAACATCTCTTTCTCTGACCTGTGCAGTTGTGCTTGAAACCGTGGTGTGTCAGCCGAGATGGACATCCTTTAAATTTCATTATTTTGAGGTTGTTTATACAAGGTTAAAGCAATAAATCACCCATATGACTGCTAACAGTCCCCCCACCCCCTGGTTTTTTTTCCTTAGGTGGCAGTGAAAGTCATTGACAAGAAAAGAGCCAAAAAGGACACCTATGTCACCAAGAACCTGCGACGGGAAGGGCAGATCCAGCAGATGATCCGCCACCCAAACATTGCTCAGCTGCTGGATATCCTGGAGACCGAAAACAGCTACTACCTTGTCATGGAGCTGTGCCCTGGGGGCAACTTGATGCACAAGATTTACGAGAAGAAGAGGCTCGAGGAGCACGAGGCGCGCAAATACATCCGGCAGCTCATCCTGGCGGTGGAACATCTCCACCGGGCAGGGGTGGTCCACAGGTAACCCTAAAGACCCTCCCTGGTGAGGGGAGCGATATTTTGGCCTTTTTTTTTGTATTGTCTTCACTTCCTCGTGAAAACATATTCCTGAGAGCTTTTTGGCTGCTCTTCACAGAGTTATTTAGATGCTTGTGTTTTAGACACGAGAAGGTATCTGCAGAAAGCACCTTAGCAAGTGTGTGGCTTCAAGTGGGCACACAGGAGACCTGCTGACTCCATGTCCAAGAGATGATCCTTGTGGGTCCCTTCCAGCTCAGGATATTCTGTGGTTCTGTGTCCATAGAGATAACCTGTGCATCCCAAAAGTAAAGGCCCTTTCCCTGCAAGCACTTGTTTTGCCTCTTCAGAGCTCTGGACCAGCGTGAGCTGGTGAATCATTTTGCTGTTTCTTTGAGAAGGTGGTTGTGGCTGTTGTTTTCCTGGTGGAAATACAGCGGTGTGGGGAGTTGGAAGATCACCTGGGCTCCAGGGGAAACAGGACTCATCCAAGAGGAGCCTGTGGAGGGCTGATGAATCAGGAGTAGCTGCCTCTGAAGTTCCTGAGCAAGCAGCAAGTGGAAGAGGCTGGGAGAGTGCAGGTGCAGGTATCACACGTGGTGCCTTTCTCCACTTAGTGCTCTTGGCTGCTATGGAGACAGGAGGGTGGTGGGCTGGATGGACCTTTGGTCCGAGCCAGTATATCTCCTCTCCTGTTCTTAGGTGTATTTATAGGGCACTGTGCTAAGAAGGAGGCTCTGCTTTCTAAATTTGGGCCAGCTGGTGTTAAGTCTAGACTCCCACACAGTTCCCATATGATGCTGAGCAAGTTGTGTAGGCCCCATCCTCTTAGGTTATGTAGGCAGGTTGTAGGAGCCAGACATCTGAATGCTTTTGAGGATCTGGGTCTTCATTTCCTTGGCTTTGCTGACTGTGTGGAGGATGGAGGGCTGTGCTCAGGGCCACTGTGCAGGCAGCTCCTCCAGCTGTGCCCAGCTGTGTGCTGAGCTGTGCAGCGTGGGTGCATCTGGCTTGGTGGAACTCCACATGCTCTGAAACCTGCTTTTTTTTTGTCTGGAGTCTTTGTCTATATTCCCTGTGATCCATCAGAGATAAGGTGCTATGTGCTATGTGCAGCCCAGGAGTGCTGAGGTCTTATCTCGAGCTAAATTTCAGGTACCCCTGTAATATAAACATTTGAGCAGCCACCAGGTCCATTCTGCAGGTTGTCTATGAGCCACAAGACTGCTGATCTCTTTAAATTATTAACCCCACAGTTTGGGGCATGGACAAGGAAGGAAATCTGTTTATTGCTTTAAGGGATCAATTGCTATCTGGTATTGAGAGAGAGAGATGAAGGAAATGAAGTTTCTGAGATGAGCAGAGGAAAACACGTCAGGAGCAGATGAACATGTTCAGCTTTTAACAGCAGGACTGAGTTCAGCAGCAGCAGTTCCTCTCCCTGAAAAATTTGTAGTGGCCAAGGCACTTAAGGGGGGTTGGTAGGCTTGGCTTTGATTCCTTTTTCTTACAGAGAGGATTCAAACCCACATTTTGTACAAAAATAGCTTGTTCCCTAAGTACATGCTGGAATCAACAGGCTGTTGTGGTGGGAAGGAAGGCAAGGCTTTGGGGCCCAAGGAGCCTGAGTTCCCATGCGGATGCTGCAGGTTTGGCCCTCACCCCTTCCCTCCCTGCTGTCTCTGAACAGCACAGCTCCCAGACCCTGGAGGGTGAGGGATATGAGTGAGCAGGGGGAGGAAGCAGCTCTGAGAGCTCTGCCATGCTCTGCTGTGTCTGGCAGCTGAGCTCTGCCCGCCCAGCCCTGTGGCACTGGTTTAATCCTTGCCCCAAAGGCAGCCACTCCATCCACTCTGGTTCTCAGCTCACAGCACAGAGCTGCTTCTTGGGAGCCTTCCACATGGTGAATGAGCAGGTCTAATTCTGCCTAAACTGATAAAATTTGACAGAATCACAGGCAATGTATCTGCAAGTATTTTCTCTGGCTTAACCCGTTCGATGTCTTGACCTGTTCTGCAAACCAAGCGTGTAGAGCAGTGTAGAGACGCAGGAGAAGCTCTGGTGGCGTGATCCAGATTTATTCTCCTGGCTCTCTGCAAGCAAGAGAGGAAGAAAGATTAATAATTACCCCAGGAGCTGTCCTTCAGCATCTCAGGCTTCTGACTGTGGCAGCTCTAAAAACAGACCACTCAACCAGCTACTGAAGAGTGGGGGGGAAAAAACAGTGATTCATTCTGTCCCTGGATGAAATGGCAGTGTTGTTGTTTATATTTTTAAAGCAGGTAAAAATACCAGCACTTTCATGTGCTTGGTGATCTGTGGGTGTTTGCATTCGCTGCGTGGGGAACAAACCTGGGCCAGAACTCGGGGCTGGTGTTTGTCTCTCCATATGATTTCACCATTCACTTTTTCACACTGAAAAGTGTTCCCTGGCTGTTTTGTTGCAAAAAGGTCATTAGGTTTGTCTGCATGATTCAGGGAATAATAGAGACGACTTACTCTGTTCTGTAACTTAGGATGGAAAAAACACCCAGATGAAATAAGTTGCATATAATTTGCTTACATTATTCCATGAATATTACTCAGAAAGCTTCATGGCTTGCAGTCTTGGCATGGCAGAAAAGCACTCTGATCTCTGGTCTTTGAACAAGTCCAGGGATCCAGAATTCAATGGAAATGCTTCTGTTAAGAGGCACTGATGTGCAAAAAGCCTAAAATTAAAGAACTTTAGGAAACCTCATTTTATTTAGAGATGTAAAAGTACCTCCAAACTCATGTTTGGCTGTATAGATGTGTTTAAAATTATAAATATTCATGTGCTAAGATGGATGAAGAAGTTCCTGAGTGCAGAAGCTGCATCTTTGGTGAGGGCTGTCCAGGGCTGAGAACTCCTTGGCTGCTTGCTGAAAGCAAAATGCCACAAGTCTATATATAATTTCATGTAATCATTTGTGTTTCGTTCCCTCTATCAGGAGGGTTGGCTGGTTGCTAAAAATATACTTGCAACAAGCTCAGCTGTGAATCAGGTAGGAATATTTATCTTTCCCTCTGACAGAGGAAAACAAACCCAAATGGCAGGATCTGGTAAAGCTTTCTCTTGGCAGAGGGTGTTTACACAGCCCTTCACGCTGTCAAAAAGCAGGATGAACAATAAGCCCTTAGGGAGCATAAGGACAGCAGAGAAAATGAAGTGAAAGCCTTGGTGCTTGCCACTGCATCCCACAGGAAATTCTCAACAACCCTTTTAAAGTCATTTTAACAAAACTCAATCCCATTCAGTACAATTACTGTCAGAATGTCAAAGAAAGGAATTTAACAATGTATTGGTGGCAAAGATAGCTTTCTGTGTTCCCCCTTTTTTCTGTCCTCCTGGCAGCATATTTGTACCTTCCACTGCCATTTGGTGATTAAAAGGAGATCAGGAGCTTGGAAGACACAAAAAAGGCCCTGAGGTTTTGAGCAGAGTAAGGTGATGCCATACAATCCAGATGCTCAGGGTGGCACAGGATTCCTGCTCTGGTACCTGCTCCTTTGACATATTGGCTTTGATAACTTCCATCCTATTAATTTTAAGTGCCAGATGCTGATGCAATATTTATGACAGATCCTGCACCACAGAACAAACTCCTCTTTTGAAGTGCAGAGCTGGTTTCTCTTTCTATTTTATGTCAGATTTCAAAATTACCTTTGGGCATTCTCTTGGAGTGCTCTGATGTAAACAAACTAAACATCATTTTAGTGAAGACAATAGACCGAATCCCTCTTTTACAGAGGCAGACACATGGAATTCAGGGATGTTACTGACAGAAGAATTGGGTTCAATAAGTGGTATTTTGATAACAAACCGTTTGAAATGTATATTGACATATAAATAAATAAATTTGAACCCAAATCTTACCTCTGGCTCCTGCACAGGGCTGCAGAATGGGCTTGTGGGTTGCTAGTTAAGGAGTGATTTTTTTTTTTTTTTTTTTTGCGGTGCTGTTGTGATTAAAAATAAGATGCAGGAGACTGCAGCCAACAACTTCTGCTTTGCAGCTGCTTGCTGGTAAAACCTTCCTTCTCATCCTTCCTCCCCCAGACAAGAAATAAAGTGTGAAATGTAAAACTCCTATTTGCAGCCTGCTGCCTGCCATGGCACAGAATATAAACTGCTTTTGGGACTACACTTGTGTTCCTCACTGGAGGCACTGGCTGGAGTTGAGGTTTCCAAAGTGGTCTGAGAAGCTCTAAGCAAAGCCAGGGATGAATCAGCCCCATCAACAAACTCCCAAATGAACTTATCCCATAAAGATTGTGTATTTTCAGACCCAGGGAATGTTACCTCTTTGCTGACAGCTTCACAGGCTGCAAAGGCATAAATATCTGCTGATTCTCCACACTGTGGGAATGCATTGAGTGTCTTCATTATTCCTAGATTTCACTAACTTGTGCCATAGTGAGACATTCTCAGCATCATGGAACTAACCCCTCAGGAAAAGGTAACGTTTCTTTGGTCCTCTTTTTTTTGAGGAGCTGTGACAGCAAGGAACAAGATCAGATTTACTTCAAGGAGGGAACTTGAAAGTGTCCAGAGTTGCTGCTTTGTTTGGATGTTAACATGATCTCATTGGAATGGACAAAGTCCCAAAAGTGGAGCCCTGAATTTCAGGCCCTGTATTACAAAGGGTTTAAAAAATAAAAGCAAACTAAGACAGCCAATGAAGGGTCTGGAGCACAAGTCTTATGAGCAACTCAGATAAGCCTCTCTTTGTAAAAGATAATTAAATTTTCTCTTTAGGTTGTATCAAGGAGTAAAAGCCTCGTGTCCTGGCTCCCGGTGTCACTCCATAAAACAGTGCTTTCATATTGGGATTGACAAAAAATATGGGGCATATGGACTATTAGATCAGTTACCACTCACTGGCAAATCTACTGAGAATAGACAGATGGGTAAACATCTTTAACCAGGGCTGACTGCACTCTATACTGGGCTGATATTTACATTGCTATTTTTTCCTCTAATAGCTTTAAAATGCCCTGTAATATTTACCTTTTTTTTTAATTTATTTTTTTTAACCTTGAATGCTTTTTTGAATATCTTGTCTCGTGTTCCTGACTAGTCCTCCTGTCTCTCAGTTGTTACTCTGATTACCTGCATGTCTTTTCTCCTCAACTTACAGCTTTCATCTTTCCATTCCCTTGTCTTTAAAGTCTTCTTCACTGATGTTTAATATACTCAGAGCTTCCAAATGGTCTTTGTCCTTGCTTTGAGACACTGCAATGTGTGACCCAAAGCTCCACGTGCTTCTCTTGATTTCAGTTTAAGTTTGGAGAAGGTCCTTGTGGTCACACTGGTAAAGTGAGTGTCGTCCTACCTCCAAGTCCTCTTCTGCCTCAGTTTTATTTGAAACATAGCATGAGCATGAAATGAAATGGAGAGGAGCAGTTCAGGAAAGGCTTGGAGTAGCTCATGGCTATTTCTTTCCTTCACAGATCCCTTCTTGTGGAAGTACTTAGCTGGGCTTGGTTGGTTTACTTGTCTTATTTTATTAAGCCTTATATCTTCATCTGGAGTACAGGCATCCTTCATCACTCCCTTTGCCTCACAGAGGCAAAATACCATGGATATCACTGACTTCCCATCATTACAGCTGATGGCTTTATCATCCAGGTTTTTCCGGAGCGTGCTGGGAGAAGCATCACTGCTGTGGATATCTCAGAAATATTTCATGTCTGGGAGGGGGGAAAAACTCCTGTGACAGAGATGTAGACTCTGTTTTTACCAGTACCAGTGCTGACTACCCCTGTGAAGAGTTTGGATGCTTCACCCTCAGAGCAGGTTGATTCTTCTCTCCCGTGTAGGCAAGGGCAGGGGACGGACATTTGACCCCTCACATCCCTGCAGAGGAAAGTTCATTCCTTCCAGTGGCCTTTGGTTGTGAAGAGCAAGGAGAAAGCGACCTCCCGTTCCAAAAACACGTGTTTGAAAGGTTTCCAGTCTGTGAGGTTTCTGCAAACTTTCTCAGTGTGTGAGAAGTCTGAAGAGCCTGCTTAATTGCAGGATGTACTGACAAACGTTTCTAAATGTTTCTAAAGTCGTTTTTGTGCCTGAAGAATAGGTGTGAAGCCGTGTGTGAAAGCTCTGTTAATTCTGGAGAGGGTGCACGGGGCTTTCTGCTTTGAATGTGGAACTGTGTGTGCTGCTTTCATTATGCAAGTTATTATACATGAGCCTTGTAAATACACTGATGAGAGCAAGGGAAAGCTGCTTCATTATTTTGGAGACTCACTCAAAATATTTTCTTTCTTTCAGAGACTTGAAGATAGAAAATCTGTTGCTGGATGAAGACAACAATATCAAGCTCATTGGTATGAAACCACTTTGGCAATTCCAGTAATTAAAATTGTTAGTTTTATGAAGAGAGGTTTTTTGAGACTTCATAATCCTCCATGTGACAATTGCTAATGTTGCTGCAGAGAGGAGCTGGGAGAGTATAGATAGCAATCAAGCTGTTCCTGACAGCATCTCCTGAAAAAAATGATCCAAATAATTCAGCTTTAACTGGGTATGGGCATAATCTTGCATCTTTAAACCACAGTTTTCATATTCAGCTTGGGAACTTTGTAGAGAATTCAAGAATTGACACCACAGAAGTAATTTATTTTATTATCCTGATCATTTCATATTTGCTAAGGGTTGGATCCTGCCCCCGTATGCATATGCTTCCTCTGAAGTCAGTGGGAGTTGAGCACATTTTTAGCAGCTGGCAAAATTTGGTCCTATATTTATATTTGTTAAATTTGCTTCCAGCACCCAGTGCGAAATTGGTTCGGAGGGCTGTTAAAAAATAAAAAAGATCAGCGATAGAGTCTTGGTTTGTGTTTAGGTATCAGCTGTACGTGGGGCTCGATTCATTCAAGCTGTGCAGACATTTTAGATTAATCATTGGTGGGTACAGTCTCTCACTGCCTTGCATAACTCCCATTAATGTTAATGTGGGCATTGAAAAGAAAATCTTCCCTTCATAAAATAAGCGCCCAACATCTGTTTATATTTATTTCCATGCCTACACTTTTGCCTGCAGCAGAGTCTGTGGCTGCAGACTTCAGAACTCAACCGACTTCCTTCAAAAGGTTTTGTGGACTGAAAAGTGATGAAAAACACTTGGCATTCGGGTCAAGTGGACACTCACTGACATAAAAAGCACGTGCATCTCCAGACAAATGAGAGGAGGATGGTTGATGAAATCTGAAATATTCAAAGTTTACTGGGAGAATTCAGTTTTTGAAAATGCTGCTCTGACTTTCGGTGATTATCCTGTAGCAAATCAGCCGAATCTGGGAAAATAACAGCAGAGAGAACTCTGCATTACCTCAGCCATGGGTCAAGAGGAGACTGAGATGTTGCCATGAATCATTCACCAGTAATGGTGGATACCACCCATTATCTTGATTTAGCAGATAAGTGAGACCAGATGGCTTGCAACAGTGCTGTGTGAGCATCTGATGGATTTAAAGAACTTCTGCAGCTTCCCTGTTATTGGGTGTTTGGTTACACAACAATATGTGAACTTGACATCCAGAGCAAGACCTAATCAGATGATACATGCACAGTTAAAACTCCTGTGCCAAAAAGAATGTACTTCACAACTGTTCCTGCAGTTTCATTGGCTTTGGTTGCATGGAAAGGTCTCCCTGCAGTGGGTGGTGTGGGAAGAATAGAGAAAAGAGATGGTTTGATCTTCTGTGGCCTCACTGAAGTTGAAATAGATTGTCCTCAGGTCTGCAGCCTGATGTTTTTAAGCAAAGCAGATTGCACACAGTATGTATTTTAAAACAAAGCAATTAAATCCCACCATCCAACTGGGTATGTTGTAGCAAAACAAAGGTAGTAGTAAATCTGCTGTAAGTAAAACCAGATTTAACACTGCAGCCAGCTCATGCTGTATCTCACCAGCAACGCTGGTTCTTGTAATAGCTGTGAAATGAAGAAAACCCACCATAAAGAGAGAAGAAAAGGTGAAATGAAGATTTGAAAGGTGCCAGGGGGTGACATTCAAAGTCCCTGCTTTTTCATGCATTTCAGTGGGAACTGAATGCCTCAAGTCCCTTTCTTCACCCAGCTGCTCAATGGCACCTGGATTTTGTTACTCTTTTTAGCTGTGTGACAAGGTAGTTTATGATGTGCTCTTACATATTCTTCTTAGAAAAGTTCCCTTTAAGAGGACTTATTCTTAGCAATCTGTTAATCAGACTGAAGAACATCAGGACTGGGAATGTTGGAAATGATTCACTTCTCTTCATCTCCCACCTCGTGCTGTGAAAAGCCACTCGCAGGCCACGCGAAGTCCTTGGTGTCCTGCTGGGGCACCTGTGACACTCAGCTCTGCTGGTCCATCTTGTCCAGGAGCTTCTGTCTAACAGCTCTTTCCCTGTTCTGGCTGCCACAGCTCCAGAGATGGCTGTGTATCCATGGATTACTGCTGATTTCCTGGAGGCGTTGCAGAGGAGTCGTGCGACGCGATACTCCGATAGCACGAACAGTGGGGGTGGGGGAGTTTCCATGTCATAATATTTACTTTGGAAAACCAAGGGTGGCCTTTGATCTGAATTCTGTAATTAGCTGGGCTTATTGAAAGGGAGCCCAAGGCAGAGGCAGGAATGGCAGTGGAATTACCAACGCTGGTGGTCACACCGTCCTTACCAAGCTCAGCAGCGCATCCTCAATAAAAAACACACTGTGATCACGATGTGCTGCCACAGTGTTAATAACAATATTCTCATTTCCAGGGCTATGAAATCCCTGTCCTCAAGATGCATTTGTTGGCACACATTCTGCATTTCAGCAGGCACTAGGGAGAAAAAAAGGTATGGCAGCTCAGATGAATGAGCTGTAGGGAGTGAATAAGATGTTTATAATTGAAGAGAAGGTGTTTATAAAAGAAGAGAATGAAAACCTCCACTGCCACTGATGAGGAGATGCTGATTTACACCATTTCAGAATGCAGCCCTTATGTACTTTGATTGCAAGACATTATAGTATAGAGAAGTAATATGGAGGGGGTATGACACTCTAGGGTAAAGACCAGCAATGGTGCTGTGTGGAGATATCATTTCTAGGAGTCTTTAAATGTATTTTACAGTTGACATAACTCATCTCGGGCCACAGCTAATGAATATGTTAATTAAGTTAATGGAGCCTCAATAGTATTTAGAAAAGCCCCAGGGATAATACATATCTAACAGAGGTGATTAAGCAGTGTCCAGAGACAATTGTTTTCCATCAGAGGCAAGGAAATTGTCTTGATTCCCCCTTCAGTGTTGACAGTGTTCTCCAGGAAAGCCCCTTGAGCCTCTTTACGTGTGAAATATGGTGATTCCTGTGTTCCCTGTGCTTGTCTGGCTCTCAGAGATGCAGCCAGTCGAGTGGAAAGCGCTGTGCTATCATTTGGGCACTCCAGCTCACACAGGCAGCCTGATAATTGCCTTTTTTTTTTTTTTTGGTAAGCATTTTTATATTTTTGCCTGGTTTTGTAAGGGAATAAGGCTTATGTGTCTGCCCTTTAATACCCTGAGGATTCCTGACTGATTTCCCCTTCCCTGCTAGCTCTCCTAATTGCTTTCTCCCAAGCCAACCGTGGCTGCCCCTGGGCAGGGTGGGTTTGCCCTCCCCTGGCTGCAGGTTGCCACCATCCACATCTGCCACCAGTGTGACCCTGATTCCTTTCCTTGCTTAGTGGTTATATTTTTAAGATCCTTCCCTAAGCCCAGCTCAGCCTGCAGAGCAGACAAGGGGAGATTTTGGGAACACCCTTCCCGGCGCCAGCCTGGTCTTGGGCTGCCTGAGAGCACTTGGGAAGCCTCAGCCTCCTCCTGCTGAGAGGCTCCCTCTGGTCTCCGGTGCCAGCCTGTGCCAGTCCCTTGTTGTTACTGCCAGCAAAAGAGTGGCAGATACTCCCAGAAATGCAACAATTCAAGGCAGAAGTCAGGGAGGGGGCAGCCAAGTCAAGACATTCCCCTTCTTGCTCCAGGACCTCCCTGTGTTATCTCAGAGCTGGAGCGCTGCCTCTCCACCCGTCGGAGCTCGTGCCTTGCCCAGAAAGTCATCCCCCCCCTTGCATCTGATGGCTCATTGACACGATTTAGAGGGAATGTTGAGGGAGTCCCACTTAAACTTGGCCTCTCCATAACATCCTGCAGCAGTGTGGAAGCCACAGCAGCCCTTGGTGGCCCTCTGCAAATCAGTGCCCGGGCCGAGCTCAGCTCTGGCTGTTGCCATCCAGTTCCCAGTGAAATGGAGTTGCTTTGTGTCTGAAGTTGATGACTGTGCATATTCTAAGACTTTTTTTTTCCTGTTTGTGGAAATCTCTGGTTATTTAGCACCTCGTAGAAACCAATTACATGAAATTTTTGCATGTGGATGAATTTTTGTTTTTCCTCGGGCAGTCCATTCCTTGGCTTTTGGAAAGAAAAAACGTTCTTTCTTTTTCACTTGTGTTCTAGGGCGGTCTGACTGTGGCTGTCTTTCATAACTCTGTCTCTGTGCCTTTCACAGACTTTGGATTGAGCAACTGTGCAGGCATCCTGGGTTATTCTGATCCCTTCAGCACCCAGTGTGGGAGCCCAGCATATGCAGCCCCTGAACTTCTGGCAAGGAAGAAATACGGGCCCAAAATAGACGTTTGGTCCATGTGAGTTACTTCTCTACTTTATAATTGTCACTGCAACGAGCAGGGACACCTTCAACTCCATCAGGGTGCTCAGAGCCCCATCTGACCTCACCTTGAGCGTTTCCAGAGATGGGGCATCAATAATGTAATAGTGTCAGGCCTTTAAGATGAAGTACAGTCTCTAAACACTAAGAATAAGGGTTTTTTCGTTGTTCCTGATCACTTTGGTTTCCTTTTCTCCCTGTTTTCTCCTAGTGGGGTGAACATGTATGCCATGTTGACTGGAACGCTGCCCTTTACCGTGGAGCCGTTCAGCTTGAGAGCCTTATACCAGAAGATGGTGGACAAAGAGATGAACCCTTTTCCCACCCAGCTCTCTTCAGGTAATCAAAGGAGTGTGTGGGACCTGATCAGATCCAGCTGGTCAGAGCCATTGCATGGAATGATTGTGGCTCCTGCTGCCAGTGTGTTGTGTTAATTGGGAAAAACACTTCCTTTCATTTTAGCCTCCGAAAGAACTGCAGGAGTTGCTGTAGTAGAACTCATTTTGCTCTGACTTCTGTATGGCAGCTGAAGAAACACCAAGTTGTGCTGAGTGTGAGAGAAGGGACAAACCTGTGGAATTCTGTGAAACTGCTTTTGTAGAGTAGTTGATCAGTTTTGCACTCTCAGATTTTAGTGTATGGATGGACAAACAGATTATTTTGGAGCAGCAGATTCCTGGGCATTACCATGACTAGGTTTGAGTGATAAACTGCCTCAAATGACCTCACATTAATTATGGAGTAGTAACAACATGCTCTCAGAAAGCTATTTTGGGACAGTGACCTGGGACAACCTTTATGTGTTCACAAAATGCAAAATTGTTGATGTGTTAGTATTAGAAATATTAATTCCTGCTTCAGAGCCGTGTCACTAGGCAACAGAATCATTTTTCAGCTTGTAGCAAGACCACTGTCAGCATTTGGAACGAGCTCTGTTTGGCAGTTGGGTTTTGTTTTCGTGTGCCAAATTGGTGGTTCGTGGAGAGCTTCTGTCTCCTTCCCTGGCAGCCTGTTTGCAAAGGACGTTCAGTAAAATGAAAAGATTGCAAGTGCAAAAAGGGCAGCTGAGGAAGGAAACCATTGTTACAGGGTGTGAGAGAAAGCCCTTGGGAGTTGTGTCACAAGATGAATTCTCCAAGCACAGATTTACCTGTGGAAGAAGTGGGGAGGGAAGGGTTTTATCACCTGGGTTTTATCCCTGTGTAACCTGTTGTTCCTTGTTCACTCAGCTCCTGTATGAAGGACCCTTTTCCTGCCAGCAGTTCATATTGTGGCATGTTGTAAAGTGGAGGGTTTATAAGTGAGCTGGGATGCTGCAGGTTTCTGTTTGGGGTTTTTGTTTGTTTGGGGGTTTCTGTTTGGTTTTTGTTTGGTTGGGTTTTGTTGGTGTTGGTTTTGTTTGTTTGCTTTTTGCTGTCTGTTTGGCGCAATTAGAGTGTTTGGAATTTCCACTCTGGACACTTCCCGTTAGGATTCAGTTGCACAAAATGGCTGTTTTAAGGCTCTAGCACATGCTTTAAAGCCCCACTGAATAAATTAAAAGAAAGATTACACTGACTGGTTCCTGCTGCACTTGTCTAGATGCCAGGTCCCGCGTCATTTGCAAAATTACCTTTGCATTCAGGGACTTGCATGGTATGGTCAACATATTCCAAGTTTGGCAAAAAATTTACTTCCTAGACTGAGGTAAATTATTTTACCAATAAAGAGCAGTTATATGATGGCTGTGGAGTGTCTTTGAACCAATGGACTGTTTCCCTAATCATTGTTTTCTTCCCATTCTCTTTTAAGTGGGACATTTTACTAACTTCACTGGGACAACTCAAGGCTGAACCACCCAGGAAAAGGCCTGTGGAAGGTGGAAGGCAAACACTGGGTAGCAAAAAAAGATAACGTTACTTTTCACAGGCTTCACTTTACTGTTTCATTCAGCCTCCCCTTTTTAATGGAAGTGAGATTTTCTCACCAATGCCTCTCTGTAGCATTTGTGGAGCTCACTGGACACTGGTCTCCAGGGAAAGCAGTATTTTGTTTATCCTGTGAGAACTTGGAGAGATGATGGCAAATTAATGGACTAGATTTAAGCATGTTAACCTTTCCTCACTGGGAACAAAGGTACACATCAGTTCCTGATCTGAGCCAGTGGCCTCGCACGTTCACTGACATGGCACACTCTGATTTAAGATGACATTTGTTCCTGCCACCATTAAGCATTGGGTCAGTGGGTAGAAACTCTGCTTCTCTGCTCTGTGAATTGTAGTGGTCGTTAACCTCTTGGGTTTATGGACCTTTTGCTTTAATCAGGTTTTATTTTTCCATAAAATTCATATATAGAGAGTTTTTACAGGAGTCTGTTTGGCTTGTTCAGTACATTGTCTTTCAATGTTTTTTTTCACAGTTACTGAACATGCAGACCCATCATGTAATAGTCAGTCTTATCACTAAGCAATAAAACACTTTTTTGTGTAAGTTAGAGTATTGGGTGACCGTGAGCACCCAAAGCAACCTGTGTAGCAACAGGGGAAGTTTGGAGTTACTGTTTGATTTTTCCCACTTAGGAAACCACAACAACACAGCTACCTGGTTACTGATTTTAGGTGAGCAGAGGTCATTTGCTCAGGAGGTTGGTATTCACCCTGCACACATTCCTTTCCTTCCCTCTTCCGTATGCTCATGTTCTTCCTTCTGGAACAGAGGAATTAAGTGGAGATGAGAAGAAAAGCTGTTGTTTATTCATGCCCGTGGTTTGGAGGAAGCATTTCATTAGGTGGGGCTTGTGGAATGACCTTGCTGCATTTTCTCCAGAGATATTTTTAGGCCATACCTGCATACCCAGTTACAACCAGGCACAGCCTCCCAGAGGGAACGAGACAGTGAGCTGGTTTCACTCATGACGGGGAACATGTTTGCTCATGTTTGCTCCCTGGGGCACTAATTTTGTCATCCCACAGCTATGTGGCTGACCTGGGAAAGGCTTCTCTCCTCCTTGTACCATCTGACAGCTCAAATCAGCCAAAGCCAGCACAGTTACTCATCTCCACCGTGTTTCCTGGGTCCAGGGAGCCTCCGGGGGGATCTTCTCTCCGGAATTAGTTTCTCCCAGTCTGAATCTGTTATCTGTGGTGCTTCACAAGCTTCATTTAATTAGCCTGCCTGTTGGCAGGGGTGGGGGTGGTGGTGAAGTAAGATATTTAAGGAGACATCAGGTGATTTGGGGGCTGAGTGTGGTGGTGGTGGTGAAGGAGGAGGGTGTTGGCTTGGGAAGGGGTGATTTGTTTTGCTCTGAGCCCATGGGATGTGTGTGGTTTCTAACACAGAGATAAGGGAACTACTGGAGCGAGAGATGAAGTGGAAGAACAAGGGGTTTGTTGTTTGCTGTAATGGGGATTTCCGTGCCCAGGAGGATGAGGAGGGGGCACTCCGGCACGCAGGGAACAGCTTCCAGCAAGTTTATGAACTTGGATGTAGACTTTTCCTGCTACTTTTCTGGAACATTGTTGTTGTAGGAAAATAGCAAAAATGTTGGGTAGTATTTGAATGCCCCTGAAAGCTAAAGGTTCAGCACCTGAAACCAAAATGAAAATTAATTTTGCTGTACTCTTAATTGGGCTGAAACCTTCTGCAACTGATTGTGGGCTGGATGGAAGCCAGGAGAGAATTTCTCCTCATAATGTCAAAGGGAGCCAAATTTGCCATGTCTTCCTTCCCAGCTCTGCATCCTTTCCCTTCCCCTCCACTCCCCCTGGTCCATCTCCTCCTGCTTTAAACACAGTGATTTCTCTCTGACCCTGCTCCAGCCTCTTGCTCTCACAAGGAAATCAAGTGTTGTCTCACCTGCTCCAAAACTTCAAACGAGCTCTGAGACAAAAAACCTTTTTCTCCTCTCCTTTATGACTCCATAAATCATTGTGACTATAAATCACTGTTTATTTTACTTACTAATGCCTTATCAGTACTTCCATTTTCCCAAGGACATCAGAGCACACTGTAAGGAAAACATTGCTTTTTAGTACACTCTTGGCCAGGCTACACACCTGTAGTAACTGCACTACTGTATAAGTCATAAAGCAGATGGCATAGCTATTGTTTGGGGTTTTTCCTTGCTTTCTTCCCAGCTGCCATAAACTTCCTACGATCTCTGCTGGAGCCAGACCCTGCAAAGAGACCAAACATCCAGCAGGCCCTGGCAAATCGATGGCTCAACGAGAATTACCCCGGAAGAGCACCACCAAATGTCACCTATCCAAACAGGTACTGCCTGGAAGGGAGGAGAAGGCCTGCCAGGGTGTCTGTACATCATGTATGTGAAAATGTGAACAGCTCTGGAGCTTCAGTTCCACTCCTGTGACACCATCCCAGTGCTTTTTCTGGGATTGCTTTTGTGACTCCATCATGAAAGTTGTTAGGATTGAGTAAAGTGTTGCTTGGAATGGTCAAAAGCAATACCTTAAATTAGAAGCTGGCATACAGTGTATTATTTGCAGGGTGGTCTGGGGTGCAGATCATGGGATTAATTGGCTCCAGACATGGGAATGGGGATGTGTGATGGGCAGTTTCTGATCTTCTTGTAATTCAGTAAAATCCAAGCTACTTTCCCCACAGAGGCTCTGCCTATTTGTGCTATATCCACAAGGTTCTGTGGTTTAAGTGAAAAGAAAGGTCAGAGTTAAGTGATCTTACCTTGTTGTTCATCTTGAACCTTGCTGAATACATGACTAAATGCAAGAAGAGAACAAATCTCACGGTCAGTGAAACATCGACCCAGGGAAAAAGAAAAAGAAGGAAAGATACTTGTGGTTCACTTTGGCGTTAGAAATAATCTTGTTTGACTTTAAACATGTGCAGAGCTGCCACATGAGCCAGCCAGGCAAGGCTCTCCTTGCAGTCAGTGCAGAGAAACAAGGGCGCTCTTTACATAAGGATTCATCTGTCTTCTCTTTGATTCTGCCTTAGGATGACTCTGTGCCCAGGAGACACCAGTTCCTCTCCAGTGACTGTAAATGGAGCCTCAGGCAACTCACTTGGAAATACAAGTCTGTGTTTGATCAGATAAAACCTCCTTGCTCTATCAAAGCCCTCCAGTTGTGCCTCATACACAGCCCAGTACCTGCAGCAGGTCAGGCAACACTGAGGCAAAGACAGCAAATTAAAGCCTAATTTTGGTGCTTAAAATTTGATAGTGCTCCAAAATTTCTGTCCTGACTTCAGTAAGAGGAGAGTCCCTCAGTGAAGATCATAATTTCCCCACACTCAGTTGTTACAAACCAGATGTAGTGTTTGCCTGGAGGTGTGATGACTTTTACCTGAACATGCTGTCCTCCGCCCAAAAAGGATTTGGTGTTCACCAGCCAGGCCATCTCTTTGCGTCTTTGACCTGAGGAGAATCACAGGTTTTGCACCCTCAAAGTTTGTGTTGGATGGGTGTTGAGCAGCTTGGATGCCAGGGGACATCACCAGGGCCATCCACTGAAACGGGGAGGGCACGTGTGGGGCCTGCGATGCCCAGACCTTCGTGGACAGAATGTAAAGGTGACCCCCACAAAGAATTGTTTCACGAGGAATGAGAGCAGGCAGAGCCCTTCTTTTGACATTCCTGCTGCAAATTTAAGAGCAGCTGGGTTAATTTGCCTAGTGTGGTGTTCAGCAAAAGGAGATCTGAGTGTCTGTCGTGCACTGGACTGTGCTGAGTGTGGTACATGTGAACGTTGTGTGGTAAAGAAAGGGAAAACAAGTGTAAACTGAATGAGTCATTAAGCTAATGAAATCACTGTCATAATGAGCCCAATCAATCCACTAAATGTGGCATCTGTTAAGTCAATGTAAGTGTAACAGAGACCTGGAGGGGTAATTTAATTCTCTGTCTGTTTGAGTCTTAGCTGCAGAAAAGAGGAAGAAATACAGAAGTAAGGCTTGAATGTGCTTTCACAATTCTTTTGCATTTGTAGGTGTGTTTTCACGCCTCTATTTTTAATTCCTGGTTTGCATTTGTCAGGCTTTTGTGAGGTTGTGGGTCCCTTCCAGAGTTTACTTATTGGTGCAGTGAGGTGGGCAACTTCTTCCCTTCTTTCTTTCTCATTACACTGATTTTCCCATCCTTTTGTCAGAAATTAAGAGGGAAGTAGATACTCCTTCTATCTGAACCCAGATTTCATTTGAAGCTGTAAAGGATAAAAGCCACAGAGATTCTTTCACTTCATTTTTTTGGTAATAATATTGCTTTAGTTTCATTAGTTGATGCCCCAAGCTTGACCTACCTAGACTTTGTCATACTGGAGCTTAATGGGGGAAATAATCTGTAAAGTTTGAAATACTTTAATATGTGGCCTGACTCCTTTTGAGTTTGCCTCAGGAAGTACCACTGAAGTCAGCTTCGATGGAATTTCTCCAAGTTTTCCTTAGTGTGCAGATATGGATAAGGTGTGTTGAAACAGTGTGCGAAAAATCCACTGCTGAATTTGCAAATAATCAGTTCCTCTTAATCAACACAGAAGAAGCTGTGTTACGTTCTTGCACTATTCTGGGCATAACACCCATTGTTCCAAAGACAGGAACGTGGTAGGAAAGGGAAGAACATGGAGATAAGGTGGAAGAACGGCAAAAACTGCATTTTCAGGAGAATATTCTCCCAGGCTTTTTATAAGCTTGCTTTTGTTAAAGAAATTCCCTGGAGGCAAGCAAAAATTTCCCGTTTTGCTGAGCACTTCAAGTGGAAATTGCTTGAATTTCTTTTGCTGTACAGATGTCTCAACGTGCAATGGCCAAGATAAGTTTTGCTTTTGAACTTGAAAAAAACCCAACCCCAAGCATTTCTTTGGGGGCAGAAAGACTGTTAATAAGCAAGGGGAACAAAGGGAAAGAGTTGTTTGAGATTTTCCAGACTGGGGGTTTTTTTCTGTTAAACGCTGTTTTACATCTTGTTTAAGTGCTGCAGATCAGACACAGGCTGCTGTCTGGGCATTCCTCACAGCACAGGTGCACAGGGCAGGAGTGGGAAAGCTGGGAGTGATCCTTTGGGAGGGGGAAGGCAGCTGGCAAAAATGCCCACAGCCTAAGTTCCCCCACTGTGCCTTAGCCAGATACTAGGCTTTATATTAGGAGCAAGGAATATCCTTTAGAAATCAAGTGAAACCCAGCATTTCTTTGGAGATGGATGGGAGTTGACAGGTACATCTGGGAATCTGGCCAGCACACTTAGAGGCCTAAATAGGAGCAGTGTTCTTTGGAAAATCTGGTTTTAACTTAGACCGAGATGATGCTTTGCCATTTCCACTCCATTTCTCGCCTTGGCTGAGCCTGTTACAGACTCTATAGAAGAGCAGATACATAAACATGGCTTGGATGCGTGCTTTTAACTGACAGGGGTATAACAGCAGTGTTACCACTCTGAGACCTGCTGCAATAACCCTGCACATCCCCCTTTTCCAGCAGGAAATTCCCTCTCTTACTCAGAGCACGGATATTGTGCGACAGGTAAGGCGTGAAGCTGAATGCCAGGGTTGTTTGATTGCAAGGAGAGGGACTTTTCAGGGAGCCATCTGGGTTGGAGTTGACCTCTTTTCCTTCAAAATCAATTGGATACCGTGATTCTGTGATAATCTTGATGGTCCTCACTGGTCGGGTGTAGGGTAACAAACGGCACATCCTGAGCACCACGGTGCCCTTTCATACCAGGGATGGACACGGTGGGCAGAGTCCTGTTTGTTCAGCTATCACAGCTTCCTGCAATGCCAGTGGTTCCCAAAAAGCCTGTCCTTTTAATGGGAAGAGAGAGATAATCACTCCCACGTCCCTGAGCCCCTCAGGCTGTGCCTGGTCCCCCCTCGAGGCTCCATCGCCTCTGAGGCTCCGTCACCGGCAGGATGGTTCCAATGCCAGGATGGTTCCAACACCAGGACGGCTCCAGCGCGGTGCTCTGCCTCTCTCCCCGTGCAGGATTCACCTGGAGGACCTCAGCCAGAGTGTGCTGCTCCACATGACTGAGAAGCTGGGCTACAAGAACAGCGATGTCATCAACACCGTGCTCTCCAACAGGGCCAGCCACACGCTCGCCATCTACTTCCTGCTCAATAAGAAGCTGGAGCGTTACCTGGCCAGCCTGAGGGTGAGCCCTGCTTCTTTCTGGTTCTCTACACGAGTGGCTGATCAGGGGGGAAAAAAGGCCCGAAAGTTTCCCTGCTTCCTGGGAAACCCAAGGCTTCACCCGAGTTTTGGGGTGGGGATTTTTTTCCTTATTTTGTAGCACGAAGGGGAAGTATTCCCCAAATTATTAACATTATTCCAAGTAAAAATTCCCCAGGTTGCAAAGGTAATTGCTGATAGGCTTTGTGTCTCCCTGTTTCCATAGGAGATCCCCTCCTGCAGGGCAGTTACCCTGCAGGAAGCAAACTGTTGCCATGCAGAGCCTTACGTGTCCATTGTAATTCTGTGATTGTGATGTGCTGTGTCCCTGTGTCAGCATAGTTCTGTTGCTTGAAATATCAATAACACCGTGTAACTTGATTCAGGAGATCAGGAGGAAGCTTAAGAGCTTATTAAGGTTTTATTTAGCATTTAAGTGAAAACTTAGCTGAAAGTTTGACGTGATCTGACCTCCTGCTGACCTTCCTGGCCCCTGAGTATGTCCTGGGCCTTCCAGTTTGACAACAGCTTCTTAATTTTTTATCTTTCTCAGTTCTTTTCACGAGAATGTTTTCTTGATGATGCCACCAGTGGCATTTAAAATGTGGTGGATCAAAATCATCAGCTCTGTAAGTTGATGCTCCTCCACTGAATGCCAAGAGTGGATACAGTACATTAAGCAATAACTGAACATTAATTTTCTCTAATTGTCCCACATATTTTACTTTTCTGTGCTTTTCTCTCCACAGAAGGCTGAAGGCCAGGACAATGTTTTCCACAAGAACCAGCTCTACCAGATAGAAAAATACAAGGCAAATAAAGACTCCTATGAGGTAAAGCTCAACAAAGCTTGTTAAAGTGCTTTGAAAACATATTGAATTTGAGCATCCTTGGTGATTGCGATCAAGGTGATGGATTTGTGGACCTGTGGAGAAAAATAAAGACCCATGGTCATTCCTGTGCAGGACAAATAATTCCCTCAATTCCTTTTCAAAGGAACAAATAGCAACCCTCTAGAGTAGAAGTGTAAAGGTGACTTTGAGTTTTTTTGAAGAAATTAAAAGGTTTTAAGGCTCTGTTCAGCAAAATAATGTGAACTTAATCATAGGGCTCCATAGTTTCATTCTGAGGTGCAAGTTGCTGGTGTTATAACATCAGAACTGTGTCTTCTTGAGACTCTCCTTGAGTCTTAAGACCTTGGTGGTGTAGGGCAGAGAACTCTGGTCTCCAGCCTTTCTGCCTGTGAGTGGAGAAGGTATTTTTTATTAAACCATGGCTGGATTTTTCTTCCCTGGCTGATTCTTTGCCAAGCACTAAAATTACAAGAGTAATCTGAGCTGTGCAAGTCTTCCCTGCCAACACAAAGAGCAGCATTCTTGAGGAGTCTGCCTGCTTCAAAAGCTGCTCCTCAGCTCTGGATTGATGATCTAATTGCAGGGGCAGATTTGTGTCGTGGCTGGGTTTGTTTGTCACAAAGACTCCTTGCAAGACAAGCTGAGCTGCAAGCCATGGAAATAGCAGGGCAAAGTACTTACTCTTTTCTTACATCAATCAAAACCATCTTATTTAAAATGTATCGGTAGTGGGTAGACTCAATGAATATAATAGTTCACAATGCTCTGACAGCTTATTCAAGCTGTTGCAGAGCAGCCTTTCCCTGGAAACACAGGCAGGTACCGGGATGCTGCATGGAGCATCTCGCTGCTCCCTGGGCTGGCTTCCTCCTGCTGCTGGTGCCACTTCTCTGTGCCAGGGATGGCTCTGCCAGCCATCCAGGAATGAGCTCATGGCTTCTGTGCACTGACCCTGTGCAGGGGAGGCTGCAGCAGGGCCTGCCTGGAGCCGATGTTTGAGTTCCCTAAGGATAACTGGAAACCAACGGCAGTGCTGGTATTTGGCCCCAGTTTGGTTTGTGGGCATGCTTAGGGATAAAACTCCTTCCAAAGCCTCTCCTGCACTCAGAGTTAGTCCCAGGGTAGCTATTTAGAGGATGAGGGGGTGTCATGTCTTTCTTGAAATAGTCATCAGGATGTACTCACAGTGCAGACTCTGCAATAATAATAACACAGTCTGTTCTCTTTCTGCATGGGCACAGCTGAGGATAGAAGTGTTCAGGGCCAGCTTGGACAGGGCTTGGAGCAACCTGGTCTAGTGGAAAGTGTCCCTTCCCATGGCAGGGGGTGGCACTGGATGATCTTTAAGGTCCCTTCCAACCCAAACCAGTGATTGTACAATGTTTTCTATTGCTTCAGCTATATTTCCATGAGTGGATTATGTGATTCTTACTGTACCAGGACAAGTGGAGCTGCACAGGGAGGGTAATGCAGGTGCTGGGCTGCTACTGCCATTTATATCTAAGGTAGAAACTCCCCTAGAATGCCTTCATGTGGGTGAGAACACAGCCCTGGCAGTGCCCAGCTCATGCCACTGGGATCAGTGGGTACCACCAGCACTCAGGGGCAGGGGATTTGTAAGCTCAGGAAGTTTCATGAGCTAGAGAGAGAGAGTCCCTTTATCCCTCCCTGCCATTGCCAGAGTGGGAACTGGGAGGCACTGGTCCCCTGGCAGGCACTGCACAAGAGCAGAGCTGTGTGTTGCCATGGGAATAGCAGGGAGAGGGATGGGAGGGATGGTCAGCAACGGCTCCCGCTGAGGACTCTTTTATCCACCTCACTCCAGGGGTGTGAAATAAGGACTTGGCCCCAGGCAGGGGCTGCCAGCAGCTGGGGCAGGCAGGGGGCATGGGGGCAATGGTCATGCCAAGCCCCTGTTCTCCATTAGGGTTTTTTGGGGTGCTAGGAGCTGCTGGCAGTGCCAAGGAACCAGGCTGTTGCAGGCTGGTTTCACTGGAGCGCTCAGCATGGACAGGGAGGAGGGAGGCAGGCAGGAGTCTGTGTCTCTCTCTCCATCTCTCTTTTAGTGGGAGAGGTCTCAGGGGATGAGTGGCTGTCCCTCCAGAGCACCCAGGGGAGCAGGCAGGGGGTACCTGCCTCCCCCAGGGCAGCTGGGGGGCTCAGACACGGGGAATGTGCAGTTTTTAGGAGCTTGTGTCACTGCCCTATCACCATTTCAGACATGGCCAAGGCAAACACCCTTTATCTGTCTTTCAAATTCATTGCTGGGACTAAGGGTAGGTTTGAGGGTCGAGGTCAGGACAGGAAATAGCAGAGGATGATGTAATTCCCAACCTATCAAGTATAAAGTACCGGTACAAGTCCTGCATTGTGGGGCAGCATGACATGGCCAAGCAAACTTTTGTAACTCGCCCGAATGAAATCTTCCCTCCCTTTTAAAATAGAATAGTGTGTGACACTATTGGGATTCGGTCATTTCCCCTCTTACAGCCTTGGTCATTAAGGAGCAACGTTAATAGTTTTAAAAACACTTCTAAGACCATTTGCAGTGTTCATCCAGTGTGAACTAATTAATTGCTAACACCGGATATGTGAGTTTTCTTTGCTGTGGGTGCTTTAATTGTGTGGGGTGGCTGAGAAAACACACCAGCAGGGTGAAGGCCACTGACTATATTGTGGCAGGTTATTCTCACAGAAATATTATTATTAATATCATCATCATCATTGCTGTTGCTACTCCTTTATCCTCATCAGGAGTGACTGTGCAATGCCTGGGCCTGATCCAACACTATGTTGCTCCAAGCACAGTGTGGCCAGGCAGGAATAAATGCTTGGTGCCAGAGGTGTTTACAGCCTCTAAAGGCACCAAAGGCATCGGGTGGATGAAGGTGTCATGCAGAGTGACAACAGTTCTGTGATGTGCTCATGGCTATGGAGGGGTCAGCCAGCTTTAGCTTTAGCTGGCCAAAGGGAAGGGAACTGGAGGAAATAAAGGATGGAAACACATAACTGGGGGAAGGAACTTTCCTGCATTTTTTAAAAAAGACTTGTACTCACAGTGACTTTTTAATAAGACACAGCAAAACATGTTGCTTAAATGAAAATTATGACCACAGGAAAAAGCCCCTCTTCTTTGAGAGGGATGTCTCAAACCACACCACACTGCTCTGTCCCAGAAAGGCAAGAGATCCTTGAAGCTTTTCAGGGGTAGCAAAATAAAGCTACAAATTTGATGCCTGAATTTTTGGACGTGAAATAAGACTTTTGGCTCCCCCAGAAATCAGTGGCAGGTAAGGGGTGTTGTGCTGAATGCAGTGATGGAAAGAAAAGGCAGTGAATTTTCACTGTAAAACTGTGCTTTGAAAATTGGATTCCTTTTCAGAATCCTACTCCCAGGTTCTGTTTTTCCTCTGTCATGACTGGAGATCAAACCTATATAGGATATGTGCTCTTGCACTCCCACCTTCAGCTCTTCTCCTTCATGATTAGGAGTTACGGCTCAGAGAAGGCTTGGGCCAGGAATTTTCTCCCCCTCCATGTCTTGTGCAGTTGCAGAGATGCTGTAAAATCAAGGGCCATATTCCTCCAGATCTTGTCTGGACAGAAAATAAATTATTTAAAGAGTTTAAACTTATTTAAAGCTCAGCAGCTCACCTTTTTAAATGTCAGAGGAAGTGGAATAAGGAGAAATCAAAGCCTTTTTTTGGTGCTTAAAATAGGGTATTTCAGGTATGGAGGAGCACACACCTGTATCTGCTTCCTCCAGATATGACAAATGTCCTCTGAAGAGAAAACTTCCCTTTTCCTTTAATTTTCCAAAGCCGTCTTTCTCACTGCCCGGATGTCAGAGCAGATGGGAGCCATGAAATCGTGTCAGAGAAAAATGAGACGTGGAAGATTTAGTTATTCTGGGTAGTCAGGATAAGTTCCTTGTAAATGTGAAGTTCTTAATCCAGCTTGGGTAAGCGGAGTGCTTGTGCCTCACTGAACCTTCCCTTGAGTAAACCCAACTGTTCTTGTTTGTTTTACAACTTAAAGGACAAAAAACCCAAAGAACGAGAAAAGAAAGGGGAGATTCTTCACCGTCAGCCCCCAGAGAAAACTGAGAAAAGTCCAGTTTCATATAGACAGCCTTCTTCCTGTCTTGTCTCACAGATCCAGAACACCAAGGCTCTGCTGAAGGACCGGAAAGGTGCCAAGGCCGGGGCTCCTGAGAAAGGTCAGTGGGAGAAGCGCCTGTGGTGCATCCCTGTGAGCATGTTAATGAGTGTTAATGAGCCTGTCCTGTGTGTGTTGTGTGTTTGTGAGTAAAAATGGGCTTGCGCTGCTGTCAGCTCAGGAACTGGTATGGGAAAGGACTGGATAATGTCATCAAACATGGAGCAAAACATCCTGAACGATGCTCAGCAGTCATGAGCCCTCACTTTTACTTCTCCTCGTGTTTGACAGTGCTTTAAAAAAAGCTTTCTTTTTTACACCAAATCATCTGCACTCACACTGGTGTTTTGAAAGCATCAACACCCACCCCAGATCACTGACAAACCAGAGCTGGTAGACAAGCTTCTTCCTACCAGAGAATGTGTTTTCCTGAGAGGGGGCTGAGGAGCAGCACGGAGAATCCCTGACCCTGAGGATGTGCCAGTAGCAGTGGCATCCCTGAGAGAAGCAGTGGGCAGCAGCTGATGATGGAGAAAGGGGAAAGGCAGGTGGGACTGGCAAGCTCAGCACATTTCAGGCAGCAAAAGGAGGGGGAAAAAAACATGAACAGGGAAAGGAAAAGACATGACAGCCAGAGGAGATCATTAATCACACAGGGTGGGAGGGATGGGTGAGAGCTCCTGGCAAAAGGAGGTGGGAGAAAGGAGTAGAGGGAAAGGGGAGTGTTGGTAGTGCACACATGGATGGGAGACCTTGAGGAGCAGGAAGGGGGATATGGCTGGTTGTTAAATAAGGAACTAAATAAGGGGTGATCACTACAGAGCAGTGTGGGGAAATAGAGTGATGTAAAGCATCTGCTGTGGTGTCAGGGGGTTATTTAGAGTGGTGGCTCATGGTGGTTTCATGTTCGTCCTCATGACTTCATAATTCATCATTTGGTGCTGTCACCCTGAAAAAAAAATAGGTCCAAATGGTGTTTTTGTGGCAGCAGAGGCACCTCTGCTGCAAGGTAGCAGGAGTCCAGAGAGCTGGTCAGAAATGGGACATACTTCCTGTAAAAAATGTAAAAAAAAAAAAAAAAAAAGCCCATTTTGCTCCCATTTGTTGTCCCTTTTGGGAGGAAGGCATAGGGGGAAGTCAACTTATTAGGTTTTGTTCCTCTTTAGGTTTCTCCCTGCTTTTTTGATCTGAAACCCGAAAATCATTCAGATCTCAGATAAAGCATTTCTTTTCTAGAAACCATATTTTGACACATCTTAAATGAAATGGTCAAATAATTTTGACTGGTTTTAGAAAGAAACTGGTCAGATTAACCTTGGTCTGCTTTTGCCAGACAACTCTGAGTGTGAGATTCCATCTTCATCCATTCAGGTCTCAACCCCTGATGAGACCATCCCTTCACAGGAAATACGTGTGAGATTTGTGGCTGTGACCTGAGGGCTGGCAGACCTAAATTATTTGAGGTACCTTTTAGGTGGTTTGAGGGAACTCACAGACAGTGATTAACTGCTGGTTAATTCAATTAGAGGGACCTGGCAATCAGGCTCCTTGGACAGCTTTCCATAAAGGCAGCAAAACGTGCTTGGCATGAGCCAGTGCCAGCATCCTGTAGAAACTGAGCAGATCTTCTCCACAAGCTGCTTTGTTTTACTGGGCCAAATCCTGCAAAGATTTTTCCATTTATTTTCAGTCCTTGCTGGAGGAAGGTTCTTGCTGAAGTCGTTGCAGCAAATCTGTTCCAACTCTAACAGCCTGAATCTGGCCAGTGCAGCTACTCCATATTTACATGTGTGAAACCAAGAGCAGATTCTGTTCCAAAATGCGAGGAAGACACCAGGGATTAACTCACTGTGTCTCTAGGTATGGCAGTGAATACAGGACAAAGATCCAGTAAGAGCCAGGCAAAGTTGTGCTAAGAGAGGAGAAACGTGAGGTTTGTCAGGCGTGGCCTTAGAGGATATAATTAATACAAACAGCTGAAGACACCTGTGGTTTTCCTTTTCAAGTCCTTGTCCCACTCAGTTTAAGCTCTCCTGCTGCCTTTGAGGGAGGTGGCAGATGAATTTCCAGTGGAACAACAGCATAAGTATTGAGTGAGGGTCAGGGAATTGGGTTCTGAGTGTGTCCCTAAGTCAGGCAATGAGGTTCTGAGTATGTGTCCCCAAGAGCTTGTGGTGGCTGGTGCATGTCAGGCTCCTGTGGAGTGTGTCCCAGGGGATGTGGGACCTGCCTGCCAGGGAAGGCAGTGCCGGTGACTCCAACCCGCTCTCCTGGTTCCCTCTCCGATTGCTTTGCAGACTCCAGCGGAGGGGTGAGCCCTTTCCACGAACCCCTGGCGACCAAGACAGGCTGTGTCACTTCCAGCTCCCTGGAGTACCTCGAGGTCCAGCAGCCACCCCCCAGGACCCCTCGGCTCCTCAAGAGGCAGGAATCTCCCCCGCAGCAGGAGCCGGCCCGGAGCGGGGGCCGAGCCAAGGACTCCCCCCTCATCCTCAACATTGTGCACTCCTTCGAGTCAGTTGACAGAGAGGACCAAATAGACCAGGTTTCCCCCTCTCACCAGTACAGAATTTTAGGCTCCCCAATGAATTTCCCCTACAAAAGCTCCAGTGAAAGGACACTGTCCCCACTTTTCCCCCCGGGGAGCACGTCCCCCGTCCACCCCACCCAGGTCTCTTTCACCTACGAGGAGAAAGTGTATCCAGCGAAGGAAGAAGCCGTGTCCCCCACCCAGCTGGTGTCCAACAACCCCCTGGGCAGCCCCAACTGTGTGAAAAGCAGGGGCAGGTTCCCCATGATGGGGATCGGACAGATGCTGAGGAAGAGGAGCCAGACGATGCAGTCGGCCAGCGAGAAGCCGCTGGAGGCCAGGATGCCTCAGCTGCAGCAGATGAGCCCCACCCAGATTTCCTTCAGCACAGCAGATGCTGTCAGCGGCCAGTGTTAGCCTGACATCCTGGGATTTTCTCTGCTCTGCTCTGGGATCTCACCTTTTTCCACTTTAAACAAGAAGGGAAAGCCACAGGCATGTTACTGTCGCTGCGGAACACACCACAGTGCTCCAGCAGGAAACCAGAGGTTTGCTCGTAAGGAAGGCGTTGTCCTACATATTGAAGTTGAAAGAAAAGGGCTCTGCTCCTGCTGTTAAGAAATATTAGCATTTGGCACCCGACTGTACAGTAAAACATGTCCTGAAAGAGCCACGTGAGTGTGTATTTTCACAGCTCTCACCTGGTGTTGCAGCAGGGCTGGTTGGAGGCGCCGAGGGTTTGGTTTCCTCAAGGTGATCTGTGTGGTGCCAGGAATGCCAGTTCCGTCCAGGATCTGTGGTAAGACTGTCCCTGCTCCTCCTGCCTGTGGCACTACTCAGGCATTGGTCACGGGGTGGGCAAGAGGAGAAACTCCAGGTACTCTGTCCAAAGTCAGCTCGCTTACGAGCACTGCCGAGGAGATGAAGGTGCTTTGAGCTTGAATGAAGACACAAGTGATTTAAACGTTCAGAAAAAGTGGGAATGGTGGAAGTCAAAGCAGATTTTACTGTTGGTTGCATAAAGGAGCTAAAAACAGAATAATTTTTTTCCCTAAAAATCCCCACTGATTTAATCACCTCACTCACAAGAAAGAGGATTGTTTAAAAACAAGTGTTGTCATGTGGAAATTCACCTCACTAAAGGCCTGTTCCTTTCATATGATGGGTCTGCAAGAAGATGCTTCAAACAGAAATCCAGATTGCAGAAGGCTGTGTTTGAACAACCCAGCCCACACCTGCAGTAGTCCCTATTACAGCAAGGCAGCTTTGGACACACCTGAAGGCTTCTCTGAGAGACTGCAGTGAATTAAAATGGCTAATAAAGGACACATGAACCTGTACCAAGGTTGTTTTATACTCCAGGATTGGTAATGCAGTGGTTACCAAAAATTGGGTGTTATTATGAGCAGTGAAAATTAACTTTCTTAAGAGACACCATGTCCTGTGTACTGGTCATGTTTTTCTAAGTAAACAATACATCTGAGAGGTTGGCAACATTTTTTTTGGTTCTGTTTTTGTCTTCAACCCCATTACCTATAAATTAGAAGGTTTAGCCCTATTTACAACCATATTTTTGCAAACAATTTTGTTGCCCCCTTGGTTTGGTGTCCAGGCAAATGCTGAGAGTGAGAGTTACCCCTGTTTGAGGTGTTTTCCTTCCAGTTTCATGAGTAAGATGTTCAGGGGCTGCGGCAGAGGAAAGGGAGGAGGTCCCCAGCAGATCCCACAGCTGAGCATGTGTTCCTGGTTTGCAGCATAACACGGGTCTTACACCAAAGTCTGCATCCCAAAAGGATGAGAAAGACAGCCCTGAAATAATTTTATTCATTTTCACATCAAAAAATGTTGTATTCTGTTTGTACAGAGCACCTGTGTATCCCAGGGGGGTCCATTTTAGCTCTTTTCATTTAGAAATGTCAAAGCATTGTCATTTCTTTCATGCTATATATAAGAACATATCTGTGCTGCCAAGGCAGCGAGCAGGGACCACTGAGATCAGGGACCACTGAAATCCCACCTTTTTTGTGTGCCAGACTCACATACCTGAACAGATGGCAGATGCTGACTTGAATTGCAAACTCAGGTTTATTTGGAACCCAATAAAAAGGTTGGGGGAGGCAGGAAAGAGACCCGTATTTTTTGTGAAGACCCAGTAAATATGTGTAAGAATCAGAATGAAAGCAAATGTTAAATCTTTTATTATATTTATAGAGAATATATGAGTACTACACTGCTAAAACATAACCATGTATCCAGCGTAGACAGTAGCTCTGTACAGTCCAACTGCAGTGACCACAGAAGGGACTTCCTGAAATGCCACAGTGGAAATTCCAGGGGGAAAAACTGTATTTGGTATCATTATTAAATACATGTACTTTTTGGACAAGATTGCCATGGACTGCCGACTCTGTTTGCCAGGTCACTGTGTAAAAAAGGATAATCTCAGCACAAAAAACCTCCAGGCCAGGTTGGACAGGGCTTGGAGCAACCTGGTGTAGTGGAAGGTATCCCTGCCCATGGCATGTGTGGAAACTGGAGATTTAAGGTCCCTTCCAACCCAAATCATGTGTGATTCCATGAAAACAAGCAGCAGAAGGGTGAGGAGAGGAAAGGATTGGCAGCACCTATCCCTTCACCCATCCAGGTGTATCCTTTGCACCTGGCTGCTGCCCACCCTCTGCAGCTTGTGCAGCCACTCTGGGCATTATCCAGCCTCTGTGACCAGTGGAGCCTGGTAGGAATGTCCAGCTCTTCCTGCCTTGAAGCAGAGATCCAAAAGGATGGCACTGAATTTCTCCTGAGTGCTGCCTCGCCGTGTCCAGAGGGGAGGGAGCGAAGCTGTTCCTGTAAGTACCGTTTTTTCCTCCTCCTGCCTTCATGCAAATCTGTTTCCAGAACAACTGATCCAGAGACCTCCATGATCAGCTGAGCTCTTTTTGTGGTGTTTGCCAGAGGTTTGGCACCGAGCCCATAACAGACCTGTTTGATAGAGCTGAAAATACACCTTTTTACACTTCAGACTGTGCATCAGGGAAGGAGCAGTGCTGAGCTTTGGGTGCGAGAGGGAAGCGCCTCTGCGGGGCCTCTCTGAGTGCAGAACCCAGTGGAGTTAATGGAGCAGCTGTGAAACACTTGGAAGAGGGTTTTGCAAACTAACTGATGGCTGGGCAGCAGTTCAGGATCTGTAGTGGTAGAAGTGTTTTTGTTCAAGCTCTTCTGCCTGGAAAAACAGGTGTTGAATTTATTCAGGGAGAAGGAACAGAAATCAGCAGCTGTTCCTAAAGGTGTTGGTCTTTGTGTCTTTGTACTTCTCCTGTAAATGGGCTGCTGAATATTAAAATTCCTGAGTGTAGAGGTTTACAAATCCTAAAAGTAAATAACAGTTACTTTCTTGCTTTTGCACTTGACATCACTTGATCTTTGCAATAAAATCCCTTGGTGTGCAGCTGGAAACGGGCTGGGTCGGGTTTGCAGGAGACTTTTCAGTCCCCAATGCACCAGGAAAATGGTTTGTCAGCGAGTCCCCGGAAAAATGGGATGGAGAAAAACCTCCATCCCAAGAGGAACCTGGCCCTCTATTTGCTCCTTTGTAATGCAGCTTTAAACTTCGCTGTTTGAAGCACCCAAAGCTCATTACAGGCTGTGCTTATCACAAAGTGAGCAGGAACTTCAGGGACATTATTGCTGTGTGCAGGAGTTTGGGTTTTCCCTGGCTTTTCCCTGGTTTTTTAATCCTCTGTGGCCAAAAATAGACAGTTTTCTCTTTTGTATCCCAGCCCCACATCGGTGTGGGGCGTGTTTGCATTGCCTTAACTGCCTCTCTCAGAGATGGCTTGAGGATGTTTGTATGAGGGAGGTGAAAACATCAGGAGTCTTTTCAATATTTAATCTCAAAAGAAGCCCGGAATATGATGCTTTCTGTTGCTGAGGTACAGGCTGTTGTTAGGAACAAAGGGCATCAGGGTAGAGCCTGGAGTGGGATTTGGAGTTTTGCGGAGCATCTTGCCTGCTGATGCCAGGGCACTCAAAGCCCAAGAGAGGAGAAATGAGATGTTTATTGATTAAGCGTGAGGTTCTATGCTTGTTTTAAATTTTTGGTTATTACCTAAGAACAGAATTGTGGCATTTTTGACATACAGATCATAAATATATTTATTAATGTTTGTATTAGTAGCACTCTTCTTCCTTTACCTGTAGAGATCCTCCAGTTCCTTGTCTCTCCTACAACCAGAAAGGACAGGCTCAATCTAAAACAAGGAAAGGTCACCAGAGGCTTTATTTCCAAATAGCTTCCCTCTTTCTGTTCCTCTGAAGGGCGGAATGTTGTCCTGTGCTTGCAGCATAGGGACAGCTGTGGGACAAAAATGGGGTTTTTCCCTCCCATCTCTGCCTGCCCCGGGCAGCAGCAGCACGGCAGGAACCGTCCCAGCAAAGACAGCCGGGCTGGCTTCCCCGAGGGTCCCCACCGTGGTTATTAACTCAGGCAAACGAAACCCGCGGGAAGACAAGGGGTAGGGGAGGGGCAGCTCTCCAACAGCCGGAGCCTCCCAAACCAAGGCTGTGCCTGGACCACCCATCCCTTTCTTCTTGCGCCCGCCACCGGCTCCCCCAGCTCTGCTTGACCTGGTTCTGCCCTCTCCCACCCCGGGGCTGGTTTTTGCAACACTTCACGAGCAGGGACTGGGCTGGAAAATTAGTGACTTATTTGCCAGGCTGATTTTCGGCTCCCCTAAGCCCCCATGTGTTTTCCTGCATCAGGGAGGGGACGGGAACAGCACAGGTGGAGTGGAACTGCCAGTCCCCCTGCCAGTCCCAGGTCCTGCAGAACTGCACTCCCAGGTGCCTGTGGACAGGTATTTTAGTGTATTTGTTCTATCAAGAAGTTACTGGAAAATGGAAGGGAGCAATTATTCCGGGGTTGTGCCAGCTGCCTTTACTGTCCATCTGCAGAAATGGGACTGGGGCGAAGCAGAGCCCCAGAACAGAGCAAGTTGTCCTGTGCTTTGCAAGGACAACGTGTTACCACGTCCCTTTTACAGCCTTGCATTTCCATATTTCACCCACGGATGCACCTGGATGTGACCCCCCTGTCCTTTCCCAGTGACTGGGGTGCCTCAGGGTGCAGTTGTTCTGCTGCTGTTTCCCAGCGTGCCTGGCGGGGAATCAGCTCCTCCAAGGCTGCTGAATGCACGGGGGGTTGGATGCATAAATCCGTGCACTCCTTGGCCACGGCTGTCATCCCCCCTCTCCTCCCGGTCCGATGAGGGGGCAGGGACGGGATAGCACTGCCTGTGTGAATTCGAGGAGCCGCCAGTGCTTTAGAGCAGTTTGATCTGGCAAATCCCGTGGATGCTCCAAATTTTCTTCTTCTCAGAGCTGTGCTCTCTTTTCCAAGCAGAAAAGATGACACATTTAGGTCTGCTCTGCAGAAGGCAACTTTTAACTGCCTACAGCCGAGTGCAGTCCCCCCCGCCTGTGCTGAGGCGCCAGGAAAGGACTTGCATGGCTAAGAAACGTGCCAGTCTCAGCTCCAAGACGTGTTCTTGGCATCTGACCCCTGCACCATGCTGCTGGGTACAGCCAGGAGAGATGCTTGCGCTCCATCCTCTGAGTGAGGAGCTAGGCTGGCAGATGGCCTGGGGCTGGGACTAGAGCATGTAACACACTTACCACATCTTTAAGTGTCAGCAGAATGCTCCCTTCCTCGCCCCCAACCCAGTTTTTTTTCCTGGATTGTGATCCCACATTTCATTCCCGACTGTGCCAGGGTCGGGAAGGATGTGCTGCTCCCACAGACCTGCCTTGGGATCCTGCAGACTTGCAGCTCCCTCTGATTTCCCTGGCTTTGAGCTCAGCCCTGAGCCAGGGCTTTACACACAGTGCAGGGTTTTCTGTGAGTTAAACCCCTCCATTAGGGGAAGGACAGGAGACCCTTCAAACAATCCAAATCCGAGCATTCCTCTGACAAAGCAGCCCTGACTCCCTCCATCTCTGCCTGTGACTGGGGCCTGATCCAGGTCATAGGGATTCTTCTGCTTCAGGAATTTCCCTCTAAGCACCTGGCCTGCACACTCAGTGTCAGTCCAGAGGGAAAAATCTCCCTTTGCCCTCAGGCACTGCACACTAGTGTGGAAAAATGCTCCTTCCAAAAAATCATCTTATGAGCCTGATTTAAGGATGGCCAAACATTACAGGGAAGAAAGGATGTCATGGAACAACCATCCTCCACTTTTCCTCTCTTTGCAGAGAGGAGCCTAATGCTGTGTGCCGAGGCAGCTGCTTCTCTCCTCAGCCCATCCCTTCCTTGGGATATTTTCTCCTTCTTGAATTGTGGTTGCCAGGAGAGCAGCTGGCATGGACAGTGTCATCCTTGGGCAGCCCTGTCTCATCTTTATTCAGTTACCTGCAATCCCCTTTGGATGAAGACACCAAATCCCTAGTTACAGCCAGGTTAGGAACCGATTAGTTACCTGTGCATCCCAGGCTGGGAGGATGGGATTACCTGGCAATTAGAGAAGCTCAGGTTGAGTTTATTGAGAGGTTTGCTGACATCTCGGAAACGAGTCTGACAGGCCTTTCACGCTGCCCGTCCTCGCCCCAAATGCCTTTCAGGCACGTTAAATGAAATCTTTAAAGTCGGTTTCTTAAACCCGCTGTGGTTTGTGCTCGGGGGATGAGGGACAAGCAAGGCAAACTGCTGGCAATTCCTCTTGTCGCCGCGTGTCTGAGTGCCAGCAGCACCATGGTGACAGCCCTGCTCAGGCCCAGGTACTGACCTGGAAACGCGATATAGCTCTGTGGGGGTGTTTGAGCTTTGAAAGGAAAGGTAATTGATGCCTCGGAGCGGCTGCCGTGCCCTCAGAATCTTAAAGAGCTACTGACTCTGCGAGAGTTTTTAATAACTAGTCACGTAAACCTAGGGTGGCACTCATGCATTTTAATATCCATTAATATTATTGCTCATTAATATCCAACTCACAGGGGAGTGTCTGTTGGCTGATTCACACCAGGTAAGGGTTTGCAGCATCACTGAATGTTTTCTGTCCCTCAGTGTCTGTCTGCCCAGGCCACTTCTGCGCTGTTGGCCAAGCTCAGCCACATCTCACAGGGAGGAAATGGTTGCAGAAATCACATTGTTCCTGGAAGTTCCATGGGAATACACAGGCAGGTAGAGGAGCCATTGCTTGTCTCCCCCGCGGGAGGCTCAATCACTCCCTCTGCTCATGCAACTGCTCTTTGTCCTGCAATGATGCCCCCCTCCCTCCTCCTTTAAAATGCAAGGATCTCCTCCCAGCTGGCTGTTAAGTTTGGCATCGCAATCCTTCTCAAATCCACGGCAAGCACCAAGGACTTTTTTCATTTTTCCATTCCTTTTTTTCCTTTTTCCATTCCTTTTTTCCCATTCTTTTTCTTTAAATTCAGGTCTAAAAATCCTTGTGCACACCTTCTCCATATTTCTCTCCAGTCTACATGTATTATATAAACGATTCTTCAGGGAGCAAGCAACTGTGAGGCTGTAAGATGTGTCCCAGAGAGGTGTTGTTCCCAGTGAGGGAGAGTCATGGAAAGCCCTGGAAAGGGAGATGAGACCCAGTCTAACTAATTCCTGCTCTGTTGCCCATCGGGTGGGTCACTGGATGTGTGTGCTGATGTTGACCAGCACAGACATCCCTGACTCCTGCACTGCACTGGGCTCATTAAATTAGCCAGGGAAGATTCCTTCCTTTGTTTTTTTCCTCTCTCACTTCTCTGGGACACAGAGGAAGAGGAGAAAGTTTCCAGGACTCACAAGAGCTGCTGTGAGCAGCAGCCTGCAGGGGCTCGGGGAAGCTGAAGTTGGGGAAATGGAACCTGACAGTCACCTGAGACACCAAAACCATCATTTCTTTCCATACACGAGACTGGAGTACCTTTAAGAAAGAAACACACACAAAAAAACCCACTTCACTCCAAAGCACAAACACTGTGGAAAAAGAAAGCAACGGTCCAAACGGAGTTTTCTCTCAAAGGAAATCTAATGATGATGGATGTGCCAGCTCCATGATCTGTGCTCCTCCTCACAGGCATCCTCTGAGGCAGAAAGGGGGGATTTCTCCCCCAGCACTGTCGCCCAGAAACATCTGAAAGCCGGGCTCCCTCCTGCCCCTTCTCCTGGAAAGGAATTGAATCACTCCATTCCAGCCGCGGGAGGGAACAGCACGGGGCGTGCTGGGCAATCAACGCCCCAGGCTGGCACATTGTCCTGCTGGGAAGTGTCAGACTGATGGCCCAGGGACAGTGCTCCTTTACAGCAGTCATTCCCGAGGGGAGAAACCAAATCTCCCAGGTCTCTCACCCCCAAAGGGCACTGGGATGAAGTACCTTGCTGCGCAAGCACAACTGGTGCAGTCTCCTTGTTTTAGGCTTTTTGGAGCAGCATCCTCCTTCAAATCAGAGAGGTGGGAACTTCAGGAAGAGAGAGAGAGAGAGTAGGAAAATAACTAAAAGTGTTTTTATCTCAGATCCCCAGCTGAAGGAGATGGTGATGTTTTGCTGCGCTCAGGGGAGGGGGAGGTGAACAGTGATGAACCAACAGGGCTGACCTTGGACTCTGGTTCTGGCCCATACTCAAGCACTGGAGATTCTGGTTCTGTTTTTTTTTGCTGTAAACTGCTTCCCCTAAGCAATGATGTTAAAACTGCCTTAGGCAAAAAAGGAGGTGTTAGGAGTGGCTTTTCTTGGACAAAACAGGACAATGCATTTACTATCCTTATCTTTCCCTTTGATCCTCTCTCCAGCTTGTTGCTGATGCTGGTTTTAGTGGTTTAAGTTGCTCTGTGTACCACTTGAGGGGGGAAGGAGCGCTCCTGTCATGTGCCTAAAGGCATCATAGGACTAGGCAGGACTCCTGATCCTTAGTGGTTGGTGTTATTTACATATGTGCAACTTTGTCCTTAAAACTGATGCCTGGAATGTCTGGGAAAATGGTTGCTTTTGCAAAGTTTTATACTTTTTCCAGATTACCACATTTTCCCCCTGTAATTTGTGCACATCTGATAAATAGTTGCGTTTCTAAGGTTACATACGTACTAAGTTTGTACATATATTTAAAAGTTCAAAACCTCTGCTGGGGTGCCTTAGATAAGAGAGGCAAATGCTGTTTGCTGTGTCAGCTGATGGTGACACTCTCACCACTCACGTGGACAGCAGGGCCGGGGAAGAGGTAAAAGGGGGGAGTGAAAGGGGGCAGGAGGACTTGGGACATGGCAGATGTGCTTGTCTGCAGCAGGGAAAGGGAAGGGAAGAACAGCCATGGGCTGTAAAACCTCTTGAAATGAGAAGCAGATTGCTAGAGAGCCAAAATTCAAGGAGAATCCGTGGCCAAGCAGAACGAGGAGAGTTGCTGGTCTGTTGCTAGGTGATAGATCTGTTATCATGCTAATAGCAATGAGGGATGATACTGGTACCAATAAAGCATCTTTCATCTCAGAATTACCCAGGGTTTTCCAGACAGCAAGGCTGTATTATTCCCATTTACTCAAGGCACAGACAGAGATGAATTGATTTGCCAAAGGTCACTGACGGATTTCAGAATAAGAAATTGCCCTATTTCAGTTTTATTAGGCCGGGGATTGCCATAAAACCTTTCTTTGCAATCAATTCCTTCCCCTCTGCTCATCAATCACCCCACATTCCCCTCTCCTGAGGGGACATGCTCCTGTCTTGTTTGTCATTCTGGGCCTGTTTGGCTTTACAAGATCCCCTGGCCCCAGAGTGTGGCTTAGCAGGGCTTGTGAAGGGCAGAGCAAACGCCTGGACCGGGCTGAGCTCTTCTGGGGCTGCAGGAATGAGAGGAAAATTCGGGCCCCAGCTGGACACGGGGGCTGTGTGGGGAGAAATGCAAACCTTACTAAACCCACCCATAACATCTCTCCCTGAGTGTCTGCTCGGCTCTTCCCGGTGCTGGAGCTCTCAGGTGTGAATCACTGAAGGCATGAGTCAGGCACAGCTTTTTCTGTCATTGTTTCCCGCTGGAGATCATGAGGGAAACACGGGCGAGCCTCAATTCTGGCACTTGGAGGAAAACAGCAATTTGATTTCCCCTGAAGAACAGAGTTTCCATGCTGAGGAGGAGCAGCCTGCGGTGTCTTGATGAGCTGCTGTATCTGTGGAGGGGAGCAGGGTGGGAACACAGCGGGGATGCCACGGGAGAGGTTTTACTCTGAGTCATCGTTCCCTCGGGGGTCCAGGCTGGATGTGTATCCCACCAGGTGCTTCCTACTGTGATTCCAAAGGCACAAACTCAGCAGCTCCCGCTATCTCTAAGAGGAGTGCTGGGACTAGGCACCAAAACAGGGCTTTTATTCTTTATTTTAATCTTTATTTCCTTTTCTTTATGTGTATAATGGGGACGCATCTCATTTGTATCTGACTGTCACTATGAGAAATTACCCGGTCCTTCTACAATGCAAGTGGGATGCAAATTGCATTCACGGGAGGTGTTAAGTGTTTTGATGACTCTCCTCGCCTGTTTTTCGTACTTCTCAGACTCTTGGCAAGTTTTTCCTCAGTCTCACATATTTCAGTGCTGGAGGACACAGTCCCAGAATAACTGAAGTACAGGAGCCACACGGCAGCTTTGTGGGTTTTGTTCAAATTGTGTAAAAGACCAAGACAATTTAAAACCTCAGGGCATGTCCGTCAGATAGATCCTACTGGACTGCTACATCCTCCTAATTGATGTAGGGCTGCTAAGAAAAAGTCTGTGGTAGCCCCAGTCCTGAAAAACACGTGTTTTAGACATGAATTTAAGGTTGACGTGCGCTTTGCTGGATTGGGACTGGTTTCCTTTGCCATGGGAAAAGCAAAATAAATCAAAAAAGAGAAAACCCAAACCACCAAAAATGTGAACTGTTGCTTTTTTTAGGTGAAAAGCACACCCTGGGCAAGCAGGGATGTTGGGAGCAGTGGAGAGCAGGGTAATGTGATCCGAGGAAAAGCTCAGTGCGTCAGCACTGAGACTTCAGGTTAAGTCTGACTTGCAGGAGAGCCTGGAAGCTCTGCACATGATTAATTCCTCCCAAAAAGCGGAGATGCCAGGTGGCAGGGCAGAGCAGGCTCTCTGAAACCCACCTGTGCTGCTCCCCTGCAGCAGCTGCAAACAGCTGCAAACATCTGCCCTGTCTGTGTTGAGCTGCATCCCCTCCCTGCCCTCAGCGCCAGGGACTCGTCCCCACGGGGGGTGCTGGCAGCCAGGCTGAAGTAGGGAGTGAATTAATCAATTATTTGGTTGGACACAGCAGTCTTTTCTCCCAGCAGCTTTCCTGACTCTCTGGAGCTTCCACTTGTACGGAAACACTCTTCACACAGCCCAGGGACTGGCATGGGGAAGACACCAGCTCCCAGGCTGCAGCTGGGAAAATCCTTTCTTGCCAAGTTCCCTGGGCACTCTCTCCATCCAGCAAGGCTTGTCCCCAGCTGCAGTGCTGTGCTGGGACCCCCTGACCCTCTCCTGTGGGCCAGACTCAGCCCCTGAGCTCTCCCAGGAGCTGTTGGAAGGGATAGGGAGCAGCAAGAGGGAGGCAGAACAAGCTGCTCTTAGAATTGTTTAGAACTTGTCTTTGATAATAAAGCTCCCACAGCTTCACTCCCAAACCACAGCGGAGAGAAACAATGAGTAAATATATTCAAACCAACCCTGCAACCCAGATAAGGGAACAAATCTATGTTTGGGACACTGGGAGGAGGTTAAACAGAAAAAATAACCTTCAACTGCCATTTTCTGTTATTCTCCTCATACAGACAAAAAAAAAAAGGACACAAACTGGTTCAGAGTTGCTCCAGGTTTGCACCAGTTGCTCAGTGTGGGGTCTGGGCTGTGCTGCAGGAGCACCTGAACCTGAGCTGTCTGCCTCTGACTTCCAGCCAAGACTTTCCTGAGGTGGCCCCTTTCCAAAAGCACCACTGGGCCTTCTGTCTCAGCTGCAGCCCTGATGGAACTGCTGGACAAGGTCCTGCTGATATATCCCAGATAGATCTGCCTCACAGCCAAGCTTTCTCCACAGCCCAGCCCTCCTTTGGGCACCCCCTCTCCAACAGCTCACTCCCAACCCTGAGCCTAATCCTCTCCTCACCTGAGCAGGAATGGGTGGCCAACCTTTGGATGCTAACCAGGGTCACCAGGATTTGGGAATCCTGGCACTTTTCGCTGGGAAGATCCCACAAGGTGTGGGAAAGAGTTAAGGAGCCTGAAATTAAAATAGTGTTTGTTTCGATATTTGGAAGGAAACAAAGAGAGCAGGATTTCAGGAGCAGTGCATGCCTGTCCCTGTGAGGGAGCAACCTGTTGCTTTAATATAGTATGTGGATAGCTGGAATGCCTGGAAGACTTCCTCAAGGAGCAGTGAGGAATTTGTGCCAAGTACTGTGCCCGTGATCAGGATGGTTCCTCTCCCAAGGATACTGCAGCAAACAAATGGAGAAGAGCAGGGTAACAGGGAGATAATTTTAGTTAGTGTGATAAACTGTCTGCTCCTCGTCCAGAGGTGATACCTGTTTTCTGCAGGCCCTGCAAAAAAAAAAAAAAAAAAAAAAAAAAAAAAAAAAAAAAGGAGCATTTATGTGGAAAGTCTAAATTAGTTTTACAGATGCTTAGAGGGGAATTTCCCCCCGCCCCAGGTTCCATGGAGAAATCAGGCAGGGGCTGTTTGCTGATGGAGCTCTACTGGTGGGAGATGCCCCATGGGCACTGAGGGGAGGCAGGAGGCTGGTGAGGGCCACCAGGTACCTGGGGTGTGACTGGGGAGGACAGGCAGCCACAGCGGGAGCTGGATCCTGCTGGATCCCACCCTGATCCCCACAGGGAACAGATCAGTCTGCTCTGCATCAGGCAGCTGTCTGACAACAGCCTTCCTGAAACAAGCAGGGGAAGAAAGCAGAGTCCTTAGAATTCAGGCCCCGGCTCTTGCTTTTGTCACTCGCTCTTGTCAAAGCCCATTTGTCAGAGGCTCTGCAGGCACAGCACTCAGAGCTTCTCTGCACATGAAGGGCTGAGCCCCTCTTCCTCCCCACCTCCTCCTGCCTTTTCCTTGTCAACCAACGTTTGTTTAATAGACAGGAACTCGTACACCCAAAATGTAACCGTACAGGCTTTGTAAATGATGATGCAGGAGGTCCAGATCCACCCCAGCATCAAAGAGCTCACTGCAATAATACAGCCACAAAAGAAGCTGGAAAATCATTTCAGTGACTGTATGGATTGTAAACCACACTTGTTTCAGTAACTGGTGGCCTTGCACAGCCACACACAAGTGCCAGGCTGCCTTGGAAGAGAATGGAAAGTCTTTGTGGTCTCAGCCTTCCCAGTAAGTGTTTCCAAATCCAAATGTCTTCTGTCCTCAAAGCCTGAAAAATCCCTCCATGGTGCACTGTGTCTGCATGTGCCTCTGGCTGATTTCTCCAACCTGTTTATGATTTCTGCTTCAGATCCTTGTGTTCTCCTGAGTTGGATAGGGATAATACAGGCATAATTAAGTACTTTGTTAATTCTGCCCTTGACAGGAGCATGCAGTATTGCTCTGTGTTGGCTGGGATTTTGTTATTTATGATGGTAAATAACAAAATCCTTGGGAGAGGAAGGGTGGCAATTCCAATGGCCTGTTATAATTCATTATTTGGATTTTTTTATACCATAAATGAAAGTAGGGGGTTCTGATACTTTACTCTCCTGGTTTTAGAGTTCCTATTAATTGCAGTTTTCTCCGTGGAGCAGCTCAGGCATCCCTGTTTGTCTGCCAAAGCCCTCAGAGCAGGGGCAGTGGGTTGGCTGCTGTGCCACTCCTTGGCCACCACCTGCCCCAAAGGGAAGGGTCTCTGTGTTGTCCAAGGTGTCACTCTCATCAAAGGAAGATGCTGCACACAAGAGAGTTATTATGGACAGCATGGTGTGGCAGGAAAGAGGTCAGAAGCCTCTTCAAGGGCTGATTTTATGGTGTTCCCCCCCTAAGCATCACGTGTGGCAAAGCCATTCACTCCATGCTCAGCACAGGGATTTTCATGTAAAATGGATGCTCCACCATATGTAGCTGTGTCATGGTGCTTGTACGACATGTTGGCATCACACATCCCACTTGACATGCCCTATGAACGTGGGCTGAGTAATTTTAGGTTGTATTTAAATAAAAGTGACTGTATTTTTTTCCTGCAAGCACAAGTCAGTTAAAAATACCCTGTTGGTTACTGCTTTGAAAATGCCTTAACACCAGCTTAACTCTCATCACAGAAACAGGGCAGTGGTGACAGTCACATTCACATATTCAGCTGCAGAGCAAGCCCACACAAAGATCAGTCAGTGGGAGCAGACCTTGTGTCAGGATCTGGTTATTATGATTTTGACAATGTTTAAGACACTACCAACATTTCAGTCCATCACCCCTTGCTGTGAGGGCTGCCTTTCCCTGGCCACCACAGCCATCCCATTGACCCCAGCTGAACATGGTCCTGATTAATATTATTTTCCTTATGCTCAGAGCCAGTCTTGGTTAAAGCTTTCATTCACCAGCTAATTAGTGACTGACATTAAGGGTTATCCGTAAAAACTTGGTGGTTAAACCCCAGAGGAGTTTCCCAAGACCACTCAGGTGAGGTTGGGACTGCAGCTGGACATGACTCTCTTTTAAGTGATTCCTTAAGAAACACAGATGTTCCCTTTTGTCCCTCTGTCCCAGGGGGGAAGGAGCTCAGGGCACATCCTGTCCTTGCTGTGCTGAAGGTTTGATTAACATCCTGCCAGGCCCTGAAACCTCAATGCAAGGAAGCATTTCCCAGTGCAGTTCATTCTGACATGGGTATATTTATTTAATGCAGATATATTTGTTTGATACAGATATATTTGTTTGATACAGATATATGCACGCATACATGTGTGTTTATATAAACACAGACATATGAAGGGGAAATGGAAATATGCCATGGCAGCCTCTTGCAAAAAGACGTGTTAATTCACGTGTGAAAGTCTCCTGGCTGGTTAAACAGAGCCAGCACAATAACTCAGCAGCCCACCCCAAACTAAAGAGCCCTTAAAGAAATCACAGAAGTGGTCAAAGGCCCTCATGTCTTATTATTTCCACATTATTTTGCAGTTTCACTGGACAAATTGCTTTTGACTGATGGATTTCACTTTTCTGAGACACCCCACATATGGAATTATTCAGGACCTTACTGGATATAATACTGTGCTAGAATAATTTGGTTTTATTCCCCATGCTTCCAAAATCCTAGAGGAACTTCAAATACTCTTTTAACATTTGTATGTGCACATTGGCATGTTTGATTTATCTGGATGACAGTGTAAAAAAATGCCATGAATGGAACACTAAACCAGAGGCTGAGTCCATACACAGAAATCAGGAGAACTCAGGCATTACTCTTGCAGCATTTTTTATTTGCTATTACTTGTCATTTACTTGCTGTAACTGAGGGCTACATCCCACCGAGCTTGTCTGTCAAAGAGGTTCAGGAAAACAGTGATGGTGTAATGGACAGTGATGCAAAACTCAGCTTATTTATAGAACAGGAAGAGGAAAATATACACAGACCATCTCTCCTGTGGCAATTTAGGCTTAATTTCTGTGTTAGGCAGAGTTCAAGCTGGACCAAAAGGAAGGAAGAGGGTGTTTGCTCTTGCTATAGATTTTGTGTGCTGAATGAGGATGATGTCAGGGTATTTGTTTGGAGTGTGTATTGAGGGAAGGCAGATTTCTCATACCTTGCTGTTGGAATTGTTTGGATTCCCCAGTTTGTTTGCTCTTTCTGAGTGGCTCTTTGGAGGGCAGGGAAACCTGCCTGACCCCCAGCTTTCATCGTGGAGAGAGGAAAACTGGACTGGACAGACACTTCAAAGAACAGTGTCCTGAATTTCTCAGAAAAGCCAGCAAACAAGATGAGGGGAAAGGTTCTCCATGAAAAATTCCCTGGCTTTTTCAGCACAGCATTCCCTGTCACTGCTGCATTTGACTCCTGCTCACTATCCCCCACTATCCCACCTCTAAAAACAGCTGAAGGCGAAATGCTGCGTTATTTATAGCTGCACAATAAAGGAGGAATGTCTATGAAGTCTCTCAGGAGATGTAAATTGCTACAGTTCCTCCAGCACTGCCAAGTGAGGATGTGCCAAAATATTCAAGTTTTAGCTGTCCATCACCACTTGCAGTTCAGATTCTTTGCTCTCTCGAAATTCACCCAGTCATTTTGAGAGTGAACACGTCTGTGGGAGAGAGGGATTCATACAGGGCCAGGGAAGGTACCTGTTACACCCAGTCCCTCAGCCTTTCAGGTCAGTTCAGCTGCATCTGTGCTGGGGGCCACAGTAATGCCACTGTTTTGGCAAGAAGTGCACTTCTCATCCAAACCCCATTGGCAGAACAGAAGCTGAGCACCATCAGCCTCCTTACAGCTGCTGGGCTCTCCCACTGCCATCTGATGAAGCACAGGAAAAGGAATTATCCCTCTTCTCTTGCTTCTATTTTGAAAGGATTTGATTACCATTTCAATAGCAAGTTTAGCTGTTGCCCTGTGTTGTGCATCATGCACATCTGCAGCCGCCTCCTATGTAAGTCTGTTGACTGTTCAACCTCTTGCCTTTCCTTTTACAGTTCTCTTGGTGGCTTCCTTACCTCATTAGGCTTTTGAATTCTGAAATAAAAACTCGATGCCTGACTCCTCTGTCCTGCATTTGTTTTTAAAGCCCCATTTGAGGACATTAAATCAAGATCAGAGCCCATAACATTCTGTTTTAGGAGAACAGAGTGACTATTTAAGGTGTTTGGGACCTCCATATGATCGTTCATCATAACATTATCCCAGTTCAAATGTTTAATCGTGGCATATTTTCAAATCCCTTTCCAGAAGCTCTATAAATACCTCAGCAACATCTAAAGACCAATTTAGCTGCCAACACCTAAAACTGTCTTTCCACACAGCCTGGCCTTTGCTTTCTCTGCTGCTGAAGGAGATTCTGTTTACATCCCTGGTTTTTATCTGGGAGCCTGTAAATGTTGGGTCCTTTCTCTTGCTCCTGTTTGGTTGGTGCCCCTAGGGGCTGAATATCTTGCTCTGCAGATGTAGCCCTGTGCTCTTGCTTTTCCAGAGGGGCAGATGAAGGTGTCACTTGAAGACTTCTCCCAAATTATGGTCCCCAGCAGTGGTGTCAAGCTGTCGTTCCCTGTAAATCAGTGCCACATTTTGGTGAGAGGCATTTTGGAGACAGTTTGATGCTCAAAGCAATGTGACTGCTAAATGCCTTCCCTCTCCCTCTCCATCCTCTATAAATGAAATTAAAACCTTGGGCAAAATATAGAAAAGGGGGAAAGCTTTTACACTTTCCCAGCACACTGGGAGGAAGGGAGGAAGCCTAAATGCTTTGTGGCCTCAGGATATCTTACCCTCTTTGGTCCCTTTCAAATGAGTTCCTGAGGAGGACATGTCTGCATCTGACCTCTCTGGTACTACTAAAAGTCTTCAGTGGATAAAGAAAGACATATAAAACCCAATTTCACAGGCACCAGTTTGGTTGGGCTTACTTGTTTTCACTGTTCGGAGTGTGGGAAAGCAACTTTAAAATAGACATTCAGCACATTGGATGAGTGATATTTAGAAGGTTCTGTGCTAGACTAGGGCAGAACCATGTATATATATATATATATATATGTAGGCAAATAGTAAATTCATTTAAAAACATGCCCTTAGTCTTCCTGGAGTCATCAGTGGCATTGAAACTGTCTGGGCTGGTACATTTAAGACCCAGTGAGTCCTTTAAGACCTGAAATGGTTCAAAAAGGGGACAGTTCTTCCTGCAGTTTTTAATGCCTTTCTTTCCTTTTTTGTTGGTTTTTCTTTCACAAGTCCAGAAATCCACGTTTTGTCTAAGCTGAAGGGGTTATTTTGTTATTTCTTCCAAAATGCTCTTTATCTAATGTCATTTATGATAAAATCATGGAACGGTTTGGAAGGGATCTTAAAGCTCATCTTGTTCCAACCCCCCTGACATGGGCAGGGACACCTTCCACTAGCCCAGGTTGCTCCAACCTGGCCTTGGACACTTCCAGGGATCCAGGGGCAACCACAGCTTCTCTGGGCAACCTGGGCCAGGGCCTCCCCACCCTCACAGCCAAGAATTCCTTCCTAATATCTCATCTAAACCTACTCTCTTTCAGCTTGAAGCCATTCCCCCTCATCCTGTCTATATATATAATTATATACTATAATTTAAAATCTTTAAAATGTGTTTGCAACCCTGGGCAAAACTGAGCAGTGGGAGGCACACCTGGAAACCCATGGCCTGGTGATGTACATGGAGGGCACAGCTCGGCTCAGCTGCAATCAGTTCCTAAGTGCTGCAAAACCTATAAGCACTTACCCAACCCCTATTTAAAGAAAGAAAAACCAACATAAAAATAAAATAAAATAAAATAAAAAATAATTTAAAAAAATTCCCTCCTACTGCTGGGAAAATGTCAAGCTGCTCTGCTTAAAACTTTGGTGGCAGCTAAGGGGATGATACCAAAGCCTCACACCCACCTTACACCAGTCCTGCAAACACTTTAAGGTAGGTTTGAGAGCTCAGTGTGTGGGCAGGTCCCACAGATGTCACGTTGCTTTATTTTGTGATTTTCAAGGTTCTTTTACACACCCTTCTGAGAGCCTGATGCCAAGTTTCCTCCTAGCTGGGTGGCTTGGCAGGTGTGATGCCTTCTCCTGGGCCTGCTCCTGCTCTGCTCCCTCTTTCTAGGAACTGGCTGCGATTTTTCTGCTTGGGCATGTTGCACCTGGCAGGTGGAACACGTTATCCCACAGATCTTAGAAAAGGGGAGAGATGTTTGTGTTGAATCGCAGAATAAAGAGGAAAAAATAACCCTTGCTAGAGATCCAAAATATGAACATGTCGGAGTCAAGGATGACACCATCTCCTGGCCCTGTTTCCACTGGCTCTGCCCCAAGACCACCCACTTTCAATCCTTGGTCTGCAGGATTGGCCAGCACCCAGCAGACTGGCTTTAAATCTCTTACCCCCTTTTTCTGCCCCCAACCTCCACCTGACAAATAGTTTTAAAGTTCCCATCAATAACCCCGCAGTTAAGCACAACAGCGAAGGCAGGCTCCCTTTTCCCACGTGCATTAGCAGGCCTGAAAGAGCACAGGTAATAATTCAAGTACTGTCCATGCTGGTGGTCCATGCCAGCCTTGCAAGGGAGCCCCCAGTTCTGCTGGTTTCCAGAAATGCCACCTGATAAGCAGCAATTTTCCAAAAGACTCCCCCCTGGAGATGAGCATTGCAGAACTGCTCTGCCTGGGGGATAAAATCCTCAAGGAGACTCTGCAGCAAAGGTCGTCAGAGGAGCTGTGGAATGTCCTCTGTGGCTGTAGCAGAGCTTTCCTGCATCTGAGGTCTCCCCAGTTCAGCAGAGATCCAAGGGAAAGCTTCAGAGGGGCCACGATTCCCAGGGCCTGGCTGCTCCATGGTAGGGTAGGGTGGGCAGACTGGGCAAGAACCCGGATTCCAAATTTCTGCTGCCTTCAGGGAAGTCAAGAGTTTCATTTTTGTGTTTGACATCCCACTCAAAAAGTCTTCCTCTCCATCTTGGTGTCCCTGCAGCAGCAGATGCAGGGGACATTAGCATATCATTAGCATACTGCGGTGACTTTGGGATGTACTGTCACCTGATTGCAATTAAAAGTCATTTCTATTCCTGCTCGAGCACATTCAGTAGGTACAATCAGATAGGTACAATCAGGATTCCAAATCCTGTGGTGACTTTCAAATAACTCTTGAATTATTTGACTGCTTGAGAGTTCCCAGGACTGAGACCTGCAAACACCTTGAAACTGCAAACACACACTTGAAACACTGCCTGGAAGTTTTATTGCTGGGGTTGGTATTATTTAATATATTCAGAGCACAGATGACTTTGTAGGATTAAACCTCCTGGAGCTGCTGACTGAAGAGGGAATTTCTTGTCCTCATCCTGTTGTCTATTTATTGAAGGTTTTAAGTTGTAGACAGACAAGATCTGGAGCAAAGTTATTTTTAAATTAAAAAAAAATTAAAAAAATAAGAGGAGAGAACCAGAGGAAAAAAGCAGAGAGGTTGTGATGGTGTTTTCACAATGCAAGGACAATAAAACCTCCCTGTCCTTAAAGGTGTTTCCAAGTGGACCAGCTTTGGTGGGTCTCCAGGTGTCCTTGGTCACCCTGCAGTGCCGCAAAGCAGCCACTTAGTCCTTCAGTTTTGTAATATTTTAACCAAACCAGCCACTTTCTGGGAGACAGAACCAATCACAAAAAGGGTATTTTGAAGAAAAAATGCAAAAATGATGAGGAATATTAACTCTTTGGCTTTAAGAGGGTTTTTTTATTCTTAAAAATACCCCCAAACAAATGGGTTCTGAGGTGCCTCTGGGAAAAACAGAAGGTGCTAAAAAGTACCTTTTTCTGTTTTTCACTTGCCTAGAATTAGAGTAGGAAAAAATGTCCTGGTGCTTGTATTTTATCTGAAGTCAAGTTTCTACACAGAGAAGAAGAAGAGTGTGAATGAGATATATAGATATATAGACAAACAGCTGCCATATGGATCTTCAAGGGCAGGAAATTAAGGACAACTCAGAACCCTGTTCCCCTCCAGTTTCTCCTGCTCATGCACACCAAGGCTTAGGGAGCACAATTAGGAGGAGGAGCCTGTTTTCAATCAGGGCAGTGGGGAGGACCCGCCTCCTTCCTAAATGAATTGCAGATAAAGCTTCCCAGGAGTGGGGCTCCTTCTCCCCGGGCTGGCATAAATCAGGGAATGCAGTGGTTACACCAGGGAAAGTGGATCCAGCTGCCCAAGGGTCTCATCCTGCCCTGGAAGGGCATCGTGGATTGGGGCAGGACAGCTTTATCCTCCTTTTCCTCACTGTTTTCCACCATTCCTTGGCTTACAATGATTAACACATCTGTGTTTCATTCCCTGCCTTCACTGTGAAAGGGGCAGGGGGGACCTGGTCTCTCTTTCGAAGTCCTTGTCAAGAAGATGGAGGTGCTGGAATGATCTGAAGGGGAAGGGGGAGCTATTTTTGTTGACATGATTTCAACAAGTAACAGTTCTGGCTAATTACACTGTCATGACTTGGCATGTTAACATGGACTTCCAGGGAATCTCCTCGTGGTTTTATCCGTTACAATAGGATTTGAAAATACAGGCTGCTTTGCTTTAAAAACAGAAATACAGCAAATAAAACAGAGCAATTGCTAAACTCTCTCAGACCCAGAGAATTTACAGGCTAATGCTGGGAAACCAGACACTTCTATAGGAGGAGCACTTTAGGAAGGCAGATGACCAGAGTGACTGGGCACTGGTCACTCAGCATTAGCTTAGCCCCAGCAGTCACCAGGAAGATTTTTTTATCCTTTTATTGTCCTAAAACCTTTGGTTCACAATGATTTTTTTCCTTGATGATTTTTAATAGGGGAGAAAATAACTCTGCATTCACATGAGAATCAAAAAATCACCATTTCAGATCTACATTAAGGGGAATTTATGAAAGTGCAGCCTCACCCCTTCTCTTCCCCCACGTGCTTCAGAACTGGGGCCAACTAGTGCTTCAAACTAATGCTGGGAAAAAGATTTCCTGCTATCCAACATGCTCTGAAATCGTCCAGTCCTTGTTCTGCAGCATCTGGCATTGGTCATGTCCTGAAGTCAGACTACAAAGGATGAATCTGAACCTAAAGGAATGGGATAAAAAGCTCTGCTTGTATGAGGCAGTATTAACATTTTGTCCTATAAAACAAGATCTCTCCAGTGCAGTGTCACATCCGAGTACCTTTAGGTGTTCAGCTTAAACTGCACGGACAAGAACACTATCAGTGCACTGGGATTCATCCAGTCACAGAACAGCTCAGTCATCTCAAACATCTGAGGCCAAGATTTCCTCTGATAATTAATGTATTCTGTGAGATTTAAAAATATGACACCAAAAAGCTGATTTACAGCATACCTCGCAGGGTGCTATGATTTTATTGTGACATCACTACACGTCATACAGTGTGCTGATTTAGCTTTTTCCTTAATTGCCTCCGATGGCACCGTGTCCCAAATGCTCTTTTGCACAGGAGGTGCTTCCCTTGCTGAATTAAATGCCCCACACACAGTTTGAAAGGAAACGGTGCACACATGCACTGCCATGCAGAAATACAGTATTTCTTTGGTCAGGAAGCACAGTGAAACGTTTTCTCTGCAGAAAGGCGACTGCTGGAGCTGTGGCATAGTCACCTGTGGGATACAGATGTGCTGGACCCTTTGGAGATCATTGCCCAGCTCTACTTTATTCCTGCAGGGCCATGACTCCTTGAGCTGAGCTGACCCAGCACTGGGATAAAAGGATGTATCACGCTCCGTGGGCTGCTCCACCTTTCAGTGCTGAGCAGTCAACATTAAATCTGACATGGACAGTCTCTGGAAATGACAGATGTAAGGGAAAGAAAAGAAGTTTCTGTGTGAATCCATGGTTAAACGTGGCTCCTGTGCTGGGTACCACTGGAAATGCTCTGAAAGCCCATTCCACGTGTGTTTGAAGGCCCTCAGAGGTGCACAAGCTGTTTGTGGATCCCCTGCACGGGGCTACATTCATGATCTCTGATTTTTTCCCTAGAAAAACAGTGGCCAGACGTGTCCCTCCGAACACTGGGGCCTTGTTACTGCGGTGGGATGTGTGGGACAGTTTGATGTATGGATGTACTGATAGCGATGGAAAAACCTCCACTCAATGGAACGGGCTCGGGGCCAGGCCCACAGTGCAGCCTTGTCTGTAGCTGTTACTGTGATGGTGGATTCTGTAACAACTGTATCATAAAACACTTTACAAAAGAGTCATGAACTCTGGGAAAGAGTGAGGCTTATAAATTCTGGTTAAACAGAGGAAGTCGCTCAGTGACTTGGCAGCCAAGCACGACCCCCAGTTCTGGGGAACTGAAGCCAACATCAGAGAAACTGTACAAGCAGATAGTTAATATCAAGGCTTACATCTTTCCAGCCTGTTACTGATTCTTGTGAGTATTTCTGAGCTGGATCTGGAGATGGAGAAGAGGAAAATGAAAGTGAGGTGTGATGGGGGTGACAGCCCCCTGCATGCAGACAGGCTGGGCACAGGTTTGTGCAGCCTGTCAGGTCACTGTTTGAAATTGCATTTTCAGTGGAATCAATAGCTGAACTCCTCTTGACGTCAGTGGGGCCAGGCTTTCCCGTTTGGAGCTAATAAAATGTCAGGGGATGAAGTGGAGCAGCTATCGCAGAAAGAAAGAATGCAAATATAAATAGAATGGGAGGAAGTTAGTAGCTGACAGATATTCCTTCCTAGTGGCATGGAAGATCTGGAAGAAAGAAAAACATGCTGTAAAGAATAAATGAATCCCCAGGTTTCTGGTTTTGAATGATAAATAAATATCTGAATAAAAGGAGAGAGAGGAAATGAGAGTCAGGAACACATAACTTTTCACTCAGAAGGGTCTGAATCTTGGCTGGGAGAAAGCTATAGTATAACTTCACTTTCTTTTATTCTTGGGCCAAGGTTTAGTGGGATGGAGGCTTTGGTGACAACACTGACTTCAGTAGGTGCTGTCCCTGGCCTCTAATTCCCACTCCTGTGTTTGTGGAACCATTTTGTAGAAAGGCACAAGTAAGTCACCAAGTTTAGAATAAAAGCTCTGCAGGAGTGTGAGGAAGTTGTTGGGAAGATGGTGATGCCATCAGACTTGGCACGGGCGTGGACCTGGTGACCCCAGGATGCTTGATCTGTCTTTGCACATTCCCCGGATTTGTCAGGGAAAGCAGCCCTCCTTCTCCCCATTCTCCTGACTGCAGAGACAGGCTGGGCTTCTATAGTGTGATGGGGGCAACAGGTTTGGGATGTTGCCCTGCATGAGCTGTAATCAAGCCCAGGACTGCCTGGCATGAAAATGTGATCCCAAGATTACTGTGATCTTCCCTCTATTAATCCTTTTTCTGGTTTTGTTGTGCTTTCTTACTCCATTTCTCCACCCCAGGCTTCTTCCAAATAAACAACTTTTTCTTCATGTGGCCCAGCTTTGTTATCTCTGTGCCAAATGTGGTGTTTCTGACACCGGTGCCTGGGCAATATTTTTTTTACAAGGTGTTCCTGGGTATGTGAATTGTTGGCCTGGCAGGGTCCTCTTCCCTGAGAGGCTCCCCAGTGTTTCTGCCCAGTTATCTGTGACTTGTGGCCTCTGCTCACTTAACACCTCCCTAACCACCTGCAAAATCCAGCTCTCTGTGACTCCTGTCACCTTATCTGTGCTTATCTTTCAGGTCCAGCAGTTTCCCACGACCTGTTCAGTCAGTTTAACTCCAGCTTAACTCCAGGCCAGGGCTCAGCCTCTGCCCACGACTCCAAAAACAGAGGAAGGAAGGGGAAGATAGTGAGATATTATTTCTCAGTCATTCCCTATCAACCTGAGAGGCTGCCCTGGGCTGAGTTCCCCAGGGATCCCTCCTGGAGCCAATGCCACTCATCAAGACAATCAGACATTTAAATTGCAGCTGCCAAGTCTCTTTGCTGGATCCAACTAGTGGTGACTCCATATCTTTCTACTTTGATCCTTCCTTTCTCTTTCTTTTCCTTATACATTTTCTTCAGTGTTATTTTTATGCTTTTATATTGCTCTATTAATATAGATATGAACAACCAAGACAGCTACATACCTGTTGTATGTGAGGAAAGTTTTCTAATGAGCTTTGAACAAAGCTCTGGACCAGCTTGCCTTGGGAAACTGTGGAATCTCCAGCAGGGAAGGTTTTTGAGAACTCTCAGATCAAAAATATCCCCAGAGGAGATTCCAGTGCATCCCCAGTGCTAAGTCAAGCTGCATCTGGTGGGGTTTTTTTGTGCCTTCTCTTTGAATTCTTTCCATCTTTTTGCTATTCCTCTTTTAGAGAGAGTAAGTCTTCACCTTCCTTTTTTCCTCCTCGCTTCCCATCATTCCTTCCTTCATATCTGTGATTTCATTTTGGGAGGGCATGCCTGGTAACATGTAGGTATTTCTTTCAGTTTGTTCTTTCGATAATTTGAAGTGAAAGAGGTGACTTCAGCATGCCCATTCAGAAAGATTTAATTCAAATCAAAGCAATATTATGAATGACTAAAATCTCCCCACAAACTAAAATGGCAACATATGCAGGCAACAAAAATGGCTTAGTGTTAGTCATGGTTGTGAATGATACTTTAGGTGGAAAATTGTGAAGAGGAGCTCGACGGAGCTAGGTGAATGAAAAGGTATTTATTCCGACACTGTCAGATGCTGGAGTCGTGAAATTATGCAGGTGAACTCTGCTTAGACTGGGGCAAAAAACCCACACAAAAGTCAGCTGCAAAGCAGTTCATATTAGTGGTAGATGCTTTGCTTGTTTAACAAGCACTTTCAGGCTTTTTTTGCCTCAAGTGCAGCATCTCTTTTTTCATGTTAATGGGGATGGTTCTTTTAAAAACACCAATTTAAGCAGCGAAGAATAAACCATATTTATTCTAAATGGAAAGGCAATTACCTCAGTGATGTTCCCCTGGGCATAAAAACCTACATGCACTATCCAGTGGAGCTACAGTAACCGCTTTTGCAAGTCCTTTAACTTGTAGAATTGAGTTGTTTTTAATCGCTTGTTGAATTACCTGGGTTTCAGCCGGAGCCCTTCCAGTTGTAAATTGGTTACAAGCTGAAGTGGGAAATGCTGAGAAGCTGCGGGTTTCAAAACAAGCCTATAAAGTCCTTTCATTTATGTAGAAGGAATTTCCAATTTGAATTGGCATTGTTCTCCCACCTCAAAAAAAAAAAAAAAAAGGAATTGCTGGGAAGGCACCGCTCAGACATCTGAACAGATTTCTCATTCTGGGTCTTCCAGATGGAGGAAGAAGAGCTTTCGGGTAGTTTTAGACTTAGTTTGGCCTCAGTGGTGTTTAATTAGTCAATATGAAGGAACAGGTTCACACCCACAATAACTACTTTTGTTTGAAAACTCCTGGCACGTGAAGAGATGAGTTTAAGAGAAATTTTTAAATGGGTGGATTTTCTTCAGTTAACTGAGGATCGTGGTTGGGATGCTAAAAATTCCCTTCTGATCCCTGCTGTTAGTTTTGGGGGAAATAGCATTTTCAGCAGCAGCAGGAATGCAACCCTGGAAGCTGGTCTGGAGAAGAAGTGGTATCACCACAAAACGTCAGTGAGTTGAAAGCCAACTGCTTGAGGCTGAGCTGGACTTGACTGGTTTCTGCAGTTCGGTGGCTGAAACTCCCACCAGAGTCCAGGGCAAACCTCCGTGTGTTTGCCTTGATGTGGAAATGCACCCCCTCCTCAGCCAGATGGTACAGCTACACAGCAAAAAACAGGGGAAAAGGGGCTGCATCATGAACTGGAGGAACTGATTGGAAGATTATTAGCATTTCATATATCAGGGAAGCTGGACCCTCAAGAACAACCCACAGCCAAGCTTTGGGGCCCTGGAAAACAAAGCTGGGATGGCAAGGGAAGGCAAGTCCTGCAGTGAAGACACCTCTTAATACTTTGCAAATGTGCACGTTTTATCCTGTTGTATTTGTTTGCTGAATTCCAGCCTGATGCAATTTGAAGGAGCTGGGATCTCTTAGTCCTGTGCAGACCCACTGAGCCAGCACTTACTGTGCTGTCCCTGATGACCAGAGGACTCTCACTCCTCTTCATCTGGCAGCAAGGATAGCTGCCACCAGAGCCTTCAGCACCTCTGGGTCTCTCTGGTGGCACAGACCTGTACCTTGGGGGGAAGCTGGCCTGCTGACTCCCTGCCCTTCTTCGCCTTGGGAGAGACAAGGACAAACCCTCAGCTGGGCTTCCACCCCATTTGCTGCTCACAAGCCATGAAGGTTGTAAAGTGAGTCAGGGTGAGTGCAGCTCCCTGCTGGAGGAGCACAGATGCTCCACAGAGAGCCTCCACACGGAGGTCCAAAATAGGCTGTGACAGGGAGCATTGTGGAACAGTAACACATTAGAGCTAGAACAACCATAATCAAGTGTTGAGCTCAAATCAGTGGAGGGGCAGCCAAGGAAATCGCAGTCTCCATGTGCTGCTGCTCTTGCCAAGGCAGCTCCTCCAGCCCGTGCAGCACAGACTGCCCAGGCCCTGAGCTGCCAACACCTGCCCTGAAAACTCAGGTAGGAACAGCCCAGTCAGCACATACGTTACATCACACTTGGATTTTCATCTTCCCTGGCAAATTTTCGCTGGCATTATTTTCCCAGTGTGATTCAAATACCAGTCTGACAAGGTCATTCAGAAGGAAGGGTTTGCTCTGTGCTTGGCTGGCTGGAAACCAGCGTTCAGCTTCAGGCATGACTGTGCCTTAGGACCCAGCCAGCACACAGTGTTTGGATGTCCTGCACAAAGCTGTGGCCTCCTCTGTTACTGCTCTGCAGTGAGTTACCCCCTGGAGTAAGGCAAGGAGGTGTGTTTTTCTGTGCAGACACAGAACGGGGTCACGAGTTCTGCTTTTCACCCCGTGGCTCGTTAGAAGCTCGTAGACGTTGCTGGAAAGTCTCCCACTGGCTGTGATGGTCTCTGGAGCAAACCTGCTCACAGCACGACTGCCTCATGGTAGGATGCAGCTGCACATCACACGGTGCTCCCCGGAGCAGGGGTGAAATCCAGGCTCATATCCTCGATTCAGGATCATTGTTAGACACTCTCATGGGAGAGGAAGGACGGAAGGACGTGCAGGGGGGATTTGTTGAGTGGGAGGGCCCGAGTGCCCTGATCCACCACCACACGTGTGCTCTCTGCTGTGGGATGTGGTGGTGGACATGTGACCTCTCAGTGCCCCCTGCTCGCCATCCACATACATAGAAATGTCCCTGTGGACATGGTTTCAAGCCCACAGTGACAGCTGTGACATTACAGAGCCCAGCTCAGCAGGCTGGCAGACCACAGAGGCTTTTAATGCAGAAAGGGCACTCCTCCCTCCTTTCTGGTTATGCCTTCCTTACAGGAAGTTTTTGATATGGCTTTGGTCCAGCTGGCTCTCTGAGGAAAGGAGGGTCTTTCCAGACATAAACCTGCCGTGAACTTTATGATTTTTTTTGGAAAAAAAAATAAAAAATAAAAAAACCAACATTGACAGAGTTAAACATGTCAGTTGTCAGTTGGTTTAATGAGAGAAAGGAGGGGAAAAGAGGTCGTTTTAGGCATGTGAGACCTCTTGTTCTTAAAAACAAAATGGAAACTTAAACCCAAACAGTGCTGCATATGGGCCCGAATAATCTCTGCAGGCAAAGGGAATGCAAATAAAGAGGGTTATTTTAAGGACTCAATAAGTAATCAAGTCCCCCTTGAGGCCGGGCTGATCACGGGCTGATGAATAGTGACTCCAATTTCAGAGCAGCCTGGGGAAGTCACAGCCCTGCCGGGGCTGCCCTTTAAAGTACTTGAGGCCTCTCTGTGAGAGTTAATTTGAGGACAAAGGGAATAAAATGGGAAGCACATCACTTTGTCCGTGTGTGTCCTATCTGTTACAGAAAGCCTTCTCCCACAGGGAGGAAAAAAGGACCGATTTTCACTGGCACAGCAAGGCTGTTCTGCTCTCACAAAGGGCCTGAAGCAGATAAAAACCTTCTCCAAAATCCATCCATATCATCCCTGCCTGGTAATTTTATGAGGAATGGGGACTATAAAGAGCTCTTTGAAAGGAGCCCTATAAAGGACCATATAGTACCACTGCCTACAAAAAAAAAATTACTCCTGAGGCCACTTATGGAGTTAGAAATACTCCTTTTGGTCCAGTGCAATAGGTACAGGTGGACTGGCAATAAAACAAACCTGACTGACTGCAGGGCACTTGTCTTGACTGGCAGCAGGGGATTTTTAGTGGCAGAACAAGAGATTTAGTGGAATGTGGACATGTGAAACAGGACAGGCTGGATTCAGCCCTGGTGTAACTAGCACAGATCCAAGCCAGCCAAGCCTCCCTTTATGTTTTAAGGACTCCCCAAAAGGGAGTGATGCCTTTCTCTGGGGTGCAGCTCAGGGAAACCAGACACATGAAAGGGACCCAGAGACCCTGGAGAACTCTTTGAGCTTGCCTCTACCACCTCAGAGAAGCCAGTGGATTCCAGAGCCCCACAGAATGTGGATCTGACCTTATTTCAGCCTCCCCTCCAAGATAAGCCAGTTAATTCAATCTGCAAACCTGACTTGAGTCAGAGACTTTTGTACCCAGATAGACGGTGCAGTGATGTGATAATTCAATTGAATTTCTGTTGAAGATGTATTCCTGAAGTAAATAAAATTATTTAGACATATAACAGGAATTCAGGATGAGCCTAATGGAGAAATTAGTTATGTTGAGTGATATTCCTGGATGTTTCTTAGCTGTACACAGGTGACAGAGATGCCTCATCTAGTGACTGAGGACTTACCTCAACATCTTCCCAAAGAGAGGGCTGACACAAAGGATTCCTCCTAATGGAAAACAAGGGAAAACGGACAAAAATACACAATGAGCCAACAGAAAGGAATTTGTGGGAAAGCCAAATTACCATAACTTTTATCTTATTTCTGTTCTGCTGCCCCAGAAGTCAGATAAATTAATTGATAGGCACAGGAAAGCCATTTTTTGCTGGTCTGTGTGTACTAATATACAAAATTTGCCCAGAACGTGTTTCTTGTCTGAATCAGCATCCCATTAGGCTCAAGGCTAAGTGCACCTCTTGAAGAAAAGGATTATTACAGTTCATTAGTAGACCAGGCACTCTGTTCTCTTTGGAGAACACACTTCAGAGCACTGCCTTTTCTTCCTGTTGAACCAAGGCAAAATCCGGTTTTGAAAATAAAAATAATCAAAAAGTGCTGTATAATTCTAAATGCCAACAAGGAGAAGAAAACCACTTTTAATGCTAGAGAAAACCTCTTGTTCTTTAAAGTTTGTGTGTAAAATCTTGCACTTACAGAAGCCACGGGCAAGCCTCCCACTCCTTTTAGCGGGGCCAAGATTTCAACATACTTTGTGAATTCTCAGTGTGTATAACTTGATCCCTTCTAAGGAGATTTATAGCAGGCAGGAGAAGCTACAACACTATAAAATGTTGGTGTGTACATACAAAGTGAATTAGGAGACACAAAAGATTGTGACACTTGGGGTCGGGATTGAAAGTGGAGCCCTTTATCAGCTTGAGGAAATGCGTGTAGTAAATCCAGATAATTCCTGTAGCACTGCCTGCACAGTTCTGAGACTGTGGTTTCTGTGTGTTAGACTCTTGACTCTGCAACCAACAGCAGTTCTGTCTGAGTAAGGACTTAGACCACATCCCTTCAATGCATTCCAGGATATTCTGTTCCCAATGCATTTACCTCCGCAGACAGCAAGATGTTAAATCTGGAAACTTTCTGTAGGGAATTCAGTTGATTTTCCATACCCCCTATACATTGAAATGAATGAGAATCACACACTTGGGTACAACACAGAGTTTTAAAACATTATGCCATGAATTTTGCGTGAAGAGGAAACATGATGGAAGAAGTCTAAAAAAGTCAAGCTGTGGCTTTTTAACAAACAACCTAGCATTAAACAGATATATTTGGTAATAAAAGACAGGCACCATGTTGACTGTGCTACATAGATGGACTCAAAATTAATCTTGGAAAAGATCTGTAAGCAACCTAAATTCCCTGGAAGTTATGAAACTCCAGGTTGACTGTTGCTCTGGAATGAAAACTCTTTTTTCAGTGTCAGGGTTTCCTGTGGCATGGAAAGGCCACTTGACTGGGCAGGTTGGTGTAAAATTGGTTCTGGTTTCCCTTTCACAGCAGGTCAGACACAGACCACCTTGCACAGGCAAGTGATCTGCTCCTGGGCTTTCATCCATGGGTTTAGTGCCTGGCAAAGGCACTTCCCAGAGTTGTCCCATCCTGGCTCAGAGCCACCTGGGGCCATGGATGCCCAACACGGGGCTGATGAGCTGGCAGAGGTGGCAAATCCAGTGTCCTCTCAAGGGCAATAGCTCGATGGTGCTTGACTCTTACCTTTCTCCCACCCCAGATTTCCCTGGAATGGGGTTTATGAGCCACTGGGCTGCGGCACTTTTAAGAAGTGCAAATTGGGAGTGCGGGAGGCAGCGACTCTGCGGGCACACAGAGCTGCCTTTATGTGCTCAGCCTGTTCAGGGCCCTCAGCCTTTGGGTCTGTTTTATGGAGGGGATAAATACAGGCCAGAGGGGTGAGGTTGGCATGTCCTCACTGAAAAGTGCACCATGACTTCTTTAAATGCTGTGCAGCCAGTGACCAGAAAGACCTCACTGAAAAGACTCTTCCAGCTTTCAGCCAGGTAACTCTTCAAGGATTAAATATCCCATCTGATAATAAAGGTATTAATCTGAAGTGCTACCTATGCATTTACCTACATGCCCATAAACTATTTTATTTCACGTTTTATTTAATTCCAGAATAGACTTGCATAACCCTAACTCTCCATCTTGGCCAAAGGAAAACAACATGTATATGAAACAGGCTGTCCGAGATCCAAAGGCAGCACAGTTTCAGCCTCAGGGTTTGCCACAACTCTTGTGCTTGGGGCTACAATTAAACTTTTCAACTTCAAAAGCAATATTTTTAAAAACAAGAATAATCTCCAGGCTATTCTGACACTAGCTAGAATGTTTACTTTGCGTAAATCAATCAGGAATATTTCTGTGCCGCTGGAAAACCTTAAACAGGATTCAAGGTGCTGGGAGAAATTTAACACCTACAATATTCAGGCCAAGGCAGAGCAGGGAGTGTCCCAGTGACAGGCAGAGGTACAAGACGAATTAGTCAGGGGAAAGATTTATTATGGATTATTATGGATTTCTTAAGATCTTAGAGCTATTGAAACACAGTTCCTAACACTTCAACAGTCTAGGTCATGCATTATGTACAAGATACTCCCTTGCATGTTTTACAAAGAATTTAAATGAGTAGTAGATATTATAAGAAATTGCTGACATAAAGGCATCAGTAGGAGCTTGATCCTACAGATCTCACTGACCACTGGTGTCTACCTTCCCTTTTTTTCTACTTTGAGAGCTGGGGAAAGTTTGCAGCCTGATCAACACTCAGGCCTTGACTAATCCATCATTAAATGAACAAAAGAAGAGCTGTGAGGGCAAGTGGATAGACTTGAGTGTTTGAAAGCAGTGTGATGGGAAGAACTGTCCCACTGACATTTCTGGGATGAGGCAGAGTCCACCTGTACTCTCCGCTAGCTCACCTTACCTGCTCAGAGGTGTGTAGGAAAGGCATGCATGGAATGGGGTTGGGAATACATGCTCCTTCCCCAGAAACCATCTCTGCTTCCAGGGATCAGAGACTCTAAGACACACTTTAAATCACAAAGCAAGGGTCTTTCTTTGAAGTTTGCTCCACTTGATTCCCCGATAAATCCTTCCATACATTTATTCCCGGGATACTTTCCTGATTTTCTCTTGTTGAACTATTTCAGTTCAATCTGAGTTTAGAGCAACAATTCCTCTTTTGCACCCCCCTCCCTGATTCTTGCCCTGCCCCACAATCAGAAGTAAACTGGGGTATTGAGTACACAGGGGGCTTTTTGGCTGTTATTTATCTCTTGTTCCCACAAAAATGTGAGAATGACAAACCTGTTCTCTGAGGGGCCTGACCTGCCCTGGGCTGGGTGTTCTCCTTTGCCTCAGCACCAGCAAGGCTCTCTGCACAAACCCTCATGTTCATACACCAAGAAAAGCTGATTGTAAGAACAGTTTGGCCTTTTCAAAGTAATACTTCTTTCTGCTCCTGGCAGGCAGGAGAAGAATTATATTCCCCTTTATATGACAATCTCAAAAGAAGCTGGTTCAAAGCAAACAGTAAAATGAGCTTGGAGGCCCCCCTGACTCTGTCACAGAATAATGCTCTGTGTAACTGGCTGAAATATCTGCAATTTATTAGAATCAACAAATTGCCTGAAGAGTCAAACCCTCCACCAGACAAATCATTTCAGGTTGACACAATATTACGGTTTCCTTGGGCTGCCTCTGCCCCTTCCCTGGCTTGTCTCATGCTCATCTTGGGAATTCTCTGGAACAAGGAGTATGTTTTTACCCTGTTTGCAGCGTCCCCAGCACAAATAGGTTCCAGCTCTGCCTGGTGGGTGTTGTCATCGTGGAAATAATTGCAAATATCAGATTTACAGCAGGGCCGCCGTCGCTCTTCTTGAGGTTACACAGCAATGTTTTCCTTAACTTTGCAGCCTGATTTGCAAACCACACTTCATTCTGGGGAGTTTCTGACAGAAACTTGGCCTTTGGCAAGCACTTAAGCCCATGAATTGTTGCTATTACACTGGGTTGAAATGCCTTCTTGCACAGGGGTGGACTGAATTCCACACGTACATGTTTTGCTGGAGGTGTTTTTAAAAGCTCACTCCCCTGGAAGATGTGTTGCCTGTCTAACTCCTCTCCAGGCCCTAATTTCATGTGTTTCTGAGCCAGGTTGTCTCTCTGAGGTGACACGGTTCCTCCTCTGGAGTGTGCAGCGGGCTCCCAGCCACTCCATTAGTGCCTGTGGGGAGGAAGTGTGACCCCTCGCAGAATGAGGCGAGCCTTGAATTACTGGAACTGCAAACAATTTGCATTATTCATGGAAAACAGGCCTTTCCTCAAGATCCTTTCTGCCAGCATCAGTGGCCAAGCTGAAGCATCAACTGCATATGTTACTCTCCTTGCTGGGATTGTTACTAATATGCATCACAATGAGAAAGCTGCTCCCTATTTCTAATGAACAGAGAGGATTTAAACATTTCCCTTCTAGGGAAAACAGGTGATTCATCTCTCTTACTGAGAGGAAAGACTGACATATGTTGAACATATTGTACCCTGGCTTGTGAAGTTATAAAGCTTCCTCTGGAGGCAAGGATCACTCAGAGGAGCCTTCCTTTGCTCCCCCTTCCCTCCCCTTCCCTCCCCATTTGATCCTTCCCCAGGCTGTAAACAAAGCTGCCTGTGTGCAGTTGGGAAGGGCTGCTCCAAGATGGGAGACCTACAACTGGAGTCAACCACAGAGGGAATGGTTTGGCTAAATTTAATTAAAGTCATTCCCTCACTTGGGCTGGGAACCCAGACAGTCTAAAAATACTTTGGTCCTCTTTTCTGGCTCTGATTTTAGGCCTGTGCTCTGTATTTCTTTCTTTCTGGTGACAGAAAATGTTACTGAAGCGCTCGTAGGTTTGGTGTTTCTTTTTTTTAACATGGGGTTTTCACAAATCCTTTTCTGAAAGCTGGGACAAACGTTTGGGGAATAACACATGTGCTGTGCATGGTCAGGTATGTTCTAGTCTAGAGCCATTTGTCTGTTAAAAAAAAAAATGCAGGTGCCTGGTTTATGGTGGGAGTTTTTTTAGACTGAAGCAAAATTCTTACCCTGCCTTTTGTCCAGCATGTGACACAAGCCTGGTGCCACCAGCTCAGCTTCTGCAGAATGGCCCCAAAAGTGTTACCACCCCAGTTTTGTCTTTGAGCAGAAGGGCTGGATTAACAAAAAGAGCTCTGCTTTCCACCAATCTGATGTCTGGGTGTGTGCAGCACTGCCACCTCTGAGGGCTGCTCTGGCCTCATCTTCCTTGGCTAATTTTGAATTAAGTTAAGAGGAATTGTCCAACTTCCTCTGGATGCCTTTGTATTGAGGCCTGGATCCTAAAAATATGTTGAAGCTCGTGGAATCCAAGCTGAATAGTTTTCAGCAAGTGGGTTGGTTGTCATTATTAGAAACAGAAGCAGAGATCAATATTTTACAACAGTTTTTAGGTTGCTTATTGCTCCTTTTGGTTTTATTAACCACTGGCAAGGACAGAAATGACCCGCCAGTCACACTGAGATGGAAAAGTAAGAAAAAATGGATTTTTTTTCCCAAACATGCTTCACTACCAGAACCTGGCAAGAGCTCATGGCACTTTCGCCCACCATTTTTTTTTTTATTACTACTGTGTTTAAATCATGCTGTATAAAATCTATCAAAAGACTTGGAGAAAATGGACAGGGGAAGGAAAACCAGTTGAATATTAGAAGTATAAATAACTTAAGAAAACAAGTCAGAAGATTCCAATAATAGATGAAACTTACAGTCAAAAGAACTTTATAACATCAGGATAAATGTTAAATACTTCTCCCTCAAAAGTCAGAACACTTAAAGCAGGTGAGTCTTCTTTCTCAAGCAATAAAATCACAGAAAAATGTAGTTCTAGGTTAACCAAAGCTAGTCCCAACTTACATTGCTTCAGTTGGAAAAAAAAAAAAACAAACCTTCAGAGAATGTTAAATGTTTCAACTTCTATTTTCACACTGGCTTTTTCAGCTTCTTGTTTCACAATGACATTTCCATTTCAAATTGACCTTAAAAAAGGTTTTCAAGGAAGGTGAAACATTTGAATCATCCCCAGGCAATTCCCTCCTTTGTCCTCAGTTTCTTCACTGCTGAGGATCCAAATCAAATCCTCAAACCAATATTCCTTTAAGCAGCATGATTTTTAAAGGAGGAAGAAATCTCCCCAGAACTGGAAATATTTTGCATACCAGCCACCTCAGATTTTTTTTCCTGAGTTACAGAAGTGACCAATATAGTCACAGATCCCTTCAGACTGTGGACAGAACTCATTTACTCCAGAACACTCACAGCAAATGCCAAGGATGCCCTCATTAATATTCCACAAAGGTTTTAGGATCAACACTAGCATGCATAATACTGTTTAATGACAGCAGGGCTTATTATCAGAATGGATTGGCCTCATCTGGCCTCTTTTGGCAAAATAATGTGCATAATAAGGTATGTTAATGCTGGGCTCTTTGGCAGGTCTCAGAAGATGAGACAGTACAGCTGGCAGGACGGAACAGGAGCAGCTGGAAGGGGAAGATTTGGTTTCTCCATATTAAAACGTTTGACGTTTGGTATCTGAAGGGAACACTGCTTAGAGCTAATAAATAACTCACCAATGATGACAACCTGTAATAACAGCTTTTATTGTGGTCTGGTTAATCCTCCAATTCAGCTTGGTCCTATTAGACCATCTGCCCTCCATTTATATTTTATTACGATTTTTTGGGCGTTGTTAAATGTCGTGCACTTGGAAAGTTGTGGCCACACAAATGTGGGGAGCCTGCCTGGGAGTCATGGCTTGCATGGGGAGGGGAACAAGCAGCAAGGCTCAGAGGGAAAGATGCAGAAATGAGTGCAGAGAACACTATTTTTCCATGGATGCCCTGGTGTTCCCCCAAGGTGACAGTGGGTGGGTGATGGCTTGCATGCCCATCCAGTTCAATGCACCTTTCTTCAAGCATTCCCATTTCTAGGGGTGAGAAAATGCCACTTTGTTTTTCCCCTACTGAATGAATATGGTGTTTCTGGCAGAGAAATTATCGACCTCCCTCTCTCTCCAAGCATCAAACAGGTCAGCACCGATGATTCTATCGAGGCCCGGGGTGACAACTGGGCCAGGCCACACATATTCCTCGTGGGCACATCTAGTCATCAGGGACGTGCTGCTCCTGTGCCTCTCACAGCCCTCATGATGTCTGGTGCCACTCATTTTTGGCACACTGTCAGGCCTAATCACTCTGCCTGAAAAACAATCGTTTGCACAGATAACCCGCCAGGCCTGGGAAATCCAGACCAGGAGCCGGAGTTTCTCTTTGGATGGACTGCACAGTGTCTTGTGTGCATCTTGGAGGTGACAGGCTGGCTGAAAACCTGCCCTAGGACTGATTTCCAGATGCAAAAACGTCACCAGCCTGGAGTGACTGCAGCTCTCAGAGCAGAGCATGTGATAAAGGAAAGAAGGATCAATAAGGATATTATAAAAAAAGAGGGAAGTGCTCTGAAAGGGGCAACACCTCCAGCATCTCAGGAGGTGTTTGTGAGCTTGTCATTAGTTAGGAAATAGGCTTCCTTGGCAGTGCAATGAGTTAGAGGCACTTCTGTCTCAGAAACTTAACTTGCCAGATCAGTACAGAGGGAAACCAGTGGAGGGGAGTTTGGAAAGGAAGCTGTTTGTGGACAGATCTGGAAGTTGCCTGTTTCATAAAGCAGATTCATAGAACAGGTGCAAACACTGCAGGAGTTAAAAAAGGGGAAAAAATGGAGAAAGACTTTAGGTTCCCCTTGAAAACAACAGTTTGCAGAAAAGCTTGTTCATCTCGCTGGGAAGGGCCACACTCTCTGCCCTCTCTGAGCCCACCAGGAAGCTGCTGGAAGGGATGCTGTCCATATCCTCAGGGCACTGGGCTCTGCTTAAAGGGGGTGGTCTTCTGGGATGTACTATAGAAACAAATGCTTGAGACCAAAAAAAGCAGGATTTATAGCACTGTAGCTACTTTAAAAATATTCTTTAGCTTCCCTCAGGGAAGAAATGAAAAACTTCCAAAGGAGCGGTTCAGCCTTCTGCTGTGTGGGTTTCCTTTTGTTGTTTCATGAGTAAGATCCCAGGGAAGAACTGAGTGCCCTTTTCAGAGGGTGTCTCATGTACCAGTGTGTTTTTCCACCTGTTAATTATTTCCATCCCATTACTCACCCATCACTACCCGTCACAGCAGCCTTCTCTGAATATTGAATGCAATTCATAAAAACAGCTCTGTCTACTGATCGTGCACTTAATCATAATTAATAATGCTTAAATATAACCAGGGAGAGGGATTAGAATCAGGAGTGAGCATCTTACTGCTGATTTCACAGTGGTTTTTTCTGTGAAGTTTCATTTAAAATACTGAACAAATTGAATGAAGGAGAATGTTTTAACACAGTGCTGCTTTGGGAGTAGCCCAGAATGACCAGCAATTCTAAACCTACTTAGAAACAGGCTCTAATTAGGCCACTTACATTAGTCAGGCAAAATTAATATTTACATAAGAAAAAAAATCAAATTTAAGTTTAGTTGGTGTTAGGTCAAAGGTTGGACTTGATGACCTAAGAGGTCTCTTCCAACTTCAGTGGTTCTGTGATTCTGTAAATTCAATAGAACTTGTAAGGTCCTCAGCCAGCAGAGCCAGAGTTGCTGAGAGACGCCCTTAAAAAAGCATCAACCTGGAGATAAAACATATTTCTGCGTCTTTATAAAGTGCTGATAAATCATGTGACAAAGGCAGAGAGAAATTCAGGACACTGAAGGTTTTTTCCCACTATGCATGGCCTGATCATGACAGAAACATATGTAGAAAAGAGCCTCACACCAGATAGTCTTGGCTTTTTTTACACTGGATGAGCCACAGATAAGTTATAAAATACATGTAAACATTTGTCACTGTGTGTGGGGTTTTTTTAATGTCTCACTCCTGTCTTTCAGTGAGACTGTGATTGGACTTCTTAGGAAAAGCAATGAAAAACCTTAATTAAAATTTTGCTGCTCCCTGGACATCTGTTCCAGAGTGTTATATAAAATATTACACATGGTTATAAATATACATCCATATTTTATTTTAAACACATTAGTAATTGGGTTTTATAGGGCCACGGTGATTTATGAGGCACAGGGTTGCAGTGCTGGAGGCACGTGTGCACACACTCCTACAGAGACACATATGTGGTCATCTATGGAATCTTGGGGTGTCAGCAAACTTCTGGGAAAGCTGTTTTTTGGCAAGGAAACAGCTCAGCTTCCACACCTGCAGTGGGTGCTTTGCTTCTGATGTTCCTGTCAGACTCCCCATTGCAAAAAGGCCTCAAATGTCATAAAAGTGAAGGGTATTCAGGGACAGTGATATCCCACAGCAGCTTTGGTCATTTCTGGTGCTCTCTAAAGGGCTACAAGATATGTTATTTCCTGGAAAGCAGCTCTTAGGAATGTTTGTTACCTCTAGCCAGTCAAAACTTTCCATGGAGAACTCGGCAATCAGTGCTCCACCCCTTAGAAGTGATGCAGAGAAGGCTGTGAAGGCTCATCAGGCTCTGGATGATCCAACAGATGGAATTATGTCCTTTCCACAAACTTCTGAAAGAACTTGTGGTGAGTTAAAGAGGTCTAATAAAATCTTACCTGGTAAGGCAGTTCCCAATATAGCCCTGAACCATTTCTGGAGTAAGTCTCAGCCTTCCTGAAGCTTCTCAATGATCCCTGCACATCATATGACAAATGTATTGCTAATTAACAGCAACTCATTCTTGGAAACTGCTCCCAGAGGGTTTCATCCTCGTTTAATGATCAGCCAGGAGGTTCAGCAGCAGAGGCCCTGGAGCCGCTGCCTCAGGAATGCTCTGGCTGCACGGAATCCTGCTTTGGCAGCAGAGACTATGGGAGGACAGGTTGTGTTTCAACAAGCCTGAGCACTCCAGAGCAAAAGCTGGAGGTGGTGAATAGGCAGAACAGTGCCAGCAGCAAAGAAATCTCCATGTTTTCTGCAGTGTCACATCAGACTACATGGGACAATGGGAGAAGTCACCCGCTACCCGGACTCTGTCAGATCAGTCGCTTGTTCCATTTGGGACTTCCCCTGAACTCCTATCCCTCTTTATTTCATTCTTTTTCCCTTCTGCACCATCTTCAGAGCTGTCTGTCACACTAGCCTCTCCCAACCTGTGCAGATGCACAGAGCTTTTCCAGCTCAACAGCAGAAGCTCGATGTGGAAACATCCTGACGTTGCCGACTCACCGGATCAGGAGCATTTTGTCTGAAACGAGCAGCTTCAGTGAGCTTAATATCCACCCCAGTGCACAGGACACAGGGAAGAACCTGGGTCAGACTCACAGCACATTCCCTGGAGCTGGTGTCCTCGTGGACTTGCAGCCCAGAGATCTACAACTAACTGGAAAATCCTAACAACTCCAGTACCACCTGGAGCACAGCTGCAGGAATTCCCACCTCAGGGGTCTGGTCTGAAGCAGAGTTTGCTGTGGACGCATCCAAGTCATAACATGTGTTGGCAGGTGATCTGTGGGACACACTGGGCCCTTGCAGAAGTGTCTGATGCTGGGTTTATCTACAGGAAAATGAAGCCCCACAAAAGGTTTGTTCTTGCCCTTTGGTGGTCAACAGTGGGAAATCACACGTGGCTGTCAAGTTACTGCCTCTGCACTGGCAGTGCCACCAGAGGCCCTTTATTTAGTTTTATATGGTATATGTTACTTCACTTTATTTCTTGTCCTCATTTCTCAAATACTTTTGTAAGTCAGAGACTTACTTACTGATTTCCCCTCTGCCAGGGACCCTGGGTTTGGAGATGAATGGATGGATGGATGGCCACCCTCTCAGGGCTGATGCCACCAAACCACAGCCAGTGCCCCGTGGGGATGTAACTTCCCACCCCTTTTCTCATCCCTGAGCCATCAGGAATTGTCACAGGAGACTGGCTGTGCTCTGGCAGTGGGAGAGGCCGTGAGTGAGGATCCTTCCCCCGGGGCAGAATATGCCTTGTTTCATGCAGAAGTGGACTTGGCAAGCCTGACCTACATTTTGGATGGCTCTGGTGCAGCAGACTGGAAACCTGGTGGCAGCTCCAGATAAAATGAAAGTGGGGCAGGCTTTTGTTGGATTACGGAAATTATTAGCATGAAACACGAGTCTGTGTCTTACTTAATTGCATTAATTGAATGTTGCCCCACCATGTTTTGTATTCGGCATGCTGCTGGATGTTGGTTGGAAAACAGCCACGCAGAGGGCAGCTGAATGTTTTGCCTGGCAGGGAGAGAAAGGGTGAAATCCTTTTTTTTTTTGCTGTGGAAGCATAAGAATATATCTGGAATGAGCCTGTGTTGGATGTTGGATGTTCTCACTCAAATGAGAAGTAGGTAAACAGTGAAATGCTTGTATTGCCATTGTTGGGTTCCAAAGTTAACTGCCACAGACATTAAAATGCCAGATGAAGGCAAATTGCTCCTTCTTTGGACACAGCTAATTCCTGCTGTGCGTCCTCTCCACACTGCCGGATTCCCAGCCAGAAGGACATTGTCTGGCAGCGCTGCTCTGGTTTGCAACGCCTCGGGCTTTAAATAAAGAGGGAGGGATGGACACAGACATCAAGGAGCATCTTGGCAGGGAAGGAGCAGGGGAGCTTCAAGCGCTGGGCAGCCTGAGGTCTGTGATCTCGAGAGACACCCGGTTGTTGTCTCTCTTTAAAAGCCAGTGATGTTTTCTGCTTCTTCCTCCCCCCAGTTCTTCCCGGAGAAAAGCCCCCCGGGTGGTGCTGAGTGGAGGTGGAGACCGGGGCGCCCCAACACAAAGGTTTCAAAAGGACGGGATGCCGGCATCCTGGAAGGAAAAACAAAACCCGGGGGACGTTTCCTCCTCACCCGTGAAAAGGTATTTGGGGCTGGGAGAGCCTCTTTTCTCTCCTCTTTGTCTGCGGCTGAAGAGGGGCTGGGGCTCAGCCCTGAGTTCCTTTGCTGGGGAAGGAGCCGGAATTGCTTTTCCAGATGGATTGCCCGGCAGCATCCCCAGGCACCCTGGGAATGAGAAGACTTTATGGAGCCCTTCGTGGCTCTTTTGTTTACGTGCTCTGGGCTCAGAGTCGCTCAGAGAAGGGCCAGGACATCGACACAGCCCTGCTGGGTCCCTAACACGGGAAGAATTCCAGGTGCCCTTGCAAAGCCGGTGTCATTCCCATTTTGGCACTTCCGTGGATGGGTAAACACTTGGCTCACATTTCTCCCACACCAGGTCATGGATTCTGGGAGAAAGCACAGTGTTTGCTTTGAGGAAGAGTTTTAATGTTCGAATCCATTAGGATACAGAGTGGCAGGAAGGAGAGATGTGGTAGAAGAGAAGGGGAGGAAGGTTTTTACCAGCAGACAGTGGTTTCCTCTGCTGCTGGGCCTGGTGGGGAGGACAAACTGAGAGGTTCCCCCAGAAAGCCATAAATGAAGTCCTGCTGTGGGGGCCTGTTGAGGATTTTCTCCAAAGAGAACTGGAATATTTTCCTTCTGGTGAACCACAAGAGAATGTTACTACATCCTGTGCCTTGCGTGGCTTATAAATAGAAGGAGGAAAGGAATGACTGGTTAACTGTTTGACCTCGGTTTGGGGGGGGAAAGCCTCCCAAGAAACCTCAGGGACTCACCCCATTAAGCATACAGGAAAATGTCACAGATCTGGCACCTTAATTATATGCTAATGACATCCTACTAGGAGGAAAAGCTTCAGATGTCTGCAAGAAAAATACCTGACTGAGAGGGGCTGTGTGTGCTCACAGAGTCCTTTCTGACAACCATTCCCTCTCTCTTTTTGTCTTTTTTTTTTTTAGCGTTTGAAAAACAAAAGAAAACAAAAAAGCAGGCTGAAGAACTAGGTGAACCTTTGGCATTTGTGTTTGATTTTCAGCCCCTGAGCAAGAACTGAAAACAAAACAAATCCTGCTGCAGAGAGGTTTGTCTAACGTGCAGACTTTCAATGACCCTTCTGTTTAGAATGTTTTTCTGATTCACTTTTAGCTAAAGTTGCAAATGGTCTTTACCCATCACCTTCTGGTGAACTTGTCTGCAAAATACCTGCTATTTTCCTGTAAATTTATTTGCTCCACATGGATTAAAAAAAATTGGTTAATATAAATACTTAGTAAATTTAATGGAAGTATACCCAGATATGCAATCCAGGTACCTGCTAGGATTTTTTTTTAGTTACTTGTTCATTCAAATTATTATTTTCCAAGGACTTTGCATTACACCTGGATGCTTGGAGAGCCCTTTACCCAGAGCAGGAGCTAATGGTGACACCTACATGGACAGTTTACATTCATTCAGATTTACATTCATTCACATGTGGTGCATTTATGGGGACTAAAATTATACAAAACCCAAACAAAACCCAATCAATCAACAACAAAAAATCTAAAAAACAACAACAACAAAAAGAAACCACAAAAACAGCCCAGGAAGGACAACTGAATATTCATGGACAAAACCAAACCAAACCAAACAAAAAAAAACCAAAAAAAAACAAAAAAACAAACACCAAACCAAATCAACAAACAAAACCACAAAAAACCCAAAACCTGAAAAACAAAAAAAACCCCAAAGAAACCAAACCAAACCAAAATAAAAACAAACCCCAACCAAACCAACAAAACCCAAGCCAAACAAAAATCAAACAAACAGGGGGGAAAAAAGAGAGAGGAAGAGGAAAAGCCTCTATTATTGTGAAGGTAATCTCAAAAATAGTGATAGAAAACTTGCTTTGACAGTAACAAAAATGATGGGGGCAGAGCAAATACTGTTGTAAAAGATTAAGTGTCCCCACCTGAATCACTTAACCCAGAATAGCCTGTGTGGGAAGCCTAATGGGACACTTGCTATTCCAGTTATTTTCTCCAAATCTTTACTTATAAGTCATGGCCTGCTGACTTCCCAGGGATGTCTCACACATGAAGAGGCTGCAGACCTGAGATCAGCACCTTACTTGCTACAAAACCATGGAAATATTTGGGGTTTGCTCCCATTTTGTTCCCTTCTCCTCTAGAGTGGCTGGTTTTGCCTTTCATTAAATGAGGTCTGTAATTCTCAGCAGAGGCTGAGAATGTGATACTATAAAATGTGATAATCCCTTTAGGTTTTATCTAAGATTTGGGAAACAGCCCTGATACTTGTAGAATAAACAGAGGTTTGTTTTCTCCTGGAGGACATAAATTGGGTTAACTAGATTTAATTTATTAATTGAATGTAAAAAAAAAAATGTTCTGTTTACATTATACTAAAAATAGCAGCCTTGTGTGTGTCCCTGAGATGAGCAGTCATGGGACACATCAGGATGGTTTTCAGGAGACACAGAAAGGAATCAGCTGTAGTCAACAAGAGGATTTTTCTTCACTGCTGAAAGATGTGCTGTTTGCTTTGATATAACCAACCATGGGGGCCAGGCAGAAGAAAAACCCCCTCAAAGCTTAAAAGTTTTGCTTTGAGATAGATTTGCCAGATCCTTCTGTCACTGGGGTTCACCTCAGCAGGTTGGTTTGAGGATAAAACAGAAGGACTGAGCTTTTGATACTTCCCAGGGCCGTTCGTTTTTGTCTGGCAAAAGAAAGTTCTCCTTTTGTACCTTCACATCTTTGAGCAAAAAAACCATTCCAGTCTGGGATGAAGATTCCCCTTTTGTACCTTCACATATCTGAGCAGTGAAACCAACCCAGTCTGGGATGGTTTTGTGATGTGATTTGCTGAACAAAAGGCTCTTGGAGGTGCCATCCTCTGCTCTGCATCACTTCTAGCTGCCCCTGCTCTGTCTCTGTTCCTTGGTTTGGGGGTGGGATGCAAATGCCATTTGCAGTGCTATGCAGAGCCATGAATTTTCACATCTAGAGGAGCATTCCTGTCCTGATTTAGAGCAAAGCAGCTCAAGGACAGGTAAAAGGGATGAAAAGGTGTTTCTAGGGTGAGGACACATGGTGCCAGCAGCCCTGCTGGGTCAGCCAAGCATGCCAGAGGTCAAGCTGGCAATTAGACATTTGCTCTGTGAAGTTCATCATCAGAAATGCACCTTTTTCCAAAAGAAACATTTCCATGTGTTACTGACCCCTCAAAGACCTCACAGCAAGTTTCTCTGCTTGCTCAAGCATGTGAGGGCAGGTTCTTCCTGCTGCCTCCATCCCAGGTGAGGAGATGGGGCCCTCCCTCCTTGTAGGAATTATCTGATGATCCTTTTAGCAGTTAATGGGGAGGATCTGTACAAACAGAGCCATCCCACCCTCAGCAGGGCTGTCTCCAGCCGAGGCTCCTGCTTCCAGCGTGGGCTACAAGCAGCCAGGAGCCATTCCTGGGATCCACAGTGATGCTCAGCAGGAGCTTAGGTGGGCAAATGGGGTCAGTGAAGTTCTCCCAAAGCCTCTGATGGACACTTCATCTCCCACAGCAGCACAAAAGGCACGACTCCTCACTCACCTCTGTTCCATGGAGCTGCTAACTCCTTCCAGATGAGCGTTGTTTATTTTAGCTTATTGATTAAACCAGTTGCTGCCTCTAACAGGAACCTCACATTTTCCAGAGAGACAGATATGAAACATTAAAACTGGTGATCATTCCCCTCTACCCCCCTTTCCAGAAGGTGTAGCTGCTCCTGTGACGAGGGGTTGTGCAGCTACAGAACCCGGAGCCTGAAGAGGAAATGAAAGCAAGTTCTCCTTGAGAGAAACTTCTAGAGCTTGAGTGGCTTTGTTTTGTTTTGTTTTTAACCTAAAAATACTAATTTCCTTCAGTATGAAAACTGAGATGGCATCAGCTCAACTTATAAAAATCTTTAGATTAACTTGCCACGCTGATGCACTGAACAAAGGGCTTTGGGTTTGAATAGAGGAGGATGGAGACTGTGGGCCACAAAACCAAACATGAAGTGTAAAAGCTCCAGGATTTCTTATGGAATGGTGTCTCTGATCCCCACTCCCTTTGCTGATGCTGCAGGAGCTCCAGCTGCTCCATGTGCCCCCTCACACCCATCCCAGAGGAGGTCTGGCACGTGCTGCGGTTCCTCTGGGACCAGAGCAGATAATAATGTCCTTCTACCCACTTTTCCCTCGGTAGGACACTGTCATTTCCTCACCGTGCTGCTGAGCTTCACAAAGCCCTCAGTTACCTCGGAGACTCTTCCCCCTCCCTGAAACTTGGCTGAACTGCCCATCAAAAGCTGCTGCAGGGAGAGAGGAACCACCAGGCAACCAGGCAAACCCTTCTCCATCAGTAAAAACCAATAAATCACACAGGAGGACGTGGAACACGTTCAAAGACCAGCTTTAGGTGGCTCAAATCCACGTGACAAGGCAGTGCCACCAGCTTTCCTGAGAACTGCTGAGAGGGCTCCTGGGCAGCAACCACCCCTTGGCTGTTAAAATTCCAGAGGGAGACCCTGGGGCTGCCGCAGACAAAAGCTGGAGCATCCTGGAAGGAAACTGCCTTCTTGTTCCCTCCTACTAGGGAGTTAACCCCAGGGAGCATCCAGCTGAAAAGCTGTACATGTGGAACACGCTCCCTTTCTGCTAAGAAAACATCCAAGGGAGGGTGTCTTTCCTGCAGCTGGGAGAAATTCCAGCAGCCTGCTGGAACCTGATGGCTGTGATACACAAAAGATCCCAGAGGAAGGGATGTGCTGATGTCCCTGCTGACTGACACGTGGCACTCCACTGCACATTCCCTCGGGCTCCTCTGTGTTTCCTCTCCAAGATTTCTTGCCACAGCAAGTACAGAGACAGCAGGCAATTATTTTGCTGGGAGATGCCAATTTATCTGTAATGCATCTAATTCTCTGATTGTCCTCATTTCTTTTTTCTCCAGGAAGGAAGGAAGGGAGTTACAGCTGTACTTGAAACCAGAGTGCATGAAGTGATTGAATTAGTGAGCAGTGAAAAGTTCACTTCAGCAAAAGACTCAGGGTTTGATCTTCCTTCCTCTGCCACCACTGGCAATATCCCCACTAATTCCAGTGGAAGCAGGAGCAGAGTTTCAGAGCTGACACGTCAAACAGCACTAAGTCATCAGCCTGAGAAAATAGGAATGAGGCCCAGTGGAAAGCCAGACTTACCCATCTGGGTTTAAGGGAGCAAAACACAGGGGTTAACCTAAAAAAGCAGAGAGAGGTAAAGGAATGCCCTGCACTGCTCATGCTACTGAAATTAGGGAAGTTCCATTCAAGTTTCACACAGCATATTTGGAAATTTTGGCACTTTTTGTTGACGGTCCTGCAGTTTGCTCACAACCAGGAGCACAGAGACAGGCACAGCAATAAATATGGAATCATAGAATCCCAGAATGGCCTGGAAGGGGTTGGAAGGGACTTTAAAGCTCATCTCATTCCACCAGGTTGCTCCAGCCTGACCTTGGACACTTCCAGGGATCCAGGGACAGCCACAGCTTCTCTGGGCAATGTGTGCCAGGCTCTCCCTGTCCTCCCAGCCAAGAATTCCTTCCCAATTCCTTCCCAATATCCCATCTAACCCTGTGCTTTGTCCATGTGAATCCATTCCCCCTTGTCCTGTCCCTCCATCCCTTGTCCCCAGTCCCTCTCCAGCTCTCCTGGAGCCCCTTCAGGCCCTGCAAGGGGCTCTCAGCTCTCCCTGGAGCCTTCTCTCTCCAGGTGAACCCCCCCAGCTCTCCCAGCTCCAGAGCAGAGGGCTCCAGCCCTGGCAGCATCTCCGGGGCCTCCTCTGGACTCTCTCCAGCAGCTCCAGGTCCTTGTGCTGTTGTTCCCAGGGCTGGAGGCAGCTCTGCAGGAAAACAAACCAAAGCAATCTTCAAGGAGAAGGATGTGATCATCCCTCATATAATCCTGTCCTATGTCACCAGGGCAGTCAGATAATTCTCTTAAGGTGAAAAGGCAGCAGAGTTCCTGTGGCTCCTGCTACAAATATCCTGTAGTCTATTGAGAAACAAAAGATGAAGCAGAAACCAGGAGATCCAGTATCTCCTCCCTGTGTGGTGGCAGCCACTTGCTTAGCTGGATGTTCAAGATGTAAAAACTTCTGGGAAACAGTCTGATTTTCCTGGCATTTAAAGTATTTGGGGTTTGTGTTTCCTGAGCTCTCTGGGTTAGATAACAACTCCATCTTGGACTTATCTTTGCTGCTCTCTGCTGCTTTGCTCTGAGCCCTGGCAGGGGGGTGTGTTTCTGTGTTCCCCGATTGGATTTACAAACACCACGTTGTTTAGTAAACTTTTCAAACGGTCTTTCCTCCTGCCAGCATGGAAACAGAACTGCCTCACCTGAATGGCAGACCCACGGCGCCTTGAGCTATTTATTTGTGGGCCCGTTCCTTGCTGATTCCAAGGCTTTTCCTCTTGGCTTGGTGGAACCTTCAGTAGTTAGAAGGTGTGTTTTACCCCTGGATTTCACAACAGCAAGTGCCAAAGGGTTTCTTTGGCTCGGGCCAGTAACTCTGCAAAGGCAGAGCGGTCTGAAGGATGTCACTGGTGCATGCTGCAAACCTGCAAAGAGTTGGGTCCCCACTGAGAAGCACATCCAGCATCCCAAATGGGGTGTGGACTTTCAGCAGAAGCAGAGGCAGCCCCCAGACAGGAGTGGTGCTGGTGATGAGGGCCTGAGGAGGTCACAGCCCTTGGCAGGCAGGACATCTGTGCTCACCTGGTCCCTGAGGGCCCACAAAACCCCTGGATAGCAGAGGGAGTTGGGTTTTTGAAATTCCCTTAAATGCCAAGGAGTCTTGTTTGGCCAGAAGATGGAATATGTTTAAAATGTCTCTCAAAGCTCCTGGCTGACCCACAGGAGCTTCAAAAGGCTGAGTGAGAACTCGCCACCAAGATTTTTTCCAGCTCAGGACTGATAACAAAGACAACCATCGGTTTAAACCTCCCTGGCCAGTGCTTTGTGGAGAAGTGCCCTGATGGGAGTCTAGCCCCACCACCTTTGGGTGATTATTCTGCTGAATAAAGCTTTTGGGACTCACCAACAGTGCAATCAAAACCCCCTCCAGACCACAAAAGGGTTTGCAAGTGGTGTCCCTGAGCCCTGGCTCCAGCCCCCCGGGGAATGGGTTTGTCCCCAGCAAGGGGCTTGATGACACCCCGGGGGTTAATGAGAGCCCGGGACAGATGGAATAAACAGCCTGGGATTTACCAGCAGCCTGGTAAACAAGGACTTTCACAGCTAAGCCCCCCAGCCCCCTGCATTGCCTGGGGTTGGGGAGGGGGGAGATGCTTTAAGAAAAGGCTTCTGGCAGCAGCAGCCGGGAAGAGCTTGTGAGTTTGCAAATTGCTTCCAAGCCTTGTTAATCCCTGCTCAAATACAAAGCTTTGTAAGCTCATCTCTCCTTTCTCACCAGCCACCCTCAGGAAAGCCCCGCCGGCCTGGTATAATGCAGAGCTTTGCTTAGGCGAGGCTTAAAGGACAGCCAGGAAAACCAGCACTGGTTTCAAGGAGCCCTCAGTTTTCGGGAGTTCCCCGTAAATCTAGCATTCCCCTCGGGATGTTTGCTGCTCCCAGCTCGAAGGAGGACGCCGAAATTGGGGATTTGAAACAGAAATGCAGAAAACAATTGAAATGTGAACAATGCAGAGCCCGCTATTGCTCATACAGGAATCGCTTCGTGAAGTCACTGTGTCCCGGGGTGTTTTTAAATAGATCTTCAGTGGGTAGGTGTTTTGGTTCTCTCAGGGGCTGTCTGAGATTCACCAGCAGTGTTAATTAGCTAGTGTTGAACGGTGTGCAGTTTGCCAGTCAAAATTTAGGCTGTGGGCTCCTTTTCTGGAGTAGCACAAGTGCCACTGAACACTGAATTATGGTCTATTTATACAATCTTTAAATAGGCGAGTTTTTATGTTTTCGACCTCACTCTGCTTTGTAAAGATAAGTTTAATGGGTTTAGTTTCTGACAAATCAGGGAAATTTGCTTCTCAGTCAGGCTCCAGTGAATGGTTGTTATGTTTTATTACTTCTGTAACATCCTATAGACCAGAAACAAAAGACAGATGTGAGTGCCCATCTACTCTCAAGATCAGAAAAATCTGCTTTTTTTCAGGATTTAGGTTTTTTTTCATAGAAAGCATCACAGTAACAACAGTGCATCACCCCCCAGGAACCTCAGGCAAGTAACAGATGAGAGTCCTACAAGGTCCTTTGTGGCTCCGCCTTTACAGTTTCGAGAATTTATTCCACAAATCCACACCTCCTACTTCCCAGTGGCAAAGCAGAACAGAGTCTCCAGCCAACCTGCAAATTCGTCCTGAGGAGAAAAGGGGGGAAGAAAGGATGGCAAAACCCCGCAGCACTAAGTGGTGAAAACCCAGAGTCCTGAGTGAGCGGAGGGAGCTGGAAAATCCTTCTCGGCGCTGCTGAGCAGCAGTGACATCCCTGATGGAGATGTGCCCTCTCCTGGTGGCCCCGGGAAAGCCTGGAGGGACACCAAAGTGGGGAGGTTTGGGAGCCTGTGCCACTCAGCTGAAATATTAGTGGGATAATAAATGAGAGGCCTGGTTGGGATGGATTGACAGACAACACTCCAACTTCTGCTCCCTGACTAAGCCAAACAGTTGGAATGGTTAAAAATCTTTAAGGAAATAAGGCATATTTTGCTGTCCTTAAGACACTGTCCTGCCCTCTTCAGCAGACCATAGATGTTCCTGCATTTTCCAGACATTATATTTCTACTTCTGCAGACCAGAAAGATGGCAGTGGGCAGGAACATCATTTGGCTGTCCCAAACCTCCCACTACCACCAGCACATCACCTGGGGAAGAACCTGGACATTGAATTACCTGCAACCTGAAGGGAAAAAAAAACCAAAACCAAACAAAAAATCCCCTGCAGGCCACAGGCAAAGAGGTGAACAATAATGATAATGGGAGAGTGCTGGTGTCATTGTAACTATATCAACAGTAGCTGCTTGATACTATTTTTATTGGAATGCTAAAACAACTCATTACGCTTCCACATCGCAACTCTTGACTCCCTCCAAGAGGAGCCAAGGGTTCATTTCAAGTGTTTCAGTTCTTGTAGATCGTGTGGACATTGAGTAAAAAAATACCTGTTGTTTTCTTCCTGTTACTTTTTTCCACTGAGAATTTTGGCTGTTTTTCAGTGGCTTTCTCTTTACAATTATGGGCTGTGTTTTCTGCAGTCCTCTACTGCCCTGAAGACTTGTGAGAAGGGTTTCCAAGGATCTGCTGCCTTGTTTCTCTGCACTCCAGTGCCTGCACTGGTGTTTCCTCTCATCCCCATACAAACACATTTTGGGAGAATAAACATTTTTGTTTTATTCCAGAAACAATCTGCTGGGCCTTTCCCCTCCAGTAGCTGTGCCAGTTGGAATCTGATGTTCAGATCCCTGGAACTACAGCAGTTCAGGTGCTTTGCTCCCTTTGGAATCACACATCTATTCTCCTCATGCTTCCTCCCACAGTGCTGTGCTTCCTGTCAAGAATTATGTGCCAGTTTTCTCTCCTTTACCTTCTATTCCTTCTACTCTGGCACATTTTCTCCAGTTCAGGCTCTTTTTCAGTTTTCCTTGACCCTGTCAGCTGAAGAGGAGAGAGGCCTGGATGGAGACAGTTTTCCAGCTGGTGGATTCCTAGAGCTCAAGTGTGGATAAAACCTGCAGGACTCTGAAACCCCAGGGGTTCCTGGCAAAAGGTCCATTCCACTTTCCACACCTCCAAAGGAGGAGGCCACCTTTAGTCATGGAAGAAGCCTCTTTCCTCATCTGTGGAGGACACAGAGATCCCAAGCTCCTGATCTGGAAGCTGCAGTCAGGAGGTTTCTGCTGTCTCTCATGGCACAGCCATAAGAGTGTCTCCACTTTTCTCGCTCCTTTCCTACTAATTTACTGCTTTTGTTACCAAACCAAACCAAACACTGAACAGCAGCCAGGAGAGATCCAGGGCCTTGGAACATCAAGGATCAGATTAGGGGAGGTGTGAGGGAGAAGGGGGGGAACAGGGATTGTTTTCCTCGCTTAGATGGATCAGTGCTGATGAAAACACTGGAGAACACGTGGTGCTGAATGGATCCAGGGCAGGAGCACTGCCCTTGGTTTGGTTAATTGTTTTCCTTTGCTCAGAAGCCTTGGCACAATCCTCTCTCCAGAGCAGCAGGAGAAGAGGGAGTCTGGTCCCAGTCCAGTGCTGCATCCATGGAAGGAGGGGAACAGCTTAGAGTAATGACCAGTGCTTGTATTACACATGAAAATCAAACCAAATAAACACTGAAATGGACTTTATTGAGCTGCAGCACAGAGGTGTTCAGGGAGCAGAGGGGGAAGGTCACTGTCACTCAGGCACGAGGGCATTTTTCAGGAGCATTTTTATCTCGGGGCTGAGGCTCTTGGGGAAGCAGATGTTGAAGTAGATGAGGAGATCCCCCTTCTGCTGGGGGTCCTGGGGCAGTGGCATTCCCTCCCCGGGAACCACCTTGCAGTACCTGGGGCTGCCAAGGAAAGGAAGGGGCTGAGAGGAGCCCTGGGATGATCCCAACACGGGGACCCCCAACTCCACCTGCAGAGCCCCCCGGTGCTGTCTTAGGTCGAGTTCAACTGGAGACTTTTCCTCCTCTTTCGGGCTCCACCATCCACCCTCATCTCCCTCTTGACTCCCATCCACCCAAAAACGGCCCCAGACCAGAAGAGTCACCCCCTGTGGGCATCATCCTCCTCCTCCAGCCCCAGAGCTGCTGGAAAAGGCTTTGGAGGTTCCTCGGAGCACCCGCTCACCTTCGTGCTCACCACGATCCATGGAAAAGCCCCATTTCCCCATGGCACTTACTCCACAATGTCGTTGATGGGGATGTTGAGCAGCCTCCCATCCAGTGTCCACACATCCAGGGTGCATCCAGTCAGTGCCTACGGGGCATGGAGCGGCACCGGGAGCTGCTCCTGCAGCCCCAGGGACCAGAGGTGGAGCTCCATCCCTTCCCTCAGCTCTTTACCTTTCCCAGCGGGATTGAGGCGACATAAATGAGGTTGTTGTCGACTCTTTTAAACCTTGAGTGAAGCTTCTCTTGGACAACAAAGACGATGTCAGCTGGAATGACGTTGGGGCCCTAAAATTGAGGGGAATAAAGAGATCATGGAATCATGGAATCTCAGGGTGGGTTGGGAAGGATAATAAAACTCATCCAGTTCCACCTGCCTTCCACAGACCCTCCACACCTTCCACTAGACCAGCTTGCTCCAAGCCCCATCCAACCTGGCCTTGCAAACCTGGAAATGATTTTACACAGGGAAAGCTGACACAAATTCCTGATCTTTTGCTGCCACTTTCAGCTGGAGAAGGGAAAGGTATTTTCTTTCTTTAAGGAAAAAAGGAATCTTTTCTCAGACTCCTGCTCAGCCAAGGGAAATCAAACTGGGCTTCCCAAGTGCCAGGCAGGAAACCACCCCTTCCAATTATTGCTTTTTATCTGAGGAAAATCCAGGCAGGAATGGCTCCTCAGAGTGTTTCTGAACACAGGAATGCTGGAATTACTCCAATGGTTGTGCTGCCAAGTGCCCTCAGCAATGGGAAAACAGAACGTTCATGTCACAGGAGAACTTCTTTCTGTGGAGGGTGAGGTTCCTTCCAGCCCTAAGAACTCTGGGATCCTGGGATTACCTGGTCTCCTTCCTTCTCAAAGGTGATCCTGGTGCCGCGCTTCCATCCCGGCTGCACGTCGATGGTCAGGATCTTATCCCTGATGGTGCTGGTTTGGCCGTCCTCGTTCATCACCTGGGCAGGACACCAAGGAGGGAGGGTCAGGACTGCTCCAATCCCATGGCACAAGCCAGGAGAGAACAGGGAAAGGATGGATTGTACTCTGTGGTGGGTCCAAATCAGATCATAGAACTGTGGGATCACTAAGGTTGGAAAAGCCCTCTGAGACCATCGAGTCCAACCGTCCCCAGCACTGCCAAGGCCACCACCAACCCCTGTCCCTGAGTGCCACATCCACACATCCTCCGGGAATGGGGACTCCAGCACTGCCCACAGCCCATTCCAATGTCTGACCACCCTTCCAGAGAAGGAATTTTCCCCAATATCCAACCTAAACCTCCCCTGGCATAACCTGAGGCAGTTTCCTCTTGTCCTAGAACAGGAGAAACTCAAGGCTGGATCCAGGAGACAAAGGGCACAAAGGGCACAGCACAGCGTGAAAATGGAATTGTGGGAGCTCAGAACATGCCAAGCTCCTTCTCCACCCACCTCCAAAATCAGCCCTTGCTTCCCACCAGCTCCTGCATCAGTTCCCATGCTGAATTCCCTTAGCCAAGCCAGGAGAGGACACTGGTTCAGCTCCTGCTGGGTTTGGTGCCGATCCCTCCCTGCGGCACAGCCCCAAATCCCTCAACATCCCACATGGAGAGAGGGGAGAGCCCATCCCAAAATCCAGCTCCACGGCCCTACCCTGCGGGAGATCTTGATCTTCTTGGTGCAGCCATGGAACAGATCCTCCAGGGACACGTAGAGGTCCCGGACAACAGGGGGGTCCTGCCGGAGCGCCCCCCGGCCCCGGGGCCCTCCGAAGGGCAGGAGCACCTCCGAGCCATCCTCGGCAAAGAATTCTGCAGGAGGGAGCACAGGGATGGCCCCTCCCTCGGGTCAGAGCCAGGGGGGGCCTCGGGGGTCTTCACCTCCCTTCTTCTCCCACCCAAACCACCTGAAGTGTTTTTTTTCCAGGAGTGTTTCCACCTCACTCATGTTTATGGCAGCCTTGTCCCCCTAATCCCTCTTTTTGGTGGGAATCCTCACAGGAAAGGTCACAGGAGCAGCTGGGGAGCGCTGACAGCCTGAACATGCACCTCCAGCCCTCTCTCCCACCCACGGGTGGGGGAAGTAAGGATCTCAACTCCAGTTACCAGAGGGATCCCAGAGCAGTTGGGCAGGGAAACATCCTGGAAAGCTTAAAGCTCCAAGCATGGAATCACAGCAACTATGGATGGGGTCTGAGCCACCCGCCCCAGAACCCCCCATCCTACCTGCAAAGGGGTTGTCCCCACCAAAGAACTCCTTGAAGGTTTTCTCAGGGTTGTTGTGGAACACGTATCCCACACTCCAGGGGTTGTCACTGGCCAGCTCCAGGGGGATGCCACCCTTGAGCCCCTCTTCTCCAAACTTGTCGTAGATGCCTTTCTTCATGGCTTAGGGGACAAGGAGGGGTTGGGAATGGGGGAGAGCCTCAGCCTGAGATCCGGGATTTGCTTGGGTGGAGGTGGCACAGGGGGTTCCCAGCAATGGGTGGGATGGATGTCGGAGCATGTGCCAGCTCCCAGCTGGGCTGTGGGTCACACAGCTGGTGGCACCTCCCTGGGGTACCAGGTACCAGGGATTCACACCCACTTCCAGCCCCTCCTGCCCCTAAAATCCGTGGAAGGGAACCCCCCTCCCCACTTACGGTCGCTGAGCACATCGTAGGCCTCTGCCAGCTGCCGGAACCTCGAGGGCCCCCAGGGCTCCTTGCATTTTAGGGGGTGGTACTGCAGGGCCAGCCTCCGATAGCTGCGGATCGTGGGATGGCTTAGGTCGGGAAGGACCTTCAGGATCATCTCATCCCACCCCTGCTGTGGGCAGTGACACCTTCCACTAGCCCAGGTTGCTCCAACCTGGCCTTGGACACTCCCAGGGATGGGGCAGCCACAGCTTCTCTGGGCAACCTGGGCCAGGGTCTCCCCACCCTCACAGCCAAGAATTCCTTCCCAATATCCCATCTATACATCTAACACTGTACTTTGTCTATGTGAATCCATTCCCTGTGTCCTGTCCCTCCACCCCTTGTCCCCAGTCCCTCTCCAGCTCTCCTGGAGCCCCTTTAGGCCCTGCAAGGGGCTCTCAGGTGTCCCTGGAGCCTTCTCTTCTCCAGATGAACCCCCTCAGCTCTCCCAGCCTGGCTCCAGAGCAGAGGGCTCCAGCCCTCAGAGCCCTCTGGACTCTCTGTAGGGGACAGCAGAGACCCCATCCCCACATCCAGCCCTTCCCAGCCCTCTCAGACCGTTCACCCCCGCCCCAGTCCCGCTGTGGGGCACACGGGGAGGCCAAGTGCAGCCACCCACGAGGTCGCCCCCGCTCCCACCGCTCCCCTCCGGGGCCCCAGAACCCCCCGGTCCCGGGGGTCCCTCACGCCTTCTTGATGTCGTCGGCGGTGGCCCCGCGGTCCAGCTCCAACACGGCGTAGTAGTCCACACCCATGGCGTCCCGTTGCTATGGCGAAAGCGGCACTTCCTGTCCGCGTCGCGCGGGGCATCACGGGAGTTGTAGTTCCCCGTCACTTCCGCACTCTGCCCCCCCATCCCTCCTCTCCTGTCTTTTTTCTTACAAACCTCCCAAATTTCCTTGGGAAATGCCTTTCCCAGCCGCTTTATTTCACTCCATACAGTGACACAGTCACTTTCAGCATCCCCCCACCCCCCGTTTATTTATTTTCCCCCCTAAAAACAGCACTTTTTCAGCACTGAAAAAAAAACAAACAAAACAACTCCATTGCAACACAACATCGTCTCTACATTAAAATTTGATCCCAGTTGTGTCGAAGGAAGAAATATGATCTGCCACCAAAACACTCTGTATAGAGCCTCGTCAGCACAAAAGCCTCAAATTGTGCATACACATCCGAGGAAAATCAGCTTGGAAGAGCCATCCTGACACATTTCCTCACTATTTGGTCCCTTCAAACACTTAAAGGTCAGAAAGTTGGTATCTCCTCACTATCCCGTCTCTGCAGCACGTGTAAATCTCCTTCTCCCAAGAAGCCACCTGGGGAAGAGGGGAAACAAAAAGCAGTTTTTACACAGGAAGTGACACTTCCACATAAAATCCTACTTTTTCCCTCAGGATCTTTCCAGAATCCTTAATCCACACTTTTTATAGAAACACAGCCCTGCCAGAGCCACTCCAGCTCCACAGTTCTGCTCCTGCAGAACTGAGATGTGCACCTGCCCGACGGAAATGAAGCCAGGGAATACCACAGAGGATTTGTTTATGCAAAACATTGGGAATATTCAGGAGGAAAATCTAAAGATAAGCTTAAAAAGTCAACTGTGTGAAGGAACTTGCTGAGGGAAAAGGCAGCTTTCCCTCTTCCAGGTTCTCCTCAGGGATACTCCGTACTCCTTACCTTGTATACGGGGTCGCAGTCGGCCTCGGTGAGATCCAGGACATAATCCAGGTCTTGCTGGAGGATGAAGCAGGTGCCATCCCCTGGAAGGGAGGGACATCAGCCAATTAGGGAGATGAGCAGTTAATTACAGACAGAAATTCCAGCAGGAAAAGGCTCCAATGGGTGAGATGCACCTTGGAGGCCCTGTTTTGGAGGGACACAAGGCAAAGGGGCAAGAGGACAATTCCTAAAGAGCACAGAGTTCCTTGATTCCATTACAGGATTTCTCCCAACACAGCAGTGGAATTACCTTGGCTGGCAATGAATCCATCTTGGTATGGGAGCAGGGAAAGCACTGGCGCTCCTGATCTGTGGATGACCTGGATTGGAGCACTGGAAAAAGGAGCAGAAACAAGGGATGAGGATTATTTCCCAGAGAAGCTGTGGCTGCCTCATCCCTGGAAATGTCCAAGGCCAGGTTGGACGGGGCTGGGAGCAACCTGGCATAGTGAGAGATGTCCCTGCCCATGGCAGGGGGGTGGAATGGGATGAGCTTTAAGGTCCCTTCCAACCCAAACCATTCCATGATTCTCTTCAGGGAACACCAGTAAAACTCCACAGCTCAGTTCCAGTCCTACATTGGAATGAGGATCAGGATCCTACAAAGACTCTCAGGTGAAGGAAAGGAAGGGGTTGTGCTTTTTCGGGGGGGGGGGGTGTGATATTGATGTTAAGTTTTCTGCTCAATTTATCTACATTTATTGTGTACTTGGATTATATATATGTATAGATATATAAAATAATACAGATGTTTATATAACATAATATGCACAGTATATCAACATAACTAATAATTATATAACTATAATATCGATTATAAATAATATCATTAATATAATTATTAAAAATAATATAGAATTAACAATAAAATTAATAAAAGAAATAATAATTATAATTATTATATAGTATACAGAATTATTCTATATAGAGAAAACAGAGAATATATATAGAATATAAATTAATATACATTATCTATTATGTATATACTATACACAATATATATTGTATTACTATAATTACTTATAATATAATTATAAATAATATTATTAATATGTTACATATAATTATATTATTATAATGAATAATCACATAGGTATTAAAAAAGCAATAATCTGCAAGGTAAGGCTATGCCAAGAGGACCCTTTGTCATGGCTCAAGATGGAAGAGCTTTTCAGAAACTAAGGAATCTGCCTGGAACCTGTAGTCTTTTAGGAGGCACCTTCCAGAGAACATCCCATTGGATCACACACCTGAGCAGCAGGAACCTCTCCAGTGCTTCCCAAGAGAAAGAACTGGCTGCCAGAGGCTCTGGAGCTTCTGGTGCCACGGGATGCACCCGTTGGATGTGGCACTGCCTGCCAGCCCCCTCCATCCAGCTCTTTTCCCACCAAACCCTGGTTGTTTAAAGCCTTGCAGCCCCAGGCACTCACTCACTTTGTGTTCCTCAAATCCAGCTGGTAGATGTTCCCATCCTGAGTCCCTGCCAGGATATAGGTGCTCGAGAGGAACGTGCAGCAGTTGAAAGCATCAGATCCCACAAAGAGGAACACCTGGAAATTTGGGAACAAACCAAGTGTGAATCTCAGTGGGCAATGGAGCTGGGATAACACTGACCAGTTTACCTGTCTAGGTTTATCCTGGCTCAATTCCTCATCCCAATGCTCTGGCAATCCCAGATCCTCACCGGCTGCCTGCTCTGCAGTCCCACTCCCTGAAGCTTCTTGTCCTCCCGGGCCAGTAGCAGGATTTTCCCTTCTGTCCCAATCTCACGCTCACCTGGCAAAAGGACAACAGGTCATTCCAGCAACAGATCCTGATGGGATCATATCCTGAGAGTTTGGATCACTGCCACTGAACTTGGGGCAACATTCCCCCAGATCCCAAGACACCAGGAAGGCCAGTAATCGAGCAGAGCTCAGTTTAATCCCCCAAACTGCTTGATAAGCCTGAATTCCTGCCTAAGGCTGGAGTGCTCTGATCCCTTCCCAAGGGATTCCTGGTGACAAACCACAGGAGTTTGGGACAGGGAAGTGAAGGGGAATTTTCAGAAGAAGAGCCTTACTGGGAGGATTTTCGGGCGTGCCCAGGTTCAGGGAGTCGTCGGCAGCGCCCACGGCGATGCCGTTCACGGGGGAGCCACAGTCGGCAATGACACCCAGACAGGCGGATTTCCCGCAGTCCCAGAGCCGGGCAGTGCCATCCCTGGAGCAGGACAGGACATTCCTGCCTCGATCCACAATGGCAGTGTCCAAAATCCCTGCATGGAAGCAAACAACGTGTTCAGACGCACACAAAAAGCACCTCGTTTCCCAAGCTGAACCCAACGCCCCAAGCCACTGTTCCCAGTGACACCAGTCACACACGGGCAAGTTGTGCCTCTAGGAAAAGGTGCCTGTGGAAGGAAGCAGCTCTCAGAAAACCTTACAGCATGGGAGTCACCACTTGGCACAAAGGGAAGACATTATCCATCAAATGATCAGCAACACCTCACTTCAGACTGAGCCGACACTGCACAAAATTAATTTGGGCAGAAAACAGCTTGGCCTGGCACTCTTAAATGTTCCCAAGTTCATCCCTGGATAATCCCAAAAGCAGCATCCCTGTTATCCAGCTACAGCAACACCCAAAGAGCAGCTTGTGCAAGTGCTAAGATCCCCTAACTACTTTATTTTACTGTGGGCTGTCAAATCTGGATGTGAAAAATGCCACAGTGGTTTTTTAGCAGGGAACAGTCGGATGGTCAGGAGATTTAATTTGACACTTTCCCTACAGAAAGAGTCATTAAACTTGACAAGGATAAGCCAAGCAGAGTGACTGCAGCAGCCTGGGCTGGAGGTATAGGCAGGGAATAAAGTCACCCTGAGAGCCACGGCCAAGGCACTGTCTCAACACTGCCACGGTGTGGGTACAGGACACCTGTGCCAAAGCCTTTTGAATCCACACAAATAGACTATGGAATTGGAAAGGACCTCAAAGACATTCTAGTTCCAATCACCAAATTGCATTAGGACAATGCCAGGTTCAGTGTAAGATGGGTTTTTGAGTCAATCGAGTTTAGGGGTTTATTAATCTCTCAGTCAAGCCCAGCACCTTGTGAGACAGAAAACCAGAGCCTGCCCAGAGCAGTTGGCTGCTTAGAGAACAGACAATTTTGGGCAGTGTTTTGGGCATCTGATGCCACATCCACCCCTCACTTGGACTTGCTCAGGATCACCCAAGTGATCCAGTCACCATCCCTTGGGAAGGAACCACCTGCCATGGGCACACCATGGCCACTGTGCTCTGGGCCAGGTGTAAACAGGAGCAGAACAGGTGCCTGCCTAAGCACTGGGCCTAAATCCTAAATCCTGCCAGTGGAGGGTCCTGGAAACCAAATCTTCTTTCCAGAGATTACTTGAGTATCCTCCCAGCTGCTCTTGTCCTGCTTTACTCTCTTTAACCAGCACAGGGAGCTGTAAGTCCATAATAATAAACTGCTGTATGGTTGTCTGGGCAAGAAAAAAACCAAACAAAAACCAAAAGGAAGAGGCCCTGGTGCTACTGAAGGTGAGCAGGATAACCTGAGAGCAAGCAGAAGGCATTCCCAGAGCAGGCAGCAAAGCTCCTGGAAGCAGGATGGAGCTCTGGAGAGCTGAGACTGCCCTGGAGGAGCAGAATCCCTGTTCCTCCACCTCTGGAGCAACAGGCTGCTGTATTGCACCCTCCCTCTTTTTAAATTAATTAAGAAAAAACAGGTTAGAGAGAGAAACAAGTTTCTTCTACTACAAACAACTCCCAACCTTTTTATTCAAGTTTTGGGAGCTTAAAAAAAGGTACTGGTGACTGAACATCAGCCCTGGGGTGCAAGGCAAGTTCACACACAGCAGATGAAGCATTTTAAAGGCTCTGTACCTCCTTTGTGACCTTTAAATGTCACTACACAGCTGGCATCCTCTGCTGACCAGATCTTTAGCTGGGCATCCATTCCCCCACTCAGCACCACGAGGCCAGATGGGAAAAACCTGCAACAATTCACATCATACACATGGCCTTCCAATAGTCTCTGGAAAAACAAAGAACTGTGTGCTAGTTCCATTGTCATCACCTTCATGCCAAGCAATCTCGGAGCTGTGACACCGGAAAACTTGGAATTCCCACGTGGGCAAGAGGATTATGCTCAGATCCTTGAGGTTTGTGTTGCTGCAATGGGCTTGTCTGAATTTGAGGTGAAGAGGTGACACTTTGGGCTTCCCTCTACCACTTGAGCAGCTAATTATGTAGCAAAGGACACTAAACTTGCTTCTAATTACAGGTTAAATGTCTTTATCCTCTGACAAACAAGGAGCTGAAGGTCAAGCTCCACAAGAACCACCTTCACTGAGCAGGCTAAGACAGGATGTGATTAATCCAGCACAGAAACATTTTTTAAAATTTTTTTTTTAATGTCTTCTTTTACAATTTCTTTAATAATCTATAATCTTCTTTAATAATTTCTTTTTTAATAATCCTCTCTACTGCAGAACAAATTCAGTGCTTGTACCACACCTGCTGCACCCTCCCTGTTATTCCTAAACCAATCCATTTTCGCCCTGGGACTCTGGATTGCTGAGCAATATTTCCCCTTGGGAGAAGACACCCTTCCCAATAGATTTGACTTAAAGCCTCCAAGATGGAAAATCTTAATCAGCTTTTCATTCAAAAGCCAGATTTTTCCCAGGGTGTAAACAGCCCGACCAAAGTCAGGGCCAAAGGACCTCAGCAATGTCCCACCCAACAGAAAACATCAAATCCAGATGCTCTTACTCTTATTTCTCCGTTGGCAGCCTGCCAGATTTTCATGGTCCCATCTGTGCTGGTGGATACACCAAGTCCTCCACCACTGGAAATGTCAAGGCAGGTGATCTGCAGGAGGGGAAAAGCACCAAAAATTAACTTTATAGAGATATTTCTGCTCAGTAGACTAATTCTGTACTGGGGGAGACATGCTAAGTACATCATTGTACAGTTCTAGGTGATGATACCAAATATTGAAACAAGGACCTCAGAGGCTTGGACATTGAGGGGCTGGAGCGTGTCCAGAGAAGGGAACGGAGCTGGGGAAGGGGCTGCAGCAGCAAGAGAAGCTGAGGGAGCTGGGGGGGCTCAGCCTGGAGAAAAGGAGGCTCAGGGGGGACCTTCTGGCTCTGCAACCCCCTGACAGGAGGGGGGAGCTGGGGGAGGGTCGAGCGCTGCTCCCAGGGAACAAGGGACAGGAGGAGAGGGAACAGCCTCCAGCTGTGCCAGGGGAGGGTCAGGTTGGACATCAGGAGGAATTTCTTGCTGGAAAGGGTGGTCAGGCACTGGAAGGGGCTGCCCAGGGAGGTGGTGGAGTCCTCGTCCCAGGAGGTGTCCAAGGAAGGCCTGGATGTGGCACTCAGTGCTCTGGGCTGGGGGACAAGGTGAGCATCCAGCACAGGGTGGACTCGATGATCCCGGAGGTCTTTTCCAACCTTAAGGATTCTGTGATTCCAGTAATTGCATTTGTACTGCGGTTTTTTTAATTGCGCTGCAGCGTGAAATCCCAGGCGGGAACCAGAAATGCGGATCACCATTGAAGGGAAGGTTCCAGTCATGACAGGGTTAACTTTTCCGGCGGTAGGAGGGGCAAGGCCAGGATGGAATGCGATCCCGTCCCCCCATGCGCGGGCAGGACAAACAGGAAACGCGGGAAAACGCGTTTCCTCCTTCCCGGCCGCATCCCGCGTGTTCGCTCCTCGTTCCATCCATTGCTGTTCCCAGTGAGTTGTTCTTATCTCAGCCCCCGTCCTTTGCCTTTTGGGCCTCCAATTCCCCACTCCAGCCACCGGCTGGAATTCGGGAATTCCATTCCTAAGCCACCCCAGCCTAATTCGGGGGCAGGAAGGGTTGGGATAGAACAGATCTGCCCGCAGCGGGTCAGGGACGATTTGGATCCCAGCATTGGCCGTATTAGGAACTGGCAATGGATACAGGGTGGCTGCACCTGTACCTGTGCGTTATGCTCTTTAGCCCTTATTATAAACACCCGCTTGAGCCCCTCCTGAAGTACTATCCCAGGGCAAAGAAAGGACTCATCGCTGTTTTGGTGCTGTTCGTTGCGATAGTAATTTGTGACGTGACACTCTGCGTCCGCCAGTCCATAAATAAACCTGTCCAGTCCACGGGGAGAACAGGGAAGGACTATTTTCTCCAGCTTTTCCACCGCTGTTACTCCTTCAGGACGTACACAAGAGCTTTTGAACTGCCTTTCAGTGTTATGCAAAGCATCCTCGTTTTGCTGTGTCTGCCAAGTTTCCTCGGCACAGTCTACAACATGCTTAGAGGCGTGGTCCGCACCGTGTTTAGAGAGATAAGAGGATTTTTTAGCAGGGCCTTCCCGGCACTTGTCCCCAGGGTGTGTAATCAGGAGTGGCAGGGAAGGTGGGAGAAAATCGGCCAGCTTTTGGAGGACTATTTTCCTTCCGTGCCTTGGAAGTTCACCCCTGAACAACTACAGGACCCTGATAAAATGGCAGAATACCTGAAAGAAAAATGCCGTGACAATTGCAGAGAGGAGCGACTTGTTGCCCTGTGCTGGGCCCTGGCCAGTGCTTACCGGGCACTGCTGGATGCCAGGCAGCTCCCCTGGGGGCAAGAGAGAACAACTATCAGTGTGGCCACTCAAACTGCAGCTCTACAGAAGAAATCCAAGAGCAAATCAGTGGCCACTCAAACTGCAGCTGAACCCCTGACAGAAGCAGTTGTCCCTGTCCTGAAGAAATCCAAGAGCAAATCAGTTCCCCTGGTGAGGGATGAAGAGGAAACGGGGTCCTCAGAAGAGGAGGAGACAGGGGCAGCGCTGAGCCTGCAGTGCCCATGCCTGGATAGGCTGCGCCATATCCGGAAGTATTTCCGGCGCCAGCTGAACGAGTCGGTGCTGGCCTGGCTGGCACGGTGCTGGGCCTTCAGGGCACAGGATATAACACTGGATGGCAGAGAAGCCAGGCAGCTGGGATGCCTGGCCTGGAAAGTGGACATTGACAAGGGAATTGGGAAGACGGAAGAACCCCTCAGCCTCTGGAAGAGGCTCCTGTCCAGTGTGAAGGAATGGTGTCCTGCCAAGAACGATCTGTTTGTGCCCAGGCACAGGTGGAAGTACCTGGAGGAAGGTGTTCAGTACCTGAGGGAATTGGCTGTGCTGCAGGTGCTCTACGAGGGGACTGTGAGGGAAGAGTTCCCCCTGGATCCGGGGAAAGCTTTCTGTACGTTCTACACGTGGCACAGGCTCCGAGAAGGCGCTCCATGGCCTTACTCCAAGGCATTCACAACCATCGGATGGAGCGCACGGCTCACGGTGAACAGACTGGCCGCCCGTCTCTGCCAGTACGATGAAGAGCTCTCTCGCCTCGCAGGGGTTAAGTTCTTTCTTTGGTTCAAGGATCGTGATTATTATTCCTGCAGAGTATGCCATGAGATGCTAGGCAAAGACAGGTGTGAACTGGAATGTGGGCATGAATTCCACAGGGAATGCATCAGAACAGCAGTCTCGCAGCTTTGCGGCATCTGCCCCATCTGCCGCAGCCCTGCTATCCTTGCTGAAGACATCCCTGAGCTTCCTGGATGGAACAGCTCCAGCAAATTCAAAGTCAGACTTTTGATTACAGGAGAGCTTTAGAAGAGCTCCCGAAGAAAAGTGTTGGAAGAGAGCGAGGTCTCAAAGAATGGACTGGATTGGTTTCATAAGGCTCAGAAATCCAGTGAAAAAATGGGAATGAGACCCATGTTTGTGTGTGTAGATGTAGCTGGGAGGGTAGGATCTGGGCACGATGCAGATGGGTTACAATAAGGGGTGGGAATGTCCTGGTTTCGCCCAGGACAGGGTTCAATTTTACAGAGATCCCAGGGATATTCGGGTGACACACTGTGAGCGTTCCCATGTGGATTGTTCCCTGGCCTGTACACTGTTATTTGGTATTTTTGTTTCTGTTAGTTTCCTTATTCCACTGCTGTTCCCAGTAAATTGTTCATTGTTCTTATCTAAATCTCTGATCTTTTGTGCCTCCAATTCCCCTCTCCATCCATTGGGAACACTAAATTGGGGAATACCCTTCCTAAAACACGACAAGATCACAGTTCCACGTCCATTCCAACCCCGCACACACCAATCCATGCTCCAGTCCCCCCCAGCACGAGGACACCACGGTCAGGGATGTGTTGTGAAGAGTTCCCAGTCAGCTCCAGGGACTCCCCTCCCACCTCACAGGATACTCACACTTTTCTGATGAATCCTAGAAAAAGTTGTGTACGGGGCCAGGAACTTTGTGGACGCATTTTCGTGAGGACAAGAAATGAGGATGCTTTTCTAAGGAAGGAAACAGAGGGGGAAAAAAAGGGATTAGAGGTGCTGTTGGTCCTGCTGAGGAAGAGCTGTGACCTGGAGCCAGCTGGGGGATCCCAGAGCCTGGAAACCCTGTGGGATGTCCTGGAGCAGCTCCAGGGCTGTGCCCGGTGGGAGGTTAGGATAGCTGGACAGGATGCTGCAGGGTGGCAGCTTTGGGCTGTCAGTGTCCCCCCTTTGTGTCACACACCTTCCCCCCCCAGCCCTGGCACCTTGGTGACTTCCTGAACCAGGAATCCCTCAGAGGCTGCGATGTCCGGGATGCCCTCGGAGCTGAGCCCGCGGCGGGTGACGCTCCCATACAGGGTGGGCTTCCCTGGGGGAAAAGGGGCAGCCCTGAGACCCCACAGCACAGAGACCTCCACGGCACAGAGACCCTCAGCCCACCCTCCCTGACCTACAGGGACCCAAACTCCCCCAGCCCCTCCCAAACCACAGGGACCCCAAAACTCCTCCAGCCCCTCCCAATCCACATGGACCCCAAATACCCCCAACCCTTCCTAAGCCACAGGGACCCCAAATACCCCCAACCCTTCCTAAGCCACAGGGACCCCAAACAACTCCAACCCCTCCTACCCCACACAGACCCCACGTGGACCCCAAACACCACTAATCCTTCCTAATTCAGAGGGATCCCCCCCTAGTCCCCTTCCCCTCCTAACCCACGGGGACCCCAAAACGACCCCATTAATGACAGGACCCCACCTCCCCTTAAACCACAGAGACACCCCCCCCAAGCAGCCACATCCCCTCCTCACCCGGCGGGTCCCCAAATGCTCCCACCTCCCCCAGCCCACAGAGACCCAAAATTCCCCCAGCCCCTCCTAACCCCCAGGGATCCTAGTAATCTTCACCCCCTCTTTAAAACCACAGCGACCCCCCCAACTGCCCCCACCCCTTTCTGCACCACAGGGCCCCCCAATCCCCCCGTCACCTCCAGGGCCCCCCTGATCCCCCCTGACCCCCGGGGGACCCCCCGGCCACTCACCGGGGCAGCGGCAGCTCAGCCAGGCCTCACCCTCGTCCCTGCTGCGGAGAGAAGGAGCGGCCGTGAGCGGGACAGGGATAGGGAAAGGGACAGGGAACAGGGGCAGGAACAGGGACCAGGGAACAAGAACAGGGAACAGGGATAAGGACAGGGGCCGGGGCTGGGACCAGGGCAGGGAATAGGGACAGGGAATGGGAACAGGGACCGGGGCAGGGGTAAGGAACAGGGACAAGAGCCGGGGCAGGGAACAGGCAGTGAGCCGGGACAGGGAACAGGGGCCGCGAACAGGGAGCGGGACAGGGGCAGGGACAGAAGCCGGGGCAGGGACAAGGCCAGGAACAGGGACAGGCCCAGGGCCAAGCCCCGCTGGCACCTGAGCGCGCGGCTCCAGTCGCTCTGGATCCGGAGGGCCGCCATCGCCGCGGGGACACCGCCCCTTCCTCGGGGACACCGCCCCGTCCGCGGGGACACCGCCCCTTCCTCGGGGACACCTTCCCTGCCGCGGGGATACCGCCCCTTCCGCCTCCGGCCGCGCGGGCCGGGCTGAGGCGGCACCCCCGCGGGTGCGGGTACGGTGCGAGGGAGGAGGTGCCGAGCACCTCTGGAGGGGTACGCACCTATGGGGGGGTGGGCACCCGTGGGAGAGTGAGGGGTCGGAGGAGGTGCCGGGCACCCGTGGGTGGGGGTGAGGTGGGTGGAGGAGGTGCCGAGCACCCATTTTGGGGCTGCTGAGCAGCCACGGGTGGGGGTACACACGTATGGGGGGTGCTGGGCACTCATGGCGGGGTGGGCACCCCTGGGGGTGTAAGGGGTGGGTGGGTAGGCGGGGGTCAGGGAGGATGCTGAGGACGCACGGGTCGGAGGGGGGGAGGATGCTGAGCGTCCGTTTTGGGGGTCCTGGGGGTCTGTAGGGGTGCTGAACACCCATTTGGGGGGTTCTGGGTACCAATGGGGGGGGTTGGCACCCCTCGGAGTGTGAGGGGTGGGAGTGCTGGGCACCCATGGCTGGGGTTGAGGTGTGATGGGGAGAGCACTGAGCGCCCATTTCTGGGGGTCCTGGGTGTCCATAGGGGGGCTGAGCCCCTCCTGGCGGGTGCACAGAGCACAGGATGGCCCCCAAATAGCACCCCTACCCTGTCCCTCCTTCCCAGTTCTCCCATGGCGAAGCCGAGACACTCCTGGAGCCGTGCATCGGCGGGGAAGGAGGAGGATGAGGAGGGCGAAGACCCCCTGGATGCCAGGATCGCCCGGACAGGCTGCCTGGAGCAGCACCGGGAGCTGCAGGAGTGCATGGAACAGCACCGGGATTGGCGGCACTGCCAGACACAGCTCCGGGCATTCGGAGCCTGCATGGCCCGGCGGGAACAGCGGGAACAGGGACAGAGCCAGGCACACCCTGCACAGTGACACCACCCGGGACCCCCAGGAATGGGGGAGCTGTGCCTTTCACCCCCCTTTTATTGTGTGATTTTTTTTTTTTTTTTATCCAAGTGCCGGGAAATCCACGTGGGAAATTAAATCTGGGAATTTAATCGTCTTCATCAGTGCCCGCAGCAAAGTGGGAAGGTCAGAGGGGTTTGGAGGATGTGGCCTCAATCTGCACCAGGCTGGACATCAGGAGGAATTTTTTCATGGAAAGGGTGATCAGGCATTGGAAGGGGCTGCCCAGGGAGGTGGTGGAGTCCCCATCCCTGAAAGTTTTTAAGGAAAGACTGGATGTGGCACTCAGTGCTTTGGGCTGGGGACAAGGTGGGGACTGGCCACAGGGTGGACTCAGTGATCCCAGAGGGCTTTTCCAACCTTCATGATTCCATGGTTGTGGATTTCCATTTCCAGCCCAAAATGTCCCTGGTTCCACAACAGCCCTGCCATGGATTTCCACTTCACGTCCTTCCCAAAGCTTTTCCCACCACCAATAACCTCGTGTCCCACCAAATGGGATTTTGAGGATGGGATTTATCTCCAGGGAAGCCCCAGGATAATTAGGAGTGGGGGAAAAAAGGATCCTCCTCTGTCTACCACTTCCTGGCAAATAAGGCAAGAGAAACAAAGCAAAATTGCCTTTTGGAGGCTGGAAAGGGAAGCACATCCCTGGCTTTTGCCAGAAGGAACTTCCCAGGCTGTTTCCCAGAAAGGTGGGTGCTGGGTTCCCCAAAATTACAGCAGGATCAGGAGCACAAGCAACACCTGGACAGCCCAAGTTTGGGGGAGAGTGTTAATGAGTTACTTTCCCTGTGTTTAGTGGAAGGTCCTTAAAAAGTGGGGGAAAAAACTTCCAAACAAACCAGTTTGGAATAGTTTTCTCTTGGAATCCACCAAATCTGCTTAGAACAGAATTCCTGGGATTGTTGCAGCACAGCATTATTCACCTGCAGGGATTTCTGCAGAAATTCCCATCTGTCAAAAGCAGAACAGACAAGAATAAAAGAATAAGAAAGAACTGAAGGAATGTAAAGCCATATTCCATTGTGTGGATTCCACTGCTCCCAGTACAAACCAGTCAGGTATAAACACATTATTCATCTTTATTGAGACAACCAACAGTGGGAATTCCTTCCAATTCACCGAGTTCTCAGCACAGTGCTCACGGAATCCCCCTCTGGAGGCTGGAGCAGCCCCTGGATGGAGCAGTTTTCCTCCCTCAGCCAATCTGTGCCAGCAGCTCTTCCAGCTCTGGCCGAGCCTTCAATCTGCTCTTGAAGTCGGCTTCTGTGTGCTGTGGAGGGAGGGAAAACCAGCCAAGGAAATCAGGATTAACAGGAAAAACTAAAGGCTGAAATGCCCTGGGAGTGGGAAGTCACTCAGTGCTGGAAAACTGTTGGGCTTGTCACAAAACCCAAGTTTAACCCCCCACTCCAGAGCGAATTCCATCAAAACAGGGCACAGTGTTTGGGTTTCCTGTCTCAGCTTTGCTCCCAACTGCTCCATGAAGCTTCTGGGAATTCCAGGACAAGTGGTGGAGCAATGCTGGAGTGAAACATGCCCTTTGGACTCACAAGGAATGTGTGGCAGCAAAGGAAAGGAACCTGCAACCTGCCATCTCCTGTGGATCTGTGGGACTGGCTGGGAAGTGGCACCAATTAGAGGAGGCTAAATGGGGAAGGAAGCACTCCTCAGGAATTGGAAGCAGTGGGTTTTCATGGAGAAGGGAGGGCCTGGCTCTGGGAGATCTTGGATACTCTAAGCCCAGAGCAGGAGCAGCCTCAGGGCCAGGTCCAGATCCTCAAAGGAAATTCCTGACATGGATCATCTCTGCTTCCTGAAAGGAAAGGCACTGGGAAATGCAAACATACCTGTTTGATGAGGAGATGGACCCCCTCGGGCTGGTTACTCTGGATAACCTCCAGGAGTATTGGAGCAAACGTGGAACTCAAACCACTGATCTGAGGGAAGGAATGACACAGCTCCAGGACAACCATCCCAGGACAGTTTGGGTTGGAAGGGACATTAAACATCATCCCATTCCACCCCTGCCACGGGCAGGGACACCTCCCACTATCCCAGGTTGCTCCAACCTGGCCTTGGACACTCCCAGGGTTAGGGCAGCCACAGCTTCTCTGGGCAACCTGGGCCAGGGCCTCTCCACCCTCACAGCCAAGAATTCCTTCCCAATATCCCATCTAACGCTGTGCTGTGTCCACATGAATCCATTCCCCCTTGTCCTGTCCCTCCATCCCTTTTCCCCAGTCCCTCTCCAGCTCTCCTGGAGCCCCTTTAGGCCCTGCAAGGGGCTCTGGGGTCTTTTGAAGCTGTTCCTAACAGTATTTTTAAATTTCATGGAATTTTTCCAATCATCCATCCTTAAACATGGCTTTTCTATCTCTTGTATGGAGCATTCTGCAGAAAATAGGTAATAAATGTGGTGCCTGAAATTACATAAAACCGGGAAACCTCTTCCTGCTTCCACTTTGGAGGGAACTTTCAGTAAGAGATCAAATGAAGGCTTTATGCCCAAATTACACCTTTCAGCTCCAACTGTGGAGGGGTTTGGAGAGCCTGTGCTGCAGGACAACCACAGGAATATCAGGAAAGAGCAGTTCCTACCTGGACAACTCTCTGGTGGGTGGTAAGGACTGCATCCAGCTGCATCTTGGATCCTTTCTCTTCCAGGAACAGCACCTCGTTGGTTTTGGTGGGCATGGCATAGCTAGGGGAGCCAGAGGGCAGAGCTTAGGACAGGCAGGACATTCCCTGTCCTAAGGACATTCCCAGTGCTCTACAGGGATGGATCAACCATCCAAGGAGATGAACTTTCCATGAGGAATTAATTCTGCAAACAGTGTGTCCTGCAAAGGAAGCACTGGCAGAGGCCAGGGTTTTATGGGACGGGGATGAAGGAGAAGCTTGGAGCACCTGCTGCCAGGAAAAAGCTGGACTGGCTCCAAACACCAGCCTGAGACATTTTACATTCTTTGTAGTTGAAGGAAAGCAACAGTTGTGACTTATTTTGTCATCAGGGACAGAGCTAAAAACTGCTGCTGCAAAGTGCCACTCCAAAGACATTGTTCTCCCCTCAAATTTAACAGGAATATGACTGGGCAGTAGAGCAGACCCTGCTCCCAGCAGGATTCCAGAGACCTCAGCATCCCTATCCCCATTTCCACAGCACCAATTACATCCTTCTGCCCACCTTTTCCACTAAAATTCTCACTCCAAGGGCAAATCCTTCCTTTCTGGACACACTGAACCAGGTCCAACCACAGAGGGCGGAATTGAAAATCCACGTTTTGGAGAATCTACCACTGTTTTCATTCCCTCATGGCAACTCAGGGCTTCTCCCAGTGCCTGCAGCTCCTTGGGAGCACTTCAGCACTGAGGTGCTTCCTCACATCCCTCAGGCATTAAATCCCAAGCTGCCGTTGGGATAATCCTGTTTGGGATCTGGTGTTTACCTAAAGCATCCTCTGCTCCCAAAGTGAAGCAGCAGGAAGCTCATCCAGCACTTCAGGGGCTTTCCCAAGTTCATTCTAGTTTGGATAACCAGCATCACTCACTGCACAGAGCCTGGATCAAACACCAGGAAGGAAAACCAGCAGGAAATGTCAGCAATACTTAAGCCAGGTTTAAAGCCTTAAACAATAACATTAAACCCAGAGGCTTAAAGCCCTTTTTTCCTCAGAGGAATGAGATGGAGCCAGATATTTTTTCCTTGCTGGAACAAGCCCATTATAACCTTCCTCATTTGAATAAATATACAAAACTGTAGGGATACACAGAAACAGAACAGGGGGCGGAGGAGAGGTTTGGATTTACATCCACATGGGAATCAGAAGGACTGGATGGTGCCCTGGTCTCCAAGGTGTCCCTTACCTCTCATTGACCTTGATGGAGAGCCTGTTGCAGAGCCTGTGGACATACTGGGCAAAGTGCTCCACCAGGCACATGTCATAGGAAGTCATCTGGATGTTGACATCTCCATACTCAAACTCAGTGCCAGGATTGATCTCCTTCATCTGCACTCTGTCCTTTTTCTTCTTTGGAGTCTGTTTTCCAAAATAAAATAAAACAGGGAGTTTGAGCAACACTGGGAATAAAACCCTGCCGGGTTTCCCGTGGGGCTTCTCCTCTGATGGGTTTGTCAGCCACATCCCAGCCCATCTGTGCTCCCTCTCCCTGCCTAAAAACTGGGATGGCATTATCCTGACAGCTCTTCTCAGCTCAGTTCTTGGATGGCAGCACCACAGGAAAAATACCCCAAAGAAAACACATCCGTATTTTTAATTTCTTCCAGAGAAAATCAATTTCTCCCAGAGGTAAAAAAAAAAAAAAAGGGAGTAGAAACAGCAGGAATACAACTCCTTTTTCTTTCAGGTCCTGTCCACAAGGCAGCTGTCTTGGTGGTGTTTCCTCCTTCCACAAAAAATTGTTGTCTTTCCAGGGAATGTCAAAAGGTGACATGAAAATAGGACCTGCTGACAATAACTCCGGTGTGAAATCCAGCAGGAGAAGGAAATTTCTCCCTCCCAAGGGAATTTCCACAGGAATGTGCTGGACAAAATGAGTGAGTGGGGAAACTTCATGGAGTCATGGAATGATTTGGGTTGGAAGGCATTTTAAAGCTCATCCAGTGCCATTCCCAACTTTCCGCTATCCCAGGGTGCTCCAACCTGGCCTTGGGCACTCCCAGGGATGGGGCAGCCACAGCTTCTCTGGGAATTTCATCCCAGCCCCTCACCACCCTCACAGGGAAAAATTCCTTCCCAATATCCCATCTAAACCCTGTGCTTTGTCCATGTGAATCTATACCCCCTTGTCCTGTCCCTCCAGGAATGTCACACAACACTTTTCCCCAAGAGAAACAGCAGGAAACGATGCCATTATTCCCTCTGGATGTGATTTATCAGCCATGGAATTCATAAAATAATTCCTTCTGCCTACCTCTGCTGGGAGCAGGTATTTATATCTCCCAATTCCATGAGTAGGACGGGATTTGTAGGATCTGTGGCAACTCAGGAGAGCAGCACCTGGAAATGGAAGCAGAACTCCTGTCCCAACTCACAGCTCGGTGTGGGCAGCCACAAATAAGGAAGGAAGAGATTAAAAATATTCACTTCTCAGGTGAACTCTCAAGGCAACAACAAAGAAGAATAAAAGAGGCTGTGGGTAGTTTGGGAGACCAGGGAAATGTTACAAAAAAAGAAGAAAATGTTAGGAAAAAACATATGGAAGTGGAAGAGCATCAGCTCAGGTTATTTAACCAGCCCAAAATTGGCTAAAAAACCCCTAAAATTAAAAGGAAACACAAATGCTCCATTTATTTGGATTAACAATGGACTTTACCTGCAGCACACAGATGGTTTTCTCTGGGTGTTGGTACTCTGGAGGAAACAAGACAATGATTAAAAGTTCTGTAAGAAACAAGATAATCATTAAAAGCTGTGATTTCCCCCACCCATGGAAAAATATGTGGCAAATCTCCTTTGGCCATTTTTGGGGGGTTTTTAATGCCTGTTATTGTGTTTTACTCCCTGGTTTCAGGCACTCACCTGCTAAGGGCAAACAGCTGCCTGAGCATCGCTCCCTTCTCCCAGCACAGCACCTGGAATGGCCGAAACACAAAGAGAGTGGCAGATCCTCAGGGAATTGTCACCAACACCCCCAGATTACAGCAGGGACAGGAGCCAGGGAACGGCTGGAGCTGTGTCAGGGCAGGGTTAGGCTGGATATCAGGGAAAGGTTATTCCCCCAGAGGGTGATGGGGCACTGAACAGGCTCCCAGGCCCATCCCTTCCCTGTGTGTCCCCTATTCCCGTTCCCATTCCCGATCCTTGTACCTTCGGCACCGCCGCCATCATCCCATCCTCGGTCCGTCGCTCAAACCGTCCCCCCACTGGGCCCCGGTAAACCAAGCACGGGTCCCCCCCGCCTCGCGGCTCCCGCCTCGCGTTCCGCCCATCGACAATTACAATTTTTGGGCAGCCCCGCGTTCCGCCCGCCGAGGCCTCACAGAGGCGGCAGTTTCTGGACAACCCGCGGTGCTGGCGGGGCCCCGGCGCCCTGCGAGAGGCGGCGGGCAGGGTGTGGGGGTGCGGGTGGTAATGGTGGACACCTCATCCCTCCGTCTCCGCACGCACCGGGCAGCGCCGCCTGGCGGCAGCAGCTACACAGCGCGCCCCACCCTAGGCCAATCACCGCGCGTCTTGCCGGCTACGGCCCGCCCTCCGCCAGCTTCTCGCTCGCTGATTGGCCGCTCGTCGCGTCTATCACGGCGACGCGGCCATGTTGAGTGTGGCGTGGCCACGTGGCGGTGCCGAGTATGGTGTCCGACCCCGCCCCTGGGGGAAGCCATCTTGAGTGTGGGTCTGGCGGCCATCTTGAGTGTGGCGTCGCGGCGGCCATTTACTTCGTCCTTTATTTTTATTTCTTTATTTATGTCTTTAGAATGACTAAATCCTGAGTGGAGGAAGGTTGGGCTGGGAGGAACCTCCTCCCTGATTTCCCAGCGGCGAGAGAGAAGGTGGGCACGGGGGTCTGCCTGGGAAGAGATGGACGCTGCGCGGTCCTTGGAGCCCCCCCAAGCCTGGACAGCCTGGAGTTGCTCAGGAAAACCCATCCCATGCCAAACTGCCTCCTCCTGCCTCTTCCACACAAACCGTCCTTTCTCCCAGGCTCTTCCCTACTCCCTTCTCTCCTGCCTAGCCCCGCTTTTCCCCCTCCTTCCATGGCCAGTGCTTCAGAGCCCCCATCTCAGATCTGTTCCTCCTGGGTGGATCAACTGGAATTTTGTCTGAGGACTCATTCCCTCTCCAGCTGCTCTTGGCTGGAGCTGTCAGGGCTCATGGTGGACTTTCTCCCTCCAGTTCACCTGAGTTCATCCACGTGGCAAGTCTCCTAGTGCCTTTGTTTCCTGGAGGGAACGTGGAGGGGGCAGAGGGAACTCGCCTCACCTTTGCTCCCTCTTCCACAACGCAAGGACACAGATTCCCAGCTCCAAGCTGTATTTCCCTGGTGCTCCTGGCCCATGACAGAAGGGCCCACGTGGATGTTGTCCTACCCTTTGATCCCACCTGGCAAGCCCCAGGCAGGGGGAACGATGCTCGAGGAAGGAGTCTGAGCTGGGTTAAGGCCGGCACTCCCATTCCAGAAAACCTGGGCTTCTCCTCCCAGGAACTTTGAATCCCCAGAGGAAATTGAGGAGGGGCTGCTGTGCCTGGAGGGGACTGGCTGGGCCTGTGTTTTTGGGGAAGTTGTGATGAGCACCACCATTAAGAGCACGTCCAAGATGACTCCTTATTCCATGCCTTCAAATGCTGAGTGCCCATGGAATGGGGCTGCACCCTTAATTCCCTCTGCCCCTCCTGGAAGCAGATCACTTCTCTCTCCATGACAGCATCTTCCTCATCTCTCCTGCTCTTGATTTTCCCTGGATACAAAGATAGTGCTGCTCTCGGCAGCTTGTTCTGGTGGCTGAGCAGCCTCCCTGTTGGGAACATGGCCCTTATTTCCAACTGGAACGTGCCTTTCTTTGCCTTTTGGATGTTTCACAGCCAGGGAGCAGAATCCCTGTTGCAGGAGCACAACCTCCCAACCTTTCTGTGACATTTGGAAAGAGAAGCTGAGGTGACTCAATGATTTCCTTTTTTATGTAATGCACTAAAAAAACCACCAGGCAGCTTTTCCTAGTTTTTTAAAGGCTTCCCAGGCTGCAGAGAGGAATTGTTTCATCCATCCTCTTCTGCCTCACTGCAGGTTTCTCCCTGCCATGGAGCTGGATGTGCCCACACAGCCAGAATTCTGGCACCTGCCCCTCCTCAAGCAGCAACCTGGAGGAGCAAAGCTGCCCTGGGAGAGCTGAGATCCAGCACCTGGAAGTTTCCACTTCTTTTCAGGCTTGTCCCATGACAAAAGCAATCCAAAAGTGTTTAAATACACCATGGAAGAAAACCTCTGGTTTTCTGTGTCTCCTCCTCTGCCTTCAGCCATTGTTTTCCATGGGATCTGCGGGAAAGATCCCAGAATCCACCCTGACACATAAACAAGGACAATATATGTATTTAAAATTTGAAATTATTTAAAGCAGGTCTCTGATGGTCTGGATTCCCCTTGGTGCAGGAGAGCAGCTACACAACTGCTATGGATGTGCTCCCAGGTGCTGGGTGTGGAGCAAGCAAAACAACACCTTGGAGAAGCAGTGAATCACGTTGAGGGAGTATAAATGAAACAATCAAAAACAGAAAGGGTTTCAAAGCAGGGGATTAAACAAGCATTTCTCTGACCATCAGAGCAGAGAGGCTCTGGAACAATCCCCCAGATGGGAAAAAAGGTGGACAACCTACTCAATTCCAGGTGGAAAATACCCTGTGGAGCTTTATTTGGACCTTGTTGAGTAGATTGCAGGAGATTTGGACCAACATGAATACAACTATGGGGCAGGAGCTGCAGACCCCGGGGGGCTCTGTCATCCAGCACGTTCTTGTTTCGGTGGGATGTTCAGTGGGAGCAGCAGGTGAAGCCCCAGGAAATCCCCAAAATCACATTTTGTGTTCACATTCCAGCCAGAGAGTCTCGATCAGGATGGGATTGCACCAGTGTGGGAGAGGAGGGAGCAAGGCTGCACTGACAGGAGACATCCCAAAGCCAAGGTTTAACCAGGAAGGGCCAGGATGCAGCTGGGAACCTCCTAATGCGCTGAACCTTGAGGGCAAAATGGGGAGAAATGGGCAAAAAATAGCTATAAAGGGAGAGCTGGCCCCAAGGCAGAGGGTCCCCTGCAAAAGGACGAGTGGGAATCGTTGACCTTCCTGGAAAATGTCACCCTCTCTGAGGGATGTGCTGGGGACATCGTGGAGTGAGGGTCTCTGGAGATGCTCTGAGAGGAATATCCGTATCCATTTGGGATTAAGCCTTTGGTTTGAAGGACTGTACTGGTTCCTCCCCGGAGCCCGCGTGGGCTGGGCACATCCTTGTGCTGCGCTGACGCCGAGGCTGTTTCGGTGACGAGGCTGTTTTGGTGACGTGGTGAAAAGGGGTTTTATTGCAGCTGGAGAAGTGATGGGAGCTCCCACAGCAACCAAAACGGCACAGATCTGTCCCCAAAAGGGCTCCAAGGGCTGGATTCCCTCTGCTCTGGGACAGGCTGGGAGCGCCGGGGATGTTCACCTGGAGAAGGGTCTGTGGAGACCTGAGAGCCCCTTCCAGGGCCTAAAGGGGCTCCAGGAGAGCTGGAGAGGGACTTGGGACAAGGGATGGAGGGATAGGACAAGGGGGAATGGATTCACATGGACAAAGCACAGCATTAGATGGGATATTGCGAAGGAATTCTTGGCTGTGAGGGTGGGGAGGGGCTGGAATGGTTTTCCCAGAGAAACTGTGGCTGCCCCATCCCTGGAAGTGTCCAAGGCCACGTTGCAGCAACCCGGTCTGGTGGAAGCCGTCCCTGCCGGCGGCACGGGGGCTGGAACGGGCTGATCCCTCAAGTCCCTCCCAGCCCGCCCCATTCCCGCTCCGTGAGGGCGGGCGGCTCCCAGGGCGCGTGCGCGGGGCGGGCGGAGCGGCGGCTCCGGGAGCGCGGGGGGGGGGAGCGGCGGTACCGACACCGACACAGACACCGGCACCTCACCGGGCTCCGCAGCCTTCGCCGGGGAGCGGCAGCACGAGGAGGAGGACGAGGAGGAGGAGGGCGGAAAGCAGCGGGAGCGGTCGCGGGTCCCGCCGCGGGGAGCGGAGCGAGCGCGGGGCGGCGGCGGCTCCTCCATCATGTCGTCGGGCGGGGACTTCGGGAACCCGCTGCGGAAATTCAAGCTGGTGTTCCTGGGCGAGCAGAGCGGTGAGTCACCGCCCGCCTCGGGCCGGGAAAGCGGGGGGATCCCTTCGGGCACCCGCCCGACCTCGGGGGAGCAGGAGGGGACCCCACTCGTCACCCTCCCTGACACCCACCCACCCTTGTGGGGATATAAAGGGACCCCACTCCTTACCCTCCCTGACACCCACCCACCTTTGTGGGGGCATAAAGGGACCCCACTCCTTACCCTCCCTGACACCCACCCACCCTTGTGGGG